>NC_053491.1:228081780-228432807 GCF_905171775.1 Rana temporaria | reverse complement strand
AATAAGGGGGCCCCCAGATGCCGGCCCCCCACCCTATGTGAATGAGTATGGGGTACATCGTACCTCTACCCATTCACATGGGGGAAATGTAAAGTAAAATAAAACACCACACAGAATAAAATATTTTATTAATCAGCTCCGGAGCCCCCCTTTCTTCTTTAGCTCTCTTACAAGGGGGGGTTTCTTCTCTCCCGATCTTCTGCCGGGACCCTGGGCTTCGGTGATTTCTGCCGGGGGAGGGTGCCATCCCTCGGTCCTCTCCGGAGCCTTCTGCCGGATGCCCCCACCCCATTTAAGCTCTTTTTCATTAGGGAGGGGCATCCGGACTTCGGGGTCTTCTGCCGGGGGATGGCGCCTATCCCCCGGTCTTTCCGGTGCCTTCCGCCAGGGTTCCGGTCTTCCTGGTCTTCTGCCGGGGGTGCGCCAACTCCCCGGTCTTTTCTCTGCTCCCTCTATTGCCTGGCTCCCCCGCGGAGCCAGGGCTTTCTTCCGTCTTCTTTCTTCTCTCTTCCTTCTTCTGCCTGTCTCCTCCGGGAGCACAGGGCTTGTCTGCGCTGTCTTCTTCCTTCTCTTCCATTGGATGTTGACACGACGAGGTTCCGCGCTGACATGCCGTGTCAGCGGCGGGCATGGACTTATATAGGGTAATGCCACCATGTGACCTCAACCCATGTGACATCACATTCCCTGGGCATGATGGGAATGTGATGTCACATGGGTTGAGGTCACATGGTGGCATTGCCCTATATAAGTCCATGCCCACTGCTCAGACGGCATTCCAGCGCCGGACCTCGTCGTGTCAACATCGAATGGAAGAGAAGGGAGAAGACAGCGGAGACAAGCCCTGTGCTCCGTGGAGGAGACAGGCAGAAGCGGAAGGCATCGCAGAAGCCCGCGGGTGTCGCCCCCCGGCGGAAGACACCGTAGAAGCCCGGGACCCTCCCCCAAAGGCAGGAGCCTCACTGGTGAAGGGGGTCCCGGTGAATTACGTCGCTGAAGACGGGGGTGGGGTGCCAGTGCACCCCCCCCCCGCAGAAACCGTCGTAGAAGCCCGGGACCCTCCCCCAAAGGCAGGAGCCTCACTGGTGAAGGGGGTCCCGGTGAATTACGTCGCTGAAGACGGGGGTGGGGTGCCAGTGCACCCCCCCCGCAGAAACCGTCGTAGAAGCCCGGGACCCTCCCCCAAAGGCAGGAGCCTCACTGGTGAAGGGGGTCCCGGTGAATTACGTCGCTGAAGACGGGGGTGGGGTGCCAGTGCACCCCCCCCGCAGAAACCGTCGTAGAATCCCGGGACCCTCCCCCAAAGGCAGGAGCCTCACTGGTGAAGGGGGTCCCGGTGAAAGACGGCGAAGCCCGGGGCCTAATGGGGTGGTGGTGGGGGGCCCTGGCAGAAGACCCCCGGCAGACTAATAAATTAATTTATTCATGTGTGGTGTTTTATTTCTTAACATTTTTTTCCCCAGGTGAATGGGTAGGGGTACGATGTACCCCCATACTCCTTCACATACGGTGAGGGGCCGGAATCTGGGGGCCACCTTATTAAAGGGGCCTCTCAGATTCTGATAAGCCCCCCGCCCGCATACCCCGACAACCAACGGCCAGAGTTGTCGGGAAGAGGCTCTTGTCCCTATCGACATGGGGACAAGAGTGCTTTGGGGTGGGGGGGCAGTGCCCCCCTCCCCCACAGCACACACTCCCCCATGTTGAGGGCATGCGGTCCGGTACGGCTCAGGAGGGGGGGGGGGCGCTCGTTCGTCCCCGCCCCCATTCCTGTCCGGCCAGACTGCGTGCCTGGGATGAGGGCTTGGTTTGGATCTTGGGGGGAACCCCACGCTGGTTTTCGGCGCGAGTTTAACCCCTTATGTTCCAGACCAAGCCTAAGAGCCTGGTATGCACCTGAAGGGGAACCCACATTTTTTTTTTTTGGTCTGGAGTTCCCCTTCATGAACAGCGATCTCTCATTTACCCATGTCAGTCCCCCCCCCCCCCTTCAGTTAGAACACACCCAGGGAACATATTTAACCCCTCCCTCGCACCTAGTGTTAACCCCTTCCCTGCCAGTGGCATTTTTAGAGTAAGCAATGCATTTTTAGAGCACTGATCGCTAGAAAAATGCCAATGGTTCCAAAAAAGTGTCCGATGTGTCCGCCATAATGTCGCAGTACTGATAAAAATCGCTGATCGCCGCAATAACTAGTTAAAACAAAAAAAAGCCATATTTTGTAGACGCTATAACTTTTGCTAAAACCAAACACTAAACGCTATTTGCGTTTTTTTGGAACCAAAAAGATGTAGAATACGTATCGGCCTAAACTGAGGGGTTTTTTATTTTTTAGAATATATATTTTTGGGGATATTTATTATAGCAAAAAGTAAAAATAATTTTTACATATGTGGGCGGGACTTACGCAAGTCCCGCCCACATATATAAACATCGTTCAAACCACACATGTGAGGTATTGACGCGTGCGTTAGAGCGAGAGCAATACTTTTACCACTAGACCTTCTTTGTAACTATAAACTGGTAACCTGGAAAAAAAAGAAAAAGGTCGCCTATGGGGATATTCACGGAATTCATTTTGGCCCCATTGCAGGAGTGTTTCCAATAGTAAAGCGTGACATGTAAGGTATCTATTTACTCGGTGTAACATCATCTTTCACATTATCCCCAAAAATTGGGCTCACTTTTGTGTTTTGTTAATTTTTAACCACTTGAGCCCGGACCATATTTCTGGTCAATGACCGGGCAAGTTTTTGTGATTCGGCACGGCGTCGCTTTAACTGACAATTGCGCAGTCGTGCGACGTGGCTCCCAAACAAAATTGGCAACCTTTTTTTTCCCACAAATAGATTATTAAATGTGCGTGTTTACTTCTGTCTTTAACACCTCCCCTTCAGGCTGGAAAGCATCAGATCAGGGGAAACAAAAAAAAAAAAAGCTCTCATGCTCTCATTCCATTGCAGCTTGGTTCCTACATGTGTGATGAACTGAGCATGCTCAAACACTTAGAAAAAAATTATCCTTTCTTTTTAAAAGGTGAAAAACACTCCTTGGATGCTCATAGAGCGTGGTTTGGGTTAATTGCAGGTGTGCCCAATTACAAGCTCACCCAAACTAGAGACTGCAATTTATTCATGTGATTTCAATTGCTTCATTACTAGCACTGTTATAAAAAGCAGGGATCGATCAGTCCTCAGCTGCCCTCAGAAGGGGCAGGCTGGCAGAAATGCTGTTGCTAAACACAAATGTGGTTTGTTGCATGGGTTTTGTTTTATTTTGCCAATGGTTTTGGTTTATTTTTAAATGATGTTCACTTTGATGTATTTGTCTATGTGGCCTTATTTTATGAAAAATGTGTGAAGCTATGGTTATTTAGAATTTTGAAATGTATTTTTGTTTGTGTTTGTTTGTTTGTCTTTTTTTGCTTTCCTTGTTTTGTTGACCAATAAAAATTACTTTAAAATTGTTAAGTTTGTCTTTTGTTACTTTTTCATGCTACATATGTTGACAGCTGCAGCTGAAATCGGTTTGGGCCTAACAAATTATGTGTGATTTTTGTCTAAGCTTCTTTCCTGGTGTGTAATCATGAAATGTTTGCCATGTTTATTCTCCATGACTTTAAAGACAAAACTGGTAAGTATTTTCTTTTTTCTGCAGTGGTCCTCAGCCCTCAAGTACCCCCGACAGGACATGTTTTGTGGATTTCTCTTATCAAGAATTGCTGTCCAGACTGTCTTTTAAAGCACATGTGCAAGATGAAGGAAAACCTGCAAACATGGCCTGTGTGGGGGGGGGGTTTGCTATTGGTGGACAGGCTTGACGTGCTGATTTACAGCACTGTGCTTAAATCTAGCGCAAGGCAATCCTATTCAAATTGTGGGTGTTTGAGGGAAGCCAAGTGAGTGTTAGAACCCCTGCTTTGTGTTTTTTTATTTTTGTGTTGAGCTTTGTGTCCCTTTTCTTAAAATTGGCTTCACTTCCTGTCACACAGCTGAACAGGAAGTGAGGTTAAAACCCTACCAGTGTCATTTCTTGGGGACACAGGTCAATCTAACTAGTGTCCCAATTAAGCAAATTGCACTCCAGCACTGCTGTGTACACCCCAAATCATGGGTCTTCAAACTACGGCCCTCCAGTTGTTCAGGAACTACAATTCCCATCATGCCTAGTCATGTCTGTGAATGTCAGTGCATTACAAGGCCTCATGGGATGTGTAGTTCTACAACAGCTGGAGGGCCGTAGTTTGAGGATCCCTGCCCCAAATGATTATTTAGTTTGGGGTTTAGTAAAGGCAAAGCCACTCTGCAGTACAAGCATAGTTGCTGAAAATCAGAGAGGAATGCACTGATGGTTTTAACATTCAATCCTGTAGAAGCAAAGTTGTTTTGTTTTCTTTCTTCCTTGCTTTGCACTTGTAGTGTAAAGTGGATTTGCCTTTAGTAAATGGACCCCAAAGTCCAAGATCCCTAATAATTTGGGGTGTACACAGCAAAATGCTAGAGTGCAATTTACATAATGGGAAACTATTTAGATTGATCTCTGTGTCCCCAAGAAAAGATATTAGTAAGGTTTTACCCTCACTTCCTGTTTGGCTATGTGACAGGAAGTGAATGAATTAGAAAGGGTGAAGACACCTCACAAATGTTGTCACTATCAGGGGTGCAGACATCCCCAAAAAAATGAGCAGATAATACTTATTTGCAAATTAATAATTTTTTAGTTAACATTGGGTGGGGTGCTCTAACACACACATTCCTACATATTAGCAACGCTGTATCCTGGCCTATTGGCATGGTTATATTTTCTTAGGGCTCTCAATAAAACTCTATGAAATTTGTGCTTAAACTAGAACCAGGGGCGGACTGACAACTCATGGGGCCCCCGGGCAATAGAAGATTATGGGGCCCCTCTGGCTTACAGATGGCCACCACGCCAGGAGGTAGTGCAGAGGCGGGCAGCTAAAATCTTGGGATATTCACATTAAAAGCATGTCATTTTCGGACATATCAGGGACAGATCTAAAAAAAACACAGATTTTTACATACTGTCCCTGGTTTTACTGAGCCTGGCAACCTGGATGGGGCCCCCTAGTGGCATGGGGCCATCGGGCAGTGCCCGAGTGACTCAATGGTCAGTCCGCCCCTGACAAGAACTATAATCAACAAGTTTTATTTTCTTTAATTTTGGATAGAGTGAGGGAGGGATATAGGCCCTGTCAGTTTATTTTGTATTATCTGTGTCCAATTGGGGAGATTTGCCTTCACTTCCTGCCCCATAGCCAAACAGGAAGTGAGAGAAAAACTATGCAAATTAACCACTTCCCGCCCAGCCTATGGCCGATTTACGTCCGGGAAGTGGTTACACAATCCTGACAGGACGTCCTGCAGGATTTCATGCCGTGCGCGCCTGTGGGGGCACGCAGCGCGGCGATCGGTGATGCGGGGTGTCAGTCTGACACCCTGCATCTCCGATCTCGGTAAAGAGTCTCTAACGGAGACGGAGACTCTTTACCACGTGATCAGCCGTGTCCAATCACGGCTGATCACGATGTAAACAGGAAGAGCCATCGATGGCTCTTCCTCACTCGCGTCTGACAGACGCGAGTATAGGAGAGCCGCAGCGCAGCCCCCCCTCGGATCACCACACTGGACCACCAGGGATGCCCACCCTGGACCACCAGGGTGGGAAAAAAAAAAAAAAAAAAAAAAAAAAAAAAAAAAAGCATTAAAAAAAAAGAAAAAAGATGCCAATCAGTGCCCACAAATGGGCACTGACTGGCAACCTGGGAAAATCAGTGCCACCCCACAGTGTCCATCAGTGCCACCCCACAGTGCCCATCCATGCACAGTGCCCACCTATCAGTGCCCACCTGTGCAACCCATAAGTATCCATCAGAAAAAAAATCGCAGAGGTGATCAAATACCAACAAAAGAAAGATCTATTTGTGGGGGAAAAAGGACGCCAATTTTGTTTGGGTACAGTGTTGTATGACCGCGCCATTGCCATTCAAAGTGCGACAGTGTTGAAAGCTGAAAATTGGCTTGGGCGGGAAGGTGCGTAAGTGCCTGGTATGGAAGTGGTTAAGGGAATCCAGTGCCCCCCTCCCCCCCAGAACTAGTGTGTGGGTCCCCTGAAAATTCCTGGGCGGGTCATACAAAAACAGGGTGTGACCTTGACAGGAAGAGGTGGGTAATTTTTCTATTAGGAGGTGCAGATATGTAGTCAGGCCTAGGGCAGAACAAAACCTAAATATACTACTGCATATTAGGGCTTATTTAGACCGGATCCGATTTACAGCGTGTTTTTATATTGTGGGAGGAAACCCACGCAGGCACAGGGAGAACATGCAAACTCCATGCAGATGCTGTCATGGGCGGGATTCGAACCAACGACTCTTTTGCTGCTAGGTCAAAGTGCTATACACTACACCACTGTGCTGAACGAGCATGATTGCAGCTGAAAGCATGAGATCTTTTATTTTTTTTTTCAATACCATGCTTTCCAGCCTTATTGACCCCGCCTCTCTCCATAAAGAGGACCTGTCACACACTAGTCCTATTACAAGGGATGTTTACATTCCTTGTAATAGGAAGAAAAGTGATCCAAAATCAAAAAAAGTGTCAAAAAAATGCAAGAATAAAAATATGAGGTAAAAAAACAAACAAAAAAATAAAATAACGCCCCTGTCCCTAGAAGCTCGCACTCAGAAGCAAATATGCATGTAAGTCCCGCCCACATATGTAAACACCATTCAAACCACACATGTGAGGTATTGACGCGTGCGTTAGAGCGAGAGCAATAATTCTAGCCCTAGACCTCCTCTGTAACTCTGAACTGGTCACCTGTAAAAAAAAAAACAAGCATCGCCTATGGATATTTTTATGTCCCGAAGTTTGGCGCCATTCCATGAGTGTGTACAATATTAAAGCGTGACAAGTTAGGTATCTATTTACTCGGTGTAACATCATCTTTAACATTATCCATAAAAATTGGGGTAACTTTACTGTTTTTAATTTTTTTTTTAAATTCATGAACCGTGTTTTTTGTTTGGGCCAAAAAAAAAGGCGTTAGAAAAATTATTGCGCAAATACCGTTGGAAATCAAATAAAAAATGACCGCTAACTTTATTCCCTAGGGTGTCTGCTAAAAAATTATATATAATGTTTGGGGGTCCTGATTAATTTCCCAGGAACAAAATATAATTTTTACATGAAGGAGAGAAGTGCCAGAATAGGCGCGGTATGGAAGTGGTTAAAGTGAAATAATAAAAGTGAAATATTCCTTTAAATTTCATACAGGGGGGGAGGGGGGGGTACACGCATGTTTCCCGTGCTTAGAACTGTCCCTGTACAAGATGTCATTTCTGAAGTGAAACAAAAAAAAGGAAGTTTAAACTACTCATGGCTATAAAGAATACAGTCATTGCTCATTAAAAATAATAAAAAAAAAATGGGGGTCCCTCCAAATTAAATTACCAGGCCCTTCAGGTCTGGAATGGATATTAAGGGGAACCCCGCCGTAAAACCCCCCTCAAAAAATGGCGTGGGGTCCCCCCAAATATCCATTCCAGGCCCTTCAGGTCTGGTGTGGATTTTAAGGGGAACTCCACCCCAAATTGAAAAAAAAATGGCATGAAGTCCCCCTAAAAATCCACACCAGACCCTTATCCGAGCACGTTGACCTGGCCGGCCGCAGAAAAGAGGGGGGGACAGAGTGCGGCCCCCCCCCTCTCCTGAACCGCACCAGGCCACATGCCCTCAACATGGGGAGGATGTCCCCATGTTGATGGGGACAAGGGCCTCATCCCCACAACCCTTGCCCGGTGGTTGTGGGGGTCTGCGGGCGGGGGGCTTATCAGAATCTGGAAGACCCCTTTCACAAAGGGGACCCCCAGATCCTGCCCCCCCCCCTATGTGAAATGGTAATGGGGTACATTGTACCTCTACCATTTCACCCCCAAAAAAATGTCAAAGTGTTAAAAATGGAGAGAGCGCATGCGCGGGCGGCAGGAGCGGATGCATCCCTAGACCGCTCCGCACACCCCCGGCACTTTGAGCGAGAATTAGCAGCTCCCCAACCCAGCCTTCTCTCGGACGTGGTCGGCGACACCTGGGGCTCACTACGGAGACCCGCTCCATGTCCATCCGGTCGGCGGGGAGGACCGGCGAATCACGCTGCCAGCCTCGTGGGTCAGGGAAGGAATCCAAGATGGCGACCGCAACGAGCGCCATGCAGTCAGATGGACGGAGGACACAGGGAACTGAGGGGAAGCCCCCAGCTTCGGGGAATAACAGTGTGCCTCCTCCAGCCAAGAACCCTCTGCTTACAGGTGAGCTGACTGACCCTCCCTGTGTTTCCACCAGCCCTGCCAAGTCCTATTCGCAGGCCCTGTCTTCTCCAAGCCCTGCTTCCAATGCTTCCTCAGCTCTGGATAGAGACATGGCAGACATATTTCTTAGCCAGGCCAGTGAAGACATAGACAATGACAGGATGCAGCCCAGTAGCCAGGACACTGATGTTGATAGCCCTGGAGGGTCCGTGGCTCATTTGCCTGCACCGCTCCCATATTCTCCAGATACCATTCTTCTGGCACGTTTTGCAGATATGTTACAGAGGGAGTTGGGAAAAGCTACCACTAAACTGGCTGCAGATATAAAGCAAGATTTTCAGGAGCTTGGCTGTCGTTTAGATAGCATTGAATCCAAAGTTGATGACACTGTTCACAAAGTGGCGCAGAATTCTAATATGATTACTGAACTTTATGATCGCTTGGAAGATGCTTACGCTAAAATCGACGACCTTGAAAATCGCGCCAGGCGATATAATTTTCGTATCCGCGGTTTACCAGAAACGATTAAAGATCTACCCTCTGTCGCTTACTTTTTAATGCAATCTGCTATCCCTGATATTGACGAACTCCACACGGAAATTGATCGTATTCATAGAGCTCTTGTCCCTCCGAAACAAGATGGTCCTCCCAGGGATGTGATTGTGAAGCCTCATTTTTTCAGGGTCAAAGAAGCGGTCATGAGGTACGCCAGAGAGCACCCGGATCTGGAATTTGAAGGTTGCAAGCTTCAGATTTTTGCGGATATTTCCCAAGCTACCATTCAAAAACGAAGAGCGTTTAAACCTTTGCTTTCGCCTTTGGTGCAACGTAATATTCGCTACCGCTGGAACTATCCTTTTCGCTTGCAATTCACCTATAATAACAGATCACATTCTTTTTCCACGTTTGCTGACGGTGAAAAAATCATGCTGAAACTGGGATTTATCTCCCATGACCCATCGTCTCAGAACCAAGCAAGATCCGGCGGTCCTCCGCTTTCGCCGCTTTGGTCCTCCCCGACATCAAGGAAATCTGCGACTTCTCGCCGAGTCAATTGAGAATTTTCTAACTGACACCAGTTACTCTTTTTTTTTTATTTTTTATCTTTATTTTTTTATTTTTTCTTGTTGGTGGAGCGGCGGCTTCTCAGTGGTCCCTTCGCGGGACATTAGCTGCTGCCTATGTTTTTGCTCCTATTTGGGGTGTCATTGAACTTGGTGTGGGGGTTGGGGGGTAATATTACCTGTTGTTTTATACATGTGCCGGGGGGTGGCTATGCTCTCTCCTGATTTGTTGGACTCTTCCCATTGGTTACCTTTGGTGGAGACTCCTACATTTCCAGAACTGGAGTTCTGGACTATTTGGTTACATTGTTTGTGTAGTATATTGTCTAAAAATCACTTTATGCTACACCTCTTGATACTAGGCTTCTTTAAGCCCTTGTGTCATTTTTCTCTCTTTTTTTTATTTTTTACTTTCTCTACTTTTAACCTTTTTTTCCTTTTATCTTCTGAGGGTCAGCCGGAATCTCGTCAGGACTTTCGTATTGTCTGTACATTGGTGGGTGAGTCTGGTGGTTACAGCTGTTTTCTTCCATAGCCATGTCTAAGTTCGCTGACTCCATTGGAACCATACGACTGCTTTCACATAATGTTCAAGGGCTGGGTTCACCGTCTAAACGCATCAAATTGTTTAACTACTATAGGTCTATAGGGGCAGATATTGTAGCCCTTCAGGAGACACATTTCCTTCCTTCCTTTACTCCCCGGTATATGCATAGAAATTATCCTGTTTGTTATTTTGCTAATGCTACGGAGAAAAAACGAGGGGTAGCGCTCTGTTTGTCTAGTAGGCTGTCATTTACTGAATCTAAAATACTACGGGACAAAGAGGGGAGGTATTTGCTGGTGAAAGGGCACTTGGGGGAGAATTTAGTGACGATCCTAGTTTATTATGCTCCTAACACGAACCAGGTCGCCTTTTTTAATTCTTTATTTAGTTCTTTGGCCTCTGAATTTGAAGGTGATGTTATTATAGCTGGAGATTCTAATTTGGCGCTGGACCACATGTTGGACAGGTCTCATCACCCTCAACTTCGATCCCCTTCTAATCAGAGCCGTAAATTTGCCCAGCTGTTGCACCATTATGATTTTATTGATGCTTGGAGGGAGGCCAATCCTACCACTCGAGACTACTCCCATTTCTCCAGGGCCCACAACCGTTATTCGCGTATCGATCATGTTTTTCTCCCCTCGGGCTTACTGCCTAAACTGGTTTCAGCTAAAATAATTGCGACGCCGTTGTCTGATCACGATCCGATTGTATTGGTGTTCGCTAACTTATCTGTCAGATTAGCTAAATCCCATTGGAGATTGAATGAATCGATGCTTAGTGACGAGTCTTCTTGTTTAGAAATCCTCTCTCATTTGAAAATGTATTTTGACATCAATCGGGCGGAAGATACCACCCCTGCCATTAATTGGGCGGCCCATAAGGCTTCCATACGGGGTTTTTTGATTCAGTTATCATCCAGACTTAAAAAAACTCGTGATGAGGTAATCCGGGTTAAGACTGCGGAATACGAAGAATTAGCGACTCAACACAAACGCTCCCCACACCCTGACCTATTGGTTAGACTTGAACAGGCACGTACGGAACTTAATATTTGTCTCACCACTAAAGCAGAAAAACAGTTGCGATGGACTAATCATAAATTTTTTACTTGGCGGGATCGACAGGGTTCGTTGTTGGCGCGTAAACTTTCCCCTAAACATGCCCACGTAGCTCTTCCAAAAATTAGACTCTCAAATGGCGATCTTTCCCAACATCCCAATAAAGTTCTTCAGGAATTTCAAAAATTTTACGCTAAATTATATAACCCAACCCAGGACCACACTCCTGTCCCCATTGAAGATTTTTTGCACACCTTATCACTGCCATCCCTCACTGAATCCCATAGAGAGCTTATGGATCAACCCATTACCTGTGAGGAAATACAGAATACTATTAAAGTACTGTCCTTACATAAATCTCCGGGCCCTGATGGCCTCTCTAATATTTATTATAAAAAATTTTCTGAACAGTTGGCTCCTCATATGGTTCTCTACTTTAATTTTTTGCGGGATGGCGGAACAGTTCCTTTAGATGACAATAGGGCGTACATTAGTGTTATCCCCAAACCACATAAAGATTCTACAGATATTCTTAATTATCGGCCCATTTCCTTAATTAATTGCGATCTTAAAATCCTGACAAAACTTTTAGCCATACGGCTTGGTTCTTTTTTAGAGCAATATGTCCACAAGGATCAATCTGGATTTATAACCGGGCGTCAGACGCTGGATCAGATTCGTCGCTCCATAGCATTGATCTCTGCAGTGCGCTCTAAATGGGATGCCCCTGTGTCGAGGGAATTATTACTTCTATCTTTGGACCTTCACAAGGCCTTTGATAGTTTAAATTGGGACTATTTATTTACTACTCTGGAAGCATTTGGATTCGGTTCCACCTTTATTTTATTACTTAAACAACTCTATAGTAATCCGTCGGCCCAGGTTTCTGTTCGGGGTTATAAATCGGCATCATTTCCTATCCGACGTGGGACGAGACAGGGCTGCCCGCTCTCCCCTTTATTGTTTGCCTTGGCGATTGAGCCCCTAGCTGTATCGATCCGATCCCATCCTGATATACATGGCATTTGTTGTGGGCAGCGGGAACATAAATGTTCCCTGTTCGCCGACGACATTCTTATGTATGTCACAAATCCTCAATTGACCATACCTAATCTTTTGACCCTGCTTCATCGGTTCTCTCGGATTTCGGGACTCTCTTTAAATACCCAAAAGACTATGGCCCTCAATATTTCTTTACCCATCGCGACGGTCTCAACCTTAAAGACTCTATATAAATTTCAATGGACACAAAAATCGCTGCCATACTTAGGTGTTCAGTTGACACCCTCGATCGATACTCTTTATCGAGCTAACTATCCCCCGCTTTTCAGTCGACTTCGGGAGGATCTTCGGCGATGGGCAGATTATCCCTTGTCCTGGTTCGGTAGAATCAATTCTATTAGGATGACGTTTTTACCCAAGTTACTTTATTATTTTAGGACTTTGCCAATTGCGGTTCCGAGGAGAGATTTACAACGATTGCAATCAGAAGTTTCCCGTTTTGTTTGGAACAATAAAAAACCGCGAATGAATAAATTGACTCTATGTGTCTCGAAACAATCTGGTGGGCTTGGCCTCCCTAACTTACAGGCCTACTATCAGGCAGCTCAAATAACTCAGCTTTCCTACACAACGGCTAAAGGATCTACACCCCTTTGGGTCTCTATTGAGGCTCTTTCATGTCACCCCTTTGCTATAGGCTCTTTAATGTGGCTTCCTGGTCGCCTTCGCCCTCCGATATTGTGCCCTACCCTGTCCCATTCATTGGCAATCTGGGATGGAGTAAGACATCGCAAACCCTTGTCCTCCCCTCATACTCCATTAGCCCCAATTTTCTTTAACCCCGAATTTTCTCCTGGAATGACTCCAATGCTGTTTCTGTGGTGGCTAAATAAGGGGCTTCTTAGGATAGGTGATTATCTTGACGGAGATCAACCGCACTCGTTACAATATCTTACAGATACATGCCAGATGCCTTCTAGTGAACTATTTAGATATAACCAGATTATTTCTTTTATACGATCCAAACTTAATCAGTTGGCTGGACCCATGGTTCTTACAAATTTTGAATTATCTTGCCAAACTAAGGGCCTTCTACGGGGAAGGATATCTACAGTATACACTATCCTCACTGACCCGGACGCCAAGCTCCCTTACATGAAACAATGGGAACGGGATTTGAATACCACGTTGGAATTATCGGATTGGCAAGATATTGCCTTCGCTCTATCTAAAATTTCCATTAATACTACATTAATTGAAGCAAATTATAAGACACTTCTGCGTTGGTATTTGGTCCCGACCAGAGTTGCTAAGATGCACCCGTCCGCATCGCCCATTTGCTTCAGGCGTTGTGGACAGATGGGTACAATGCTTCATGTTTGGTGGCAGTGCCCCGTGGTAATGAAGTTTTGGATTCGTATATTTAACTTAATTTACTCGGTAACGGGTGTTAATATACGTCGATCCCCGCAACCAGCGCTTTTTCATAAATTACCCAGTGAGGTTCCCAAAAAATCAATGACGTTAATCACGTATATGTTTTTGGCAGCAAGAATAACTATTGCTAGATATTGGAAGCAGTCGGTGGTTCCTCTTGATTACGTGAAGAATAAACTTAATTGGATCATGGTTAACGACAGACTCACCTGTGTCCTTCGCGATTCTACTAAGAAATTCGATGTAACGTGGGATCCGTGGATACGTTACTTATCTCCGTCATAAAATATCTCTGGCTGACCCTCTTCTCTTCTCTTCTCCTCTTACTTTCTCCCTTTCTTTGTTTTCTTGCCTTTTTTTTTTTTTTTTTTCTTTTCTCTTTCTCTCTTTCCTCTTAAAAAAAAAAAAAAACGTTTAATGTTGAATTGGCTATTGTTGTTATTGTTGTCAACTGTGGGATGCATTAATGGACCTTCTGTCTCTAGGTTAATATGATGTAGGTAGAAGTATATGGAGGGGTTTCCCTTTTTTTTTTCTTTTCCCCCTTCTTTACCTTTCCTTGTCCTTCCCTATCTTTCCCTACCCTTCCCAATCCCTCCCCTCCTTTTTCTTCCTTCTCCTCTTCCTCCTCTGTTCTTTATATACATCTTGCTCCTGGTATGAATCATTCTTGTGATTCTGGGGTAGTGTTGGCTTCCTGGGACAACCACTGGTTGGACCCTAGGGAGTCGAGAATATGGCTCCTTAGCTTTATTCGTATTTTCCTTTTTTTTTAATTCTTATTACCACTCAGTGAATGATTTCACAGCGGAAGAGGGAAGGGATACGATTTAAAGGGAACATTGTGTTGTTGTTTTTTCTTTGGTTATCTTTATGTCATATAGATATATTAACGAGCTTTCCTGCTAACTGCATTTTATGTTGAGTCTCTCTATTTTTTTTGTTTTTGTTTTGCTGCCTATAGATTTTAGGCTTATGACTCTTTGTATGAATAATATAATCTGATAGAGCTCGATTGTTCTTTTCATATTTGTTACCTATGTCTGAGGCAACTTTGTTCATTTTCAATAAAAATATTGAAAGACAAAGTGTTAAAAATGACAGTAGCCGGTTTTTGACAAATCTTTTAATAAAATCTTCTTTTCTTCTTTCCTTCGGGTTTCTTCCACTGCTTCTTTCTTGGGTCTTCTCGTCCACATCTTGCCCGACGTCTTCTTCTATCTTCTCCGTCCGTCCTTCAGCCTTCTGGTCCCGCATCTTGCCCGTTGTCTTCTCCTGTCTTCTTCTCTGTCCGTCCGCCAGCCTCCTCGTCCGCATCTTGTGTCTTCTCCGGTCTTCTTCTCGGTCCACCAGCCTTCTCGTCCACATGTTTTTCTTCCCCGGACCCAGCGTTTGAATTTGATTTGGCCGCCGTGTTCCCGCTCCTGGGACCCGCCCCCCTCTGACGCCACAAGTAAACTCATATGAAAGTCCGCGTGTGGCATATGTGCGTCAGAGGGGGGCGGGGTCACATGAGTGTGACACGGCGGGAACTTCTTCTCCGGGCGGCGCGATTGAAATTGAATTCCCCCGCTGTGTGACGCTCTGTGACCCCGCCCCCCTCTGACGCACATGACCTTCTAAGGAGTTTACTTGTGGCGTCAGAGGGGGGCGGGTCCCAGGAGCGCAACACGGCGGCCAAATCAAATTCAAACGCTGGGTCCGGGGACGAGAAGGCTGGCGGACCGAGAAGAAGACCGGAGAAGACACAAGATGCGGACGAGGAGGCTGGCGGACGGACGGAGAAGAAGACAGGAGAAGACGTCGGGCAAGATGCGGGACCAGAAGGCTGAAGGACGGACGGAGAAGATAGAAGAACACGTCGGGAAAGATGTGGACGAGAAGACCCAAGAAAGAAGCAGCGGAAGAAACCCGAAGGAAAGAAGAAAAGAAGATTTTATTAAAAGATTTGTCAAAAACCGGCTACTGTCATTTTTAACACTTTGACATTTTTTTGGGGGTGAAATGGTAGAGGTACAATGTACCCCATTACCATTTCACATAGGGGGGGGGCCAGGATCTGGGGGTCCCCTTTGTTAAAGGGGTCTTCCAGATTCTGATAAGCCCCCCGCCCGCAGACCCCCACAACCACCGGGCAAGGGTTGTGGGGATGAGGCCCTTGTCCCCATCAACATGGGGACATCCTCCCCATGTTGAGGGCATGTGGCCTGGTGCGGTTCAGGAGAGGGGGGGCCGCACTCTGTCCCCCCCTCTTTTCTGCGGCCGGCCAGGTCAACGTGCTCGGATAAGGGTCTGGTGTGGATTTTTAGGGGGACTCCACGCCATTTTTTTTTCAATTTGGGGTGGAGTTCCCCTTAAAATCCACACCAGACCTGAAGGGCCTGGAATGGATATTTGCCGGGAACCGCACGTCTTTTTTTTTTTTGGTTTTTACGGCGGGGTTCCCCTTAATATCCATTCCAGACCTGAAGGGCCTGGTAATTTAATTTGGGGGAACCCCTACACATTTTTTTTGTTTGTTTTATGAATGAATCCCTTTAGAATTGTCAGAGCCAACAATTCATTATAGCCGCGTGTGAATTTTTAAATGACTTTTTTCCTTCTGAATGTCACTTTGTGCAGGGGCAGTTCTAAGTGCAGGAAAAATTTCGCTATTTCACATGCTGACATTACACCCCCCCTAGGTACGAAATTTAAAGGAATATTTCACTTTTATTGTTTCACTTTAAGAATTATTAATTTCACTGCTCCCGAAAAAACGGCCGTTTTAAAAAATAAAAAAAAGCATTGATACATGTTCCCTGGGACAGGACTGAGGTCCCCAAACACTTTTTAGGACAAAACTTGCAGATTAGCCTTTAAAATGAACACTTTTGATTTCTCCCATAGACTTCTATAGGGAGTTCGGCGCGGCTTTACATATTACTTTCAATGCGCCGGCTGCTACGCTGGTTCATGCGCCCAATTAAGCCTCCACCCGGAGTACTAATTAACGCATGAACCAGCGCAGCGCACAGAGCATAGTAAATCAGGCCCCGTGTGTATATCCAGATAATGTGAAGAAACTTTTTAACCATTCAATTTAACCCTGTGTTCTCCAAACTGTACAATCAACATGTAAATTCCCCACATAAACTAAACACTCTGGCCCAGATTCAAGAAGCAATTGCGCCCGTGTAACCATAGGTTACACGGCGCAATTGCTTAATTGCTCCGGTGTAACGAGTGCTCCTGATTCAGGAACCTCGTTACACCGACTGCAGCCTAAAATCTGCACGGCATAAGGCTCTTATGCCACGCAGATTTTAGGCTGCATTCTTGCGTGGACCGCTAGGGGGCGCTCCCATTGTGATCAGCGTGTAGTATGCAAATTGCATACTACCACTGATTCACAAACTTGCGCGGGCCCTGCGCAAGCCAGGTACGGAGTTTCCGTACTGCAACTTTAGCGCAAGGCTGCCCCTTCTAATAGTAAGGGCAGCCAATGCTAAAGTATAGCCGCCGCTCCCGCGACGTGAAATTTGAATTTCACGACGTTTGCGTAAGTGATTCGTGAATGGCGCTGGACGCCATTCACGTTGACTTTGAAGCAAATGACGTCCTTGCGACGTCATTTGCCGCAATGCACGTCGGGAAAGTTTCCCGACGGAGCATGCGCTGTACGCTCGGCGTGGGAGCGCGCCTAATTTAAATGATTCCCACCCCCGGCGCGCGCTTACGCTTACAAAATCGTTGCCCTGCTCCCCCGCAAATATCGCGCAAATGTACCTGAATCTGGGCCTCTATATACATGTTAGCTGTCCTAAATAAACAGAGCAGAGCACAGTGTTTACAGTTATTTACATGGTAGTGCAATTGTATGAACACTGATTATCTAGAGAATAATTGTTTTTATTGGGAATTGTTATTTTTCATCTACTCAGTAAGGCCCCTTTCACACCAGTGGACTTTATGTCTGTTGTTTCATCCATCCGTTTACAGATGAAAAAGGGACATACATGTATCCCTATGGGATAGCGGGTGAACATCCACTGACACCCGATCTCATCGTTCCTGCTATGCTCTGATTCTGCAGACGGAGGAAATCCGATTTTTCCATCCGTCTGCAGGGGGATCGGGTGAACATGGACAGATGGTCCGTGTTCATCCCATCCCCCCCATAGGGGAGAGCGGAGATCTGACAGGGCAGTCCCTGCACAGTGTGCGGGGACTGCCCTGTCACCTGCCGGATCAGCGGGGATCAACGGAGCGATCCCTGCTGAGCAAGCAGATGAGACATGTACGAATCCTCACAGGATCCATACGTGGGAAAGGGCCTTAGGCTTCTTTCACACACATGCACATGCGTGGTTTTCATGCATTACGTGTAGGGCAGCCCATTAATTTCAATGGGCTGCCCTACACACGAGCAACATGGGAAAAGAAGTCCTGAATCTTTTCCAAAAGTGTGTGGCACCCTGTAGTTTGTTCCACATGTTTGCAGATGCATGAAGGTGCCAATAACAAAGAATGGCACTGCTGCACATCTGCTTAAGGACAGCACCTTGCATGTTGGGAAGCTTGCAATTTTGCATGCGTTACCCGCACGCATAGATGTGAACTTAGCCTTAGGCCAAGTACTCACGAGCAGACATGTCCGATGAAACCGGTCCGCGGACCGTTTTCATCGGACATGTCTGCCCGGGGACTTCTGTTCGATGGCTGTACACACCATCGAACAGAGGTCCGCGCGTAAACAATACGCGGGGTGTGTCCACGGTGTCGCCGCGTCGACGTGGGCGGCCTGCCTTTAAAATGCTTCCACGCATGCCTCGAAGTCATTCGACGCATGCGAGGGATGGCGGGCGGCCGGACATGTACGGTAGGTCTGTACAGACGACCGTACATGTCGGGGGGACAGGTTTCCAGCGGACTGTTTTAAAGCAAGTCCAGGAAACAGTTGTCCGCTGGAAACCTGTCCGATCCGCCCGAAAATGGTCCGCTCGGGCCTACACACGGCCAAACATGTCTGCTGAAACTGGTCTGCGGACCAGTTTCAGCAGACATGTTTGGTCGTGAGTACGGGGCCTTAGAGTGTTTCGTTTTTATATGGTGAATTTACACTTTGGATTTTACAGAGTTTGGATCAACACAGGGTTAAATTGAATGGTTATACATTAACTTCACATTATCTGGAAACCACATACACAGAGTGCTTTGACTCTCATACCCTCCACACTCCTCTCCTGTACATATTGCCCACTCTCGTACCCCCCCCCCACACACCTCTCCTGTACATATTGCCCACTCTCATACCCGCCACACTCCTCTCCTGTACATACTGCCCCCACCATACCCTCCACACTCCTCTCCTGTACATACTGCCCCCACCATACCCTCCACACTCCTCTCCTGTACATATTGCCCACTCTCACCCCCCCCCCCACACTCTTCTCCTGTACATATTGCCCACTCTCATACCCCCCCCCCACACTCCTCTCCTGTACATACTGCCCCCATCATACCCTCCACACTTCTCTCCTGTACATATTGCCCACTCTCATACCCCCCCCACACTCCTCTCCTGTACATATTGCCCACTCTCATACCCCCCACACTCCTCTCCTGTACATATTGCCCACTCTCATACCCCCTCCACACTCCTCTCCTGTACATATTGCCCACTCACATACCCCCCCCCCCCACACTCCTCTCCTGTACATATTGCCCACTCTCATACCCCCCCCACACTCCTCTCCTGTACATACTGCCCAGAGACATATGAAGTCCTGCCTCTTGGACCGGCTCCTGTTATGGATGTCATACTGGTCCAATGCCGGGACGTGTGATGTCCATCTTAGGAGTAAGTCTTGCAGACGGGACTTAATGTGACAATGGCCGGGTAAGCGGGAGATACCCGCACTGTGTAAACCGGCGGCTCTCCTCTCTCCCCGTGCACTGGCAAGGCTGCGCTAATGGGATGAGCACTGATGAGACTGCATTGATGGCCGCTGGTGAGGCAGCATTGATGGCCGCTGGTGAGGCTGCATTGATGGGCACTGGTGAAGCTGCATTGATGTGCACTGGCGAGGCTGCATTGATGGGCACTGGCAAAGCTGCATTGATGGGCACTGGCGAGGCTGCATTGGATGGGCACTGATCAGGCTGCATTGATGGGCACTGGTGAGGCTGCATTAAAAAAACAGGTGAGCTGATTCGGTGGTTCAATGGGCCACTTGACTGGACTTGCCCCCCAGGCCTAAGGCTGCCAGCCCTCCCCTGGGTACGATGTACCCCATATCCATTCACTTAGGGTGGGGGGCCGGTATCTGGAGGCCCCCTTATTAAAGGGGGCTCCCAGATTCCGATAAGCCTCCCGCCCGCATACCCCGACAACCAACGGCCAGGGTTGTCGGGAAGGGGCCCTGTCCTCATCAACATGGGGACAGGGTGCTCTGGGGTGGGGGGGGCCGCAGTGCGCCCCCCTGCCCCAGAGCACCCAACCCCCCCCATGTTGAGGGCATGCAGCCCGGTACGGCTCAGGAGGGGGGGGGCGCTCGCTCGTCCCCACTCCTTTCCTGGCCGGCCGGGTAGCGTGCTTTGGATACGGGTCTGGTATGGATTGTAGGGGGACCCCCTACGCCGTTTTTTCGGCGTAGGGGGGCTTTCCTTACAACCCATACCAGACCTAAAGGCCCGGCATGCTCCTGAGGGGGGAACCCATGCCGGATTTTTAGTTAAAATCCGGCGGGGAGGTCCCCCTCAGGATTCAGAACAAACGCTGCACACGTGTAGAATTGGTGGGAATCCAAGTCGGATCTCTCGTCACTTCTATGACGCGCTTGCTGGAATGTGCTTTTACTATTCCAGCAAGCGTGAGATGTCGGCACCCTGTCGCCGAGAATCAGCGCGATGCCGTCGTGCTAAAAACACATTCTCGGCGGCAGGTACTGTATATGGCTTAAGAATTGGTCCAATGCTGCAGCTATCCCCAGCTGGCTCTATAGCCAAGAAAGTAGAATTTTTAAGAACAGCTTACCTGTAAAATCCTTTTCTTTGAGTACACCATGGGACACAGAGCATAGTCATTACATAGTGGGTTGTATGGTCACCAGAGGTGATTGGACACTGGTACAACCTATGAGAACAAGTTTCCCTCCATATAACCCCTCCCATACAGGAAGTACCTCAGTTTTGTAGCAAAGCAGTAAGTACCCCATAGAAGGGGGGGGCCTCTGTCCCGTGGTGTACTCAAAGAAAAGGATTTTACAGGTAAGCTGTTATTAAAAATCCTACTTTCTTTATCGTAGATTACGTCTTCAGGACCTGATCACGAAAGAAGTCAGATACATCTGGTAAGCGCAGTAATCATTTGAGCACTTTTGGGTGACTACAGAGATTCGTATTTGGTAAAGGAGTATTGCACTTTCAAGCAAGACTTGTGCCACAGTTCTCAAGTGTTTGGTTACTGGAGTGATTAAGTTTATATATACAGTGAGGAAAATAAGTATTTGAACACCCTGCTATTTTGCAAGTTCTCCCACTTGGAAATCATGGAGGGGTCTGAAATTGTTATCGTAGGTGCATGTCCACTGTGAGAGACATAATCAAAAAAAAAAATCCAGAAATCACAATGTATGATTTTTTTAACTATTTATTTGTATGATACAGCTGCAAATAAGTATTTGAACACCTGAGAAAATCAATGTTAATATTTGGTACAGTAGCCTTTGTTTGCAATTACAGAGGTCAAAAGTTTCGTGTAGTTTTTCACCAGGTTTGCACACACTGGAGGAGGGATTTTGGCCCACTCCTCCACACAGATCTTCTCTAGATCAGTCAGGTTTCTGGGCTGTCGCTGAGAAACACGGAGTTTGAGCTCCCTCCAAAGATTCTCTATTGAGTTTAGGTCTGGAGACTGGCTAGGCCACGCCAGAACCTTGATATGCTTCTTACAGAGCCACTCCTTGGTTATCCTGGATGTGTGCTTCGGGTCATTGTCATGTTGGAAGACCCAGCCTCGACCCATCTTCAAAGCTCTAACTGAGGGAAGGAGGTTGTTGCCCAAAATCTCACAATACATGGCCCCGGTCATCCTCTCCTTAATACAGTGCAGTCGCCCTGTCCCATGTGCAGAAAAACACCCCCAAAGCATGATGCTACCACCCCCATGCTTCACAGTAGGGATGGTGTTCTTGGCATGGTACTCATCATTCTTCTTCCTCCAAACACGGTTAGTGGAATTATGACCAAAAAGTTCTATTTTGGTCTCATCTGACCACATGACTTTCTCCCATGACTCCACTGGATCATCCAAATGGTCATTGGCAAACTTAAGACGGGCCTTGACATGTGCTGGTTTAAGCAGGGGAACCTTCCGTGCCATGCATGATTTCAAACCATGACGTCTTAGTGTATTACCAACAGTAACCTTGGAAACGGTGGTCCCAGCTCTTTTCAGGTCATTGACCAGCTCCTCCCGTGTAGTCTTGGGCTGATTTCTCACCTTTCTTAGGATCATTGAGACCCCACGAGGTGAGATTTTGCATGGAGCCCCAGTCCGAGGGAGATTGACAGTCATGTTTAGCTTCTTCCACTTTCTAATGATTGCTCCAACAGTGGACCTTTTTTCACCAAGCTGCTTGGCAATTTCCCCATAGCCATTTCCAGCCTTGTGGAGGTGTACAATTTTGTCTCTAGTGTCTTTGGACAGCTCTTTGGTCTTGGCCATGTTAGTAGTTCGATTCTTACTGATTGTATGGGGTGGACAGGTGTCTTTATGCAGCTAATGACCTCAAACAGGTGCATCTAATTTAGGATAATAAATGGAGTGGAGGTGGACATTTTAAAGGCAGACTAACAGGTCTTTGAGGGTCAGAATTCTAGCTGATAGACAGGTGTTCAAATACTTATTTGCAGCTGTATCATACAAATAAATAGTTAAAAAATCATAAATTGTGATTTCTGGATTTTTTTTATTTTTTATTATGTCTCTCACAGTGGACATGCACCTACGATGACAATTTCAGACCCCTCCATGATTTCCAAGTGGGAGAACTTGCAAAATAGCAGGGTGTTCAAATACTTATTTTCCTCACTGTATATTGGGACTTTAATAATAGTGTACACACTGTACAATGTGGTGATTTATTTGGAGTTATGTTAATATAATATATGTTAATACAATATAATTTTTTTTATTTGTGTGTTGATTAGTGTAATTTGCTCATTGTATCACGCACCAGCGCCCTCAAACACATCTAGAGAGTGCAATAACCTTTCCTCCGCTGTCTGCGGTTCAGGAAAAAGGGAAGGCAAAACAATGTCTTGATTTAAATGAAACGCTGATACCACCTTTGGAAGAAAGGTAGGATGAGGGCGTAGTACAATTTTGTCTTTGTGACAAATTAAAAAAGGTTCTTTAGCAGAAAGCTGCTAACTCTGATACTCTTCTGGTAGAAGAGATAGCAATCAAAAAAGACAATTTCTTACTCAAGAGAATCAAAGGAATCTGATGAATAGGTTCAAAAGGGTGCTCTTACAGAACTGACAATACTAGGTTCAAATCCCAAGGACACAAGGGTGACTTGACTGGCAGGTTTATTCGCAGTACTCCCTGAATAAATGCCCGAACTAGGGAATGAGATGCCAATGGTTTTTGAAAAAAGACTGATAGAGCTGATATTTGACCCTTGATGGGACTCAGGGATAATTTCATATCCACTCCAACTTGGCAAAAGGCTAGAATTCTACTTATGTCATATTTTAAGGGATTCCATTTCCTGGATTCATACCAAGAAACATCCGTTTTCCAGACTCTATAGTAAATTAGCCTAGAGGCTGGCTTTCTTGCACTAATGAGTGTAGAAAGGGCTGAACCCGAGACTCATTGCTTTTTCAAGATGTAGGTCTCAGTAGCCAGACCATCAAACTTAGCTTCCGTAAGGA
The DNA here is from genome assembly GCF_905171775.1 of Rana temporaria. Lineage (NCBI taxonomy): Eukaryota > Metazoa > Chordata > Amphibia > Anura > Ranidae > Rana > Rana temporaria. Next base: position 228,409,439 of record NC_053491.1, on the reverse strand, counting down.
AGGATGGAATACTGGTTCCTGCGACAACAGGTCGTGACGGAGCAGAAGCACCCAAGGTCTTCCTACTGCCATCTTTATAATTTGTGCGTACCAGGGTCTCCTTGGCCAATTTGGGGCCACTGTGAGCACTGGTATTCTCTCCTTCTTGATCCTGCACAGCAATCTCTGTAAGAGGGGGATTGGAGGGAATGCATAAATCAGTGAAAACTAATCCCATGGAATTGTCAATGCATCCGTGCCGTAGGCTCGCAGATCTTTTGTCCTGGACACTAAGTTGTCCAATTTCCTGTTGTGTCTGGAGGCTAGCAGGTCTATATCTGGGGTCCCCCATTTCTGGCATATTGCCTGAAAGACCTCTGGGTGGAGTGACCATTCTCCTGGCAGCAATTGCTGGCGACTTAGATAGTCCGCTTGCCAGTTTTCTACCCCTGGAATGAAAATCGCAGACAGGCAAGGTATATGTATTTCTGCCCATCTTAAAATCTGATTCACCTCTATCTGGGTGTCCCGAACCCGGGTGCCTCCTTGGTGATCGATGTAGGCTACAGCAGTAGCATTGTCGGATTGTATCCAAACAGGGTAACCCTGTAACCTGTGTGTCCAGGTCTTGAGAGCTAAGTATACTGCCCGAATTTCTAGTATGTTGGTGGGCAGGCTCTCCTCTGTTTTGGTCCAGGTACCCTGGGCTGAGTCTTCCTCCAGCACGGCTCCTCAGCCTAACAGGCTGGCATCTGTGGATAATACCACCTTCCAAGTCACTGGAAGGAAGGGCCGTCCTTTGTGCAAGTTTTGACTTTTTAACCACCAACTGAAGCTTTGGCGCATCTGTGGAGACAGACTCATGGGAAAATCCAAAGTTTGGTTCTTCCTGTTCCAGGCATCCAGAATACTGCCCCGTAGGAGTCTCGAATAAAACTTGGTGTAAAGGAACCACCTCAAAGGAGGCCACCATCTTTCCTAATAGCCTCATGCACAGGCGAATAGATGGTCTCCTCTTTGTCCTGACCCTGTGGATTTACTCTCTTAGGGCTTTTACCTTTGGTTCTGGGAGGAATACCATGCTTTGGGCTGTATCTATGATCATGCCAAGATACTCTACTCTTCTTTGAGCCTGAAGAGTGGATTTTTGTAGGTTTATAACCCATCCTAACTGCTCCAGGTATCTCACCGTATTGAACACTGCGTGCTCTAGTCTTGCCTTTGACTGATCTATTACAAGTAGATCGTCTAGATAGGCTGACACCGTTATACCCTGTGCTCTCAAGTTTGCTAACACAGGAGCCAGGATTTTTGTGAATACCCGGGGTGCAGTTGCCAAGCTAAAAGGTAGAGCCACGAACTAAAAATGGCGATGCTCTACCGCGACAAGCAGTCTGTGGGGGTTTTAACGACCCCAGCGCGGGCACAGGTGAGTCAGTTAACTCTGAAAGAGGCAACTTAAATGCAGAGCGAACTGTCTTAGGCCCCATACTCACGAGCAAACATGTCTGCTGAAACTGGCCCGCAGGCCAGTTTCAGCAGACATGTTTGGTCGTGTGTGGGCGCGAGCGGGCCGAATTCCAGCAAACATTTGCCCGCCGGGCCTTTTCCCAGCGGGCAAATATTCCTGGACTTGTTTTAAAACAGCCCGCTGGAATTCAGCCCGCTCGGACATGTACGGTCGTCAGTACAGACCTACCGTACATGTCCAGGCGCCCGCCGTCCCTCGCATGCGTCGAATGACTTCGACGCATGCGTGGAAGCATTTTAAAGGCGGGCCGCCCACGTCGCCGCGTCATTGTCGCGGCGACACCGCGTCATCGACGCGGCGACACCGCGGACACGCCCCGCGTATTGTTTACGCGCGGACTTCTGTACGATGGTGTGTACAACCATCGTACAGAAGCCCTCTGGCAGACATGTATGGTGAAAACGGTCCGACGGACCGCTTTCACCATACATGTTTGTCCGTGTGTACCCGGCCTTAGTGTAATATTGCACCTGCACTTGTTGAGCCCAGGAAGTAGAAAAAAATTCCTCTGAAGTGTCAGATATATCAGAGTCCTCATCCTTATCCTCTGATGGAGGCATGTCCTCCTCATCCTCATCAGACCCTTCTGACGGGAGATCTGAAGCAACTGAAGACAACCCTGCTTCGATTTTGCGAGTTTTTAGCGAATAATGAAGCAAGTCTCCCTTCTAAATTGCTAAGGGCTACTGCCAAAGAGTCCTCAGTGACAAACGCAGACCCAGACACCTCAGGAGAGGCGGCCACCCCTGCCGGAGTCAATGGCTCACCCGGCAGAGGTTTATCATAAATTACTGGGGAGGAAGGTAGCAAAGGGGCCCGGGTAGGGGCTCTCGTCTTAGGTGGCAATGGTTTCTTGTCTTTTTTAACCCCTATATTTTTCTTTTGGGAAGACATATTACCAACAACAAAGCCAAGGTACCATCAACTGCATATACTCTTGTGCTAGTTAAGCCTATTACATACAGTATGCAACTAATCACACAATTTCATGCTAAGTGGGTGTCCTCTTTTGACAGTAACCAACCACTTAGAGACCTTAGGTGTCCTTAGGCTGCAATGTGCCCCATCCAGGGGAGAGCTGCAGCTCTGCTGCCTCTTTAATGAGCTTTTGTCTGCACAGTGTCATGCCGTGCATGCGCACGCACGCGCACATACAACCCACTATGTAATGACTAAGGCTCTGTGTCCCGCAGTGTACGATAAAAAAATGAGCGATCACATGGCCATTAATCATTCAGTTCTTGGTCTTCACGTTGCAGAGAGAGAGGTGACTGTCAGTTGTCTGCTCAGCCCCTCCAATGCTCACTGAAGTGCTGGACTGTGGAGGCAGCAGGAGCAGCTCACTCAGGCTCTGATTGGAGAAATTGCAACATAAGATGTGGTCCCAAGGAGACTGGTGAACCAATGGGTCAAGTACAGTAGCAATGTTCAGCAGTCTAGCCCAGGGACACTCCGCTTGTGCTGCTGATTCAGGGTGTGTGGCTTGTCAGTTCTCAGCAAACTTAAGGCGGGATCACTCAGTGGTGCATAGAGCTGTTACAACAGACAGCCAGTCAGGCACTTAAACAGGATGGGAAGCCATAGTCAGAGACAGAAGTGTGGTCACAGGCAGTGGCGGCTGGTGCTCAAAATTTTTGGGGGGGCGCAAACGAAAAAAAACAAACAAACAATTGCAGCCTCACTGTGCCCATCAAATGCAGCCACTGTGCCATGCCATCAAACACAGCCACTGTGCCATGCCATCAAACGCAACCACTGTGCCATGCCATCAAATGCAGTCACTATGCCATGCCATCAAATGCAGACACTGTGCCATCAATTGTCACCACTATGCCATGCCATCAAACGCAGTCACTGTGCCATGCCATCAAACACAGCCACTTGGCCATCAATTGTCACCACTGTGCCATGCCTTCAATTGTCACCACTTTGCCATCAATTGCCACCACTATGCCATGCCATCAATTGTCATCACTTTGCCATCAATTGTCACCACTGTGCCCATCAATTGTCACCATTGTGCCATCAATTGTCTCCACTGTGCCCATCAATTGTCACCACTGTGCCCCACAATTGTCGCCACTGTGCCCCGCAATTGTAGCCACTGTGCCCCGCAATTGTCGCCACTGTGGTACGTCCCAAGGATAAGCATTCAGGAAGTCGACTACAGCCTCAGGGCTGTACTCGGAAAGCCGCTGGCTTTGATAGGCACTTCCACACAGCCAACCAGCTGCCGTTATTCAGCTGGCTGGCGCTCAACATCCGGCCAGCTGAATACTGAGCGGCAGCGGCGAAGATATATAGATTCATACAATGCATGAATCTATATATTTTAGTGGCTGTGCGAGAGCCAGAGGGGGCGGCGCTCCGGCGCTCTCTATGGACGAACCGCTCCTGGTCACAGGAATAGCCAGGGTAAACAGGCTGGCAACAAGGTACCAAATCATGAGCAATGACGAAGTCAGGAACAGAACCAGGTCAGGAATTAGCAACAGATCAGAAGCAGAATCCAAGATCAGGTCAGAAGCAAGCCCAGTCAGCAACAAGGGAATCATACAGGATAAACACAGGACACAGGGAACAGCTGAAGATCAGTCAGCACAGAACATTGGCATGAGCATCCTTTAAATAGCCCGTCTGGCACAAACTGGAATTGTGCATGTGCACGCACGTGAGCAAGTGCGCATTCTTGTATGCATGCAAGCGCCTGGTAACCGTTTTGTGGGAAATACCATGTGCATGCATATATCTGCACACCAGACATCTCACAGGGATTCCCTGAGTGGCCAAGTCGGCTGTCAGTCAGGCATCTGGGTGGATCCAGACAATATTGTCAAGATCCCTTTAACGCCTGGACCAGCTCTGTGATGTCAGCCAACAGCAGGCTTTAGGCTGCTGTCTGCTGAATCTGGGTCACAGGTGTGCAAAAATAAATCCACTACTGTGACCCAGAAGAGAAGTATGGCCAAAAAATCTTTGCCCATACTTCCATTTTAAAGTACAGCATTAATTTGTTGATAACCATCTGTTAATTAAGCTGCCTTTTATTTTCAGCATGCTGCTACATCATTTAAAAGGAATACATGAAGAATAGTATGCACCTAAACCCCTTCAAATTTTATCACTCACCTTAATGACACCCTCATTCTTTAGTTTCCAAGAATTATAAATATAATTTGGGGGGAGGGGGGTTGTAGTTGGGCAACATATTAGTCTTTACCAGGTAAAGACTAATATGTTCACCAATAAAAAAATTCCCAAAGGGAAAACACTGCGCTCGATAAGAATGTGAATATTAAACCCCAATAATGAGTGTTAAATAAATATTAAATAAATACCTGCCAGTACTAAAAATTTGTGATACAAAAAATTATTAAAACATGTGGAATATACAGTGCAGCGCTTATAAAATTATTTAAAAAGACATCTAGCGTAAATAAATTTCAATGTGAAAATATTAACTGATGAATTTTGAGAATTCAATCAATGCAATATCAAATATTAGTGAAAACCAATATATGTGACACAAAAAAAACTTTAGGTGAAAAAAGGAAAAAGAATAAAGGATAATCAAAAAGAAAAGTCCCGAATTCTAGAAGCTAGAATTCAACAACATTTACCTAATCTGATACATTTGGACCAAGTGGGTTTTGTTCCCACTAGAGAGGCAAGGGACAATACCACAAAAGTCCTAAATTTACTACATATCGCAACCAATGGGAAGACACTGTGCGTCTTTCTCGGAACAGATGCTGAGAAGGCGTTTGATCGGGTAAGCTGGAGGTTTCTGTTCACGACATTAAAGCATATAGGTCTTGGACCCCAGATGTTACATTGGGTGGAGGCGGCATATTTGGATCCGAAGGCCAGGGTCAGAGTAAATGGAGTACTTTCAGAGTCATTTACGATCACAAATGGGACTAGACAAGGGTGTCCATTGTCACCCCTACTTTTTGCTCTGACCCTGGAACCATTCCTATGCCATGTCCGACTGAACCCGCACATCTCGGGAATTACTGTTGGGAGTAGACAGCATAAGATATCGGCTTATGCCGATGATTTAATGTTCACGCTTACAAATTCCGTTACCTCCCTGCAAGCCCTTATGAAAGAGTTTGAGGTCTATGGGCAAATCTCAAATTTAAAGATCAATTTTACTAAGTCAGAAGCCTTGGGGGTGGGGATCTCCAAGACTGATTTGGTGAGGCTCAAGGCTAGCTTTAACCTGAAGTGGACGGATATAGCCTTAAAATACCTAGGCACATTAATCCCGTCGTCCCTACCTTGACTTTTTAAATTAAACTTTCCTCCACTTCTGAAAGAGGTGCAGAGGCTGCTGGATCGTTGGAACAGTGGCTTACATTCCTGGTTAGGTCGATGCAACATTTAAAAAATGTCAATACTGCCTAAATTTTTATATCTTATGCAAGCCCTCCCGATATGTATTCCCGGGTCTTACTTTAAACAGATACATTCAGCCTTTACTCGCTTTCTCTGGGCAGGGAAACATCCATGTATCAGCTGAAATACGCTTTCCCAACCGAAAAAACATGGTGGTATAGCTCTACCGGAAATACGTACTTATCATCATTCATTTGAACAGATTTTTAGATTGGTGTCGCCATGTAGACATTAAATTATGGTCTCAGATAGAACAGGCCCAGAGCCTGGTTCCTCTTCGGTGGGCTCCCTGGTGCCAGGCGGACCTACCTTTGGAAATTAGACGTCATCCCTTGATCGGCACGACTTTGAATATCTGTGCACAGTTACTAGTTACATTCATTAAAGGACGACCCGGCTTTTTTTTTGCTTCACGCAACAGGTGTTTCGACGCGGGCATACATGAAATCAGTGGTACGCCATTTATTAGACGCAGCTAAGGCCTGCATCCCATTATGTTGGAAATCCCAACACCCTCCAACCATCGCTCAGTGGCTTAGGAAGGTGGACGATACTGGACGTATGGAAGATTTGACTCTCACTAGTCAGCAAAGACAGGAGACATATATAGAGACATGGGGAAAATTGAATATTTTCAAATATTCAGAGCAAGGAATAGCCCTTAGGGGAGGGTCACTGGAGGATGCCCGGGATAATCTTAAGAGTTTCCCTTGTCAATGGTAAATACGACATAAAATAGATACTGTAGAGAGTCGACTCTGCAGTGCCTTATTAGGTTCATGCTCGCACTCGCTTTCCACTCATGGAGAGAATTCTTTCCTTTTTTTCTCTTTTTTTTGGTGAATAGGCTGTATGGGACCCGATTATAAAGGGAAATAAAATAAAGATTACTAGAGAGTTTTATAGTGATAAGGCACAATGATCCACCAGTAAAACCTGGTAAGGGCTCGCTGGAGAACATTGGTAACCCTATATACTATGTTTTTTCTTTTTTCTTTGTCTTTTTTCCCCTTTGGGGTATTTAATGGAAATATATACCAGTTTAGGTAAGCCATATCCATCAAAGAATTTTGGTGCAAGGGTCCGTGTGGCCTAGTCCTATTTACTTTGAATAAATAAAGAAACAAGGGATATTAGCAATTTGAACAGTCAGGAGGACGGGCTCTTTAATTTAGTTTTGTTTATTTGTTTAGTTTATTTTTTCTTATTTTATTTATATATATTAATTTGGGATGTTTTATGTTTATGTAGTTATTTATGATATTATGAAAAACACATGTTTTTGTATTTCATTCGACTGTTATGTTGAATCCCAATAAAAAATGAAAAAAAAAAGTCTCACTGCATAATGCCCCATACACACCATCACTTTATGTGATGAAAAAAAACGACATTTTCTGTGAAGTAAAAAATGACGTTTTTGAAACTTCAATTTTCAAAGACGAAGTTGCCTACACACCATCGTTTTTCTCACAATGTTCTAGCAAAGCGAGGTTACGTTCTCACCACTTTTTCCATTGAAGCTTGCTTCATAAGTAGCTTCTGGGCATGCGCGGGTGAAAAAAACGTCGTTTTAAACAACGTTTTTTACTACACACGGTCAATTTCTGTGAAGTAAAAAATTACGTTTTGAAAAACGACACATAAAATTGAAGCATGCTTCAATTTTTTTTGGTCGTGTTTTACAAGACATAAAATGACGTTTTCCCCCACACACGGTCAATTAAAGTGACGTTTTTAAAAACGTCGTTTTTTTTTCATCACATAAAGTGATGGTGTGTACAGGGCATAAGGTGAATAAAAAGACATAAATAATCCATCTTCATGGAAGGAATCTGATCCTTTAGGGTTAATCCGAATGATCATCCAGAAGATAGGTAAGGAAATAGAGCGAACTTCATCCACCAGGAAAGACACCCAGATGTGGTATTGTAGTCTCCTTACCCTATCAATATGACCACATGAAGTGGTCTCAGCAAGAGTGGATGGTTTTTTTTGGTCTCCCTCCAGACCCTCTATGAAATGCCTGAGGCGATGTCTGTTTATCTCGAATAATCAGAGAGAAAGACCATAGCATAATACCATAAAGAATAATTTATTAGGCCAAAAAGTTGTGCACTTACAAGACCGTAGAAATCATGTGATGTATACAGATCCAAATGTAGAGGAGGCGCGGCGGCTTCCACTCCTTCTCCTGCTTGTGTGTGCTCCGTGCTTCCTCATCTGGAACAGCGTGATGATGTCGAATCTGCAAGCCACACCTACGCGTTTCGTCACCACTGACGTCGTCTGGGATTGGCTGCATGACATCCGTGGTGACGAAACGCGTAGGTGGGAGGGAGACCAAAAAAAAAACACGCTTGCTGAGACCACTTCATGTGGTCATATTGATAGGGTAAGGAGATTACAATACCACACCTGGGTGTCTTTCCTGGTGGATGAAGTTCGCTCTATTTCCTTACCTATCTTCTGGATAATCATTCGGATTAACCCTTTAAGGATCAGATTCATTCCATGAAAATGGATTGTTTATGTATTTTTATTCACCTTAAAGACTAATATGTTTCCCAACTACAACCCCCCTCCCCCCCAAATTCAACTTCTTCAAATACATGGAAACTAAAGAATGAGGCTGCTGTGTCCTTTGAAATATAGCATATACAATATAATACTATTAATAAAATGTATATGCTATATTTCAATGGTCACTGCAGCCTCATTCTTTAGATTCCATGCATTATAAATAGAATGTTGGGTAGTTAGGTTACATAGTTGGGTTACATCACAGTTCCCCCCACACCTGCCCCACCTGCTACTGACCTGTGAACACTGCATCACTCACTACTGACCTCTGAACTCTGCATCACTTACTACTGAACCCCTGTACTCTGCTTCTATTTTAACCATAGCCAATATTCAACACAATAAAAACCACACCCAATTTTCACTTTCTTTGTCTTACGCGGGAGGGCTCAATTTATAATCCTGCACACAGGTCCATTTTTTTCTACATCACTGTTACCCCATATTTCAGTGCGGTCCACTGCATCCCATACCCTACTCCCAACCAACCTGTTGGTGTCAGGTGGAGGAGGTCCAGTTTGGCATCTTCGCCCTGGGCAGTGAATGACCTTCCCCCGGGAATAGGTAGGGGGAGCTGAACTGGGTATTTGCCCTGGGTGAAAGAATGTCTAGTTTCACCACTGACAGTAACTATATAGGACAGCAAACATATATATTGCCTCGAAAAGTATTCATACCCCATTAAAATTTTCCACATTTTGTCATGTTACAACCAAAAACATACCGGTAATTGTATTTTATTGTGATTTTATGTAATAGACCAACACAAAGTGACACATAATTGTGAAGTGGATGGAAAATGATAAAGGGTTTTCAAAAATGTTTACAAATAAATATGTGAAAAGTGTGGCATGCATTTGTATTCAGCTCCGTTTACTCTGATACCCCTAACTAAAATCTAGTGGAACCAATTGCCTTCAAAAGTCACCTAATTAGTACATAGAGTCCACCTGTGTGTAATTTAATCTCAGTATTAATACAGCTGTTCTGTAAAGCCCTCAGAGGTTTGTTAGAGAACCTTAGTGAACAAATAGCATCATGAAAGCCAGGGAACACACCAGACATTTCAGGGATAAAGTTGTGGAGAAGTTTAAAGCAGGGTTTTGGTATAAAAAAAATATCCCAAGCTTTGAACATTTTACAGAGCGCTGTTTAATCCATCATCCGAAAATGGAAAGAGCATGGCACAATGGCAAACCTACCAAGACATGGCCCATACACCTAAACTGACAGGCCAAGCAAGGAGAGCATTAATCAGAGAAGCAGCCAAAAGGCCCATGGTAACTCTGGACGAGCTCCAGAGATCCACAACTCAGGTGGGAGAATCTGTCCACAGAACAACTATTAGTAATACACGCCACAAATCTGGCCTTTATGGAAGAGTGGCAAGAAGAAAGCCATTGCTAAAAAAAAGCCATAACAAGTCCTGTTTGCAGTTTGCGAGAAGCCATGTAGGGTACACAGCAAGCATGTGGAAGAAGGTGCTCTGGTCAGATGAGACCAAAATGTAACTTTTTGGCATAAAAGCAAAACACTATATGTGGCTGAAAACAAACTACACCCTGAATACGACATCACCACCATGAAAAATGGTGGTTCCAGCATCATGTCGTGGGGATGCTTTTCTTCAGCAGGGACAGGGAAACTGGTCAGAATTGATGGGAAGATGGATGGAGCCAAATACAAGGTAATCTTATGCCCTATACACACGATCATTCCAAACTGATGAAAACCGACTGAAGTTCAGTTTCATCGGTTAACCGAAGAAGCTGACTGATGGTTTGATGTGCCTACACACCATCAGTTCAAAAACGTATCGAGTCCAACGCAGTGATATAAAACACAACGACGTGCTGAAAAAAACGAAGTTCAATGCTTCCAAGCATGCGTCGACTTGATTCTGAGCATGCGCGGGTTTAGGACCAATGCTTTTGAAAAATAACCGTCGGTGTTGACCTATAAGTTACCAGTCCATCAGTTCAATTTTAAAGCAAGTTCTAAATTTCTGGACCAAAGGATAACTGACTGATGGGGCCCACACACGGTCTGTTTGGACCGATGAAACTGAACTTCAGTCCGTTCTCATCGGTTTAGACTGTGTGTACAGGGCCTAAGAAGAAAATCTGTTTGAGACTGCAAAAGACTTGAGACTGTGGCGGAGGTTCACCTTCTAGCAGGACAATGACCCTAAACATACAGACAGAGCTACAATGGAATGGCTTAGATCAAAGCATATTCGTGTGTTAGAATGTCCCAGTAAAAGTCCTGACCTAAATCCAATTGAGAATCTGTGGCAAGACTTGAAAGTTGCTGTTCACAGATGCTCTCCATCCAATCTGACAGAGCTTGAGCTATTTTACAAAGAAGAATGGGCAAAAATGTCATTCTCTAGATGTGCAAAGCTAGTAGAGACATCTCCAAAAAGACTTGCAGATGTAATTGCAGCGGAAGGTAGTTCTACAAAGTATTGACTCAGGCGGGCTGAATACAAATGCATGTCACACTTTTCACATACATTATTTATATGTAAAACATTTTGAAAACCATTTATAATTTTCCTTGCACTTCACAATTATGTGCCACTTTGTGTTGGTCTATCACATAAAATCCCAATAAAATACATTTACGTTTTTGGTTGCAACATGACAAAATGTGGAAAATTCTAAGGGGTGTGAATACTTTTTCAAGGTACAGTAGCTCAATATTTATCCCAGTGTGGCATAAAATGGTAAAAGCTTGCTACACACTTAAACAAAACTAACCGGTCTGATGAATATTATCACAGACAGACAATGCTACAAATGCAGAACTGAACCATAATGACTGAAGCAATAATGTACCAGCTACATTTAGTGCCAATCAGAAAAACTAACAATGCTATCTCTGGTGGCATAAAATATGCTTAGCTAGTATATTTGGTGCTGAAGTATAATTACTGACCATTATACTCAATATTCTCAGCCGTATCTTGAGCCAGCCAAATTAATTAATCCTGTGCTCTTCATTATATGCATTAGTTATAATTCATATATGAGTTTTATCTAGCAATAACAGTAGCCCATGAAGTCAAACTTTTGTATTGCAGTGCATGTAAACCTCAACAATGAACTTCAATCATTTTGGTCTGTTAAAATATACCAATGGAAGCATTCATAGGAATTCAATGCCCTCCCCACACTTCTTGTTATATCTCTAAGATTCCTCCTAGTTCTTACCTTGGACTACAGAATTATTAGTCTTTATGTTGTAGATCTGAGAGTGTTTGAATAGTTTAGCAAAAGGCAATTGGTATGTTGTCATTTCACAACAGCACTTAAAAGCTGAGTGCATTTCTGGCAGATCAACAGGCATTTTCAATACTTGCAGTGTCCTTGGAAGGATAAAGCATAGGGGAATATACAAATATTGTAGAGGTGTGCTGCATTTTTTATTTTTTTTTGCTTTGATATACACTTTAAGAAACCATGTTCTGCTAACATTGGTAAATCAACTTCCTGGAAGACTATACTAAGCACAAAATAGGGTGAAAACAGAAAAAAAATGCCGACCAGCTTTATTTCACAAGGTCTGTTCTATGGTCCTAGACATGTACAGTAAAACCTTGGTTTGTGAGCATAATTGGTTCCAGAAACATGCTTGTAATCCAAAGCACTTGTATATCAAAGCATTTTTTTTACAGGGTATAAAAGAGAAGAGAGGCACCTCTAAGTGTAGCAATAAGTTGCTTAACCCCCCTGACGGTAAACCAGAGCGTGACTCGGGGTTGGTTTTCACTGCTAAGATCGGTATCCCCGAGTCACGCTCGGGGTGGACGTGCAGCGGCGCGGCTTACCTTTCGCTGGATCCACAGTGTGGTGGCAAAATAGTCCGTACGCAGAGCACAGCGCCATTTTGCCCTGTGCTATAAAGCACAGAATCCAGTCTTAATGAAATAATCCATAATTAAGCTAAATAGATTCACTCACCATCATTCTCTGCCATTCATACAAAGAGACACCATCACCAGCCTGTTCTCATATCATTCTGCCAGCATGACTGCCCAAAGGCTCAGCCAAGCACCTTTTATTTACCCAAAACAGGAAGTGCTCACTGCACCCATTAAACACCTCCCTCATGGGAGTGGTTAACACATGATGTTCCACTGACACAGCTAACACCATATAAGGACCGTCCTTCTAACAGGAAGTCCCATAGAATACATGAATAGAATATAATACAATGGATACAATACAATGCATAGAAGTACATACAATGCTGCTAAAGGCTTATGGGCGTGGCAGGGAGTGCCCCCCCTGCCTCTAACCGATCATAAGCTCTCATATTAATCGCCTGATAGAATCCTAATCTGCGCCATTCCATAGAATAATGCATATCCAGATTATACCCTTATTAAGGTGGAAAGGAAGCTATCTACAGGTGTACGCCACGAATCGCAAGCCCTGCTGATCAGACAAGACCCAGATAAGAGCGCACATCTGTCCATAACCACTAGTGTGCCTGCGGAGTGAGCGCATCCCCTCCTCAACGATCGTCTGTGCTAAATGCACAGAGGGCCCCTCGTTAGCGGACATACACCCACGCCGCAAATATCACACTCCGACCTCAAGACATTTTCTACTACCAGACGAGATTCAACCAGCCTCAGACTGCCCCAGTCAGTTCTATTTAGAGCGGGTTGTGGCAGTACTAAGACTGGGTGCCATTATGACAATACATATTAAATACATCTTCAAATTTCCACCACAGTCCTCCCTTTTTGTCATATTGCTCCCACTTGTCCTTCCAATCTTGATAGTCTTCTTACACCTAGAAACTAAATCAGTCTTTACAGTCCATAAAAAGGAAAACACGGCTTGACATGTAGACTCTGTTCTTCAGGAGGGATGACTTATAAGGAGGGCACAACTTGGTGAGCTGTAGTAATCGCAGATCGGTCTGGGGTCCTCTGTGTCTTGTAAATGGGTCCGGCTTCGGGGCGTCTCATCAAGGAAAATGTGGTCATCTGCTCCGGCTCTGGTCACGCCTCCAATCAGGCAACAGGAGCGCCTCATCACGACATAGAAAGAATAGAAATAAAAACCACATAAGTATATATATTCCCATTTCCATCAACCACGATCCGCTGTAAAATAAAAATTAAATCCCCAAAGATTCCCAGACCCTTCACTTAGCTACAGCTCTGGCTCTGCCTTGCAGGGACCCAAACATTATCCATATGGGCCTGAACTCCAATTCCCAGTATCCCCGATCCAGGTATGACAATCTTTACTTGTAAATTCCCAGAAATCGCCCTTGGACCGCGAGAACTTCCTTGTAGCTTCAACAGTCATATGAAACATTCCATCCTCAATAGGTGTGAATTGTTCAATCGTATCATAAGCTCAAGCCCCCCACCTTGTACATGCAGGAAACCATGCCCAGACCTGGTCGGGGTTGGTGCCTTCTAGCCGCCCCTGCCATTCCTACTTTCTCTTGTGCCATCAGATCCTTGCGATCGGCCGCGATATAGGATGCTGGGACAGCTTCACCACCACACATGAACCTCTTAAATTACCTTATAAGCTATAGATACCCAACCGACAAGAGGCAGAGCCATAAAAACAAAAACAATTCTACCCTCTAAAGACATCTCATTAAATTCTATTGACAAGTGTCTGTTCGGAGTCCTCACTAGTTTGTCAATAATCCTCATACCAATCATAACATCATAAATAGCATGTACCGCTGTCATCACTGGGCTCGGTGGAGACTCAGAACAGACCCCGCAATCCGTCCCGTTCACTTTCTTAAATAGTCATAGAATAGACTTTAAATAATAACTTGGGATGTATTTCATCGTTACCTCTGCTAAAATTTACTAAACAAACAAATACAAAATAAACAAAGATACTACTAATTTCTTTGATGTAGTTGAGCCGCTTCTTGCAGTGGCTGGCGTGGTCTCATCCGTCAAGTTTCTTTACAAACGACCCAGTCACCTGGTTGGGAAAAAAATGAAAACCAATTACAGTGTCGGGGTCCAGGAGAGACTCTCCTGAACCCCTTTGAAGTTCATGTTACAGTGATCGCACTCACCCCATCACCTGAGAATCGACGTGACAGCTGGTGAGGTGGGTACGACCCTGGTTTCGGTTGACCTCCAAACAAACCTTATGACAATAACCCCGACCTCGGGACTGTTCACTGCACAATCTGTGCATGCCTCCCCATCGCCTATAAATCGCTTACCATCTCCTGTAATACCTGGAACCATTGGCAGGTTCATCTAAAATGGGAACCTACTTCACCAGACTGCTGCTTGCCGATTCAAATTCCATCAAAGAAAGACAGTCTTGGCACAAACTTGATTTAGAATTAGTGTTATTAGTTCGAAAAACTGTCACTTTTACATTTATTTATCCCCCCATTTTCTTCCTCATTACAGACTGGAGGAAGAAGAAACAATGAAATAGCCTATGATACTTTAAACCTTCTTAGACTTGTATTTATCCATGTGTACAGCTGTCTACATACACATGCTCTCTATGTACAAACACTTCCAGAAACTTCTTGGACCTGAAAAATACTTAAACAGAAATCATTACTTCATCCCTCATATTTATCCTGCAGAGAATGGCAAACAAAAATGACATTCCTGTAAATTTTCAATGACATTCTTTCAAAACCGATTCAAACAAAACCCTCTATAACCCTTACTTTCCCCGTTTCTACAAAAATACTACAGCCGCGACGCATCGGAGGATCACCGCGGTAAATTCGAACATATTCACGTTACTACATACAAACATTCATATACAAATGTGGGGGAGATATTCATAGTATCCAACACAAAAATGAAAAAAACAAAAACCAGCCGGAAATCTGCCTTCACTTTCAGCAATAGAAGAAAATACAATGGGAAAATATGAGAACAGCGTGAGCGCCTTGCATAGACCAGCTATACAACGTTCTCCTTTGAGGGTCACCAAAGCGTGTACCACGCCTCCATCCACACTCATCATTACAGATTTCTGAAACCGCAGCGAAACCACATCCACTCCAGGGGGATACCCAAATAGTATCCTTGGCAATCTTTTAAAGGGGTCTAAAGGCCTTTGCCCCCAAAACTAAGCTTTGTGCACCGTGTAACCGTCTGACTGTGGGAAGCCTTTCTTCCCACGCGATTCAAATCGACTTATCGTCTTACTTCCCGCGTCCGAGAGAAACCGTTGCACCCATTTCGGGGACCACCGCCCGGTGCCTTCTTCTACGGTGGATTGACGGACTACAACCACTATCTGGTCCAGTCCCTCAACTAGAAAACCCTAACCGAGGCATCATCTCTATGGCTTGTTGTCCCAACCCTCCTGGCACAGAACTACAGAGTAACTATTCCAAATGATTCGTCAACAACCACAGATCAACCCCCAAATTAGGCCTCTACCCCTCACAGTGTATGCATCCCATACACTGCGTTGCCAGACTAAACCACACGGAACACTTACGCCCAGTTACCACCTGCAGAATAATGTGGCTTCTCTCTGCATCTAGATGTTACAACAGTAATGGTGAAGCCCTCCTGTTTGCTCTAAAATACCCAAAACTGTATTTACAGTATAACACTTCACAAAAACGACTGAAATTAAACTTTAAAACACTCTTTTAAACGCCAAAATATTTTCCGTTGTCCTTTCAGGACACAAGTCTCATTGTTAATCTTTCGGAAGACTTCAAAAACTCCTCCCACTGACTTCCTGCTTATATATATAAATGCCGAAAAAGGACTTTCTGTTGTATGCTGGTTCAGGAAAGGTAAAACAATCTCCTCCCATCTGCAGAATAGGAGTTGATCTCCCCCCCCTGACCCTACGATCTTCAAATACAAATGAATTGCCAAGGACCCCAAATATTCAATATTCTTACACAAAAGCCTCCACTCTTATACTGCAAAGTCAGCCGGTAGGTTAGTCAGATCTTTTATATAAATTAGCCCTAGCACGCAAGCACAATTCAAAAGATAGCGCTTAAACTGTATCTCAAAAATGGCCAGCAACAATGGCGCCATTTACGCTTGCAAAAAACACTGTCTACCAAAGGACAGACCGTACTACACAAAGGAAAACAAAAATGTTGTCCACCAGATCCCAACAGAAAATACTGCGCTACTCAATTCGCACTAAACATCAAAATCTGCCCCAAAGGCTGCAAAATTCCACTGCTCAGTCACATGGTATCACACCCAAAAGATGACCCACAGACCAAACAGACTGCACCTCACAAAATGGCCGCCAAACAACCATCGCAGCAAACAAAATGGCTGCCAGATGCAGTTTTCAAAAACCTGCCTAGAATCTCTCCACAAAGACAACACATGGAACATCAAATATGAACATTAAAAACATTTTCTAAAAACAACCAACCAACAAGGCACACATTTTAGGCTCCTTCAAATCGGACCTTTTGCCAACACAGCACATTCAAAAAATTTCAGATACATGCGCAACATTAAAACAAAAACAATTTTCCTCAAAGCTCATGTACAAACTGCGGCATCACCTTTCATAACAAGCCATTTAAGAAATTCACAGTGAGGTCACATTTAAAACCTTAAAAAAAAACTTTTCATGCTCATGTAACAAGCCATACAGAGGGTTACCAACTTTGACTCAGTGATGGGACAGCCATGCTGGTTGCCCATCCCCCCCCGAGCCTCATGGCACACCAAACAAATCACCCCGCCCCCACTAAAGCACATGTTTCCTTCATCAGCCAAACAATTCAATCACAGTTCAGCCACACTCACAGGGACATGTCTTTTGGTCCCATACAAAGGTAAAAATCACAATTTATTAATTTCTATTCCACACATAGATCATGAACATATTACACATGACTTTGCTCTAAAAATTGTACACTCAAGAAACAGAGATGCAACACTGTCCGCCGCATGGTGGCCCAAACAAACTGCCCTTCCCCCGACCCTCATGGCCAGAGAAGCCATCTTTAAAAGCCATGCTGCTCAAACAAATCACCCCTCCCCCACTAAAGCACATGGCATAATGCTGCTGTCTTACACAATAGCTTTTCCAAACAGCTTTACTGTATACCATGGGCACATAACTTCAATCATACAGCATCCAGGCATACACACATAATTCATACATACATACATGTACAATCAAATCCACTCGATTTCACAAACGCACGCAATCATACACATATCCAATCCTAAACACACACACACATCCAAATCAAACTTTTAGTCCATGACAAAATCATACATGCACACACGTCCAATCGCACACACGTCCAATCGCACACATACACACGTCCAATCGCACACGCATTATTTCAAAAAGACAAGAAATTTGATCTTTTCGCAGAGCAGAGTCCCCCCACGCATCGGAACATAACCGATACCCAAAGGGGCCCAGTCTGCTCCTACCTTGGCCCGCCATCTGTGGTGGCAAAATAGTCCGTACGCAGAGCACAGCGCCATTTTGCCCTGTGCTATAAAGCACAGAATCCAGTCTTAATGAAATAATCCATAATTAAGCTAAATAGATTCACTCACCATCATTCTCTGCCATTCATACAAAGAGACACCATCACCAGCCTGTTCTCATATCATTCTGCCAGCATGACTGCCCAAAGGCTCAGCCAAGCACCTTTTATTTACCCAAAACAGGAAGTGCTCACTGCACCCATTAAACACCTCCCTCATGGGAGTGGTTAACACATGATGTTCCACTGACACAGCTAACACCATATAAGGACCGTCCTTCTAACAGGAAGTCCCATAGAATACATGAATAGAATATAATACAATGGATACAATACAATGCATAGAAGTACATACAATGCTGCTAAAGGTCCAAAGTTCAAATAAAACACTGTAGCAGCGCTATTCCCAGACCAACGTCTGAAACACTTCTATATGTCCATAATATATAGGAAATCAGATGATAGTGCTGATAGATAGGAAGAGAAAATCTTCAATTAGTGCTTCCTTCACCAGAGGGGGCGTTCACCACGTGGGGGGATAAACCCCTTAAGGGGATGCACTCACCACAATTAAGCAAAATATCGCCAAAATACGAAATTGCAAACGAAAGTCTACTTCAAGCCAACCGATAGGAATAGTTATTTGCCCATTTCCAGCGGTCATCATCCCTCATGGATTCGAAATATTCCCAAAGGACAAATTATGCGAGTAAGAAGGAATTGCTCTGAAGATTCCAATTTCCTGATACAATCAAAGACTTTGACAGATAGGTTTGAAGCCAGAGGATATAAGCCGATAGTGATGGAAAAATTGGTTGAAGATATATTGGCTATACCAAGAGATAAGTGTTTACAACCAAAACCTATTTCTGAAACTAGTACTACAAACAGCAAAGAATGGGGGTTTATATCACAGTATCATATGCAATATAAAGAAGTAGAGGCAATATTCAATAAACATTGGCATGTCTTAAAGTTGGATAAGAAAATAGGGAATGTTCTTCCCCAAAACCCTCAATTTATCTACCGGAAATCAACCAACCATGGAGACCGGATAGTTAAAAAAGTTCTGGATCCCCCTGCTAAACCAAAGTCCTTTTGGGACCAAAATGGCTTCTTTGCCTGTAAAAGATGTAAAGCATGTCAGTCCATATTGAAACCATTAAGGGGAATAGACAGATTCCTGTCTCCATCTAATAACCAGGAATTCAAAATAGAACAATTTATGACCTGCAACACAGACTATGTAGTTTATGCTTTGAAATGCCCTTCTGTGACCTTCTTTATATTGGTCGCACCAAAAGAAAGCTGAAAGTACGCATCTTAGAACACATTAACAATATCCGGTCAGGCTATAAGGACCATAATGTGTCGTGGCATTTTAAGCTTAAACACAATCAAGATCCTTCTGGGCTTCAATTTTGGGGTGTAGAGCACCTCGAAAAAAATTGGAGAGGCTCACATAGGGTACGTGAATTGTCCAAACGAGAAACTCGTTGGATTTTTTCTACTGATGTTTTAGCTCCCAAAGGCCTCAATATAGAATTGGACATTAATTGTTTTATTAGTAACGCTTAAAAAGTTCTCCCAGGCTCAGGTTTATTCTCTTATGGATTTTATATATTTTATATATGAAATTTATTATTTTTTATCTTTTATCTCAGTTTTTAATGCATGTTATGCATGGTCCTTCATTTACACACCATTTTACTATATTTTTAAGTCACGTGTGTTGATTGTAACTCCCATGATATATTTTTTAAAAAAATGTCATCATATTTTATAAGTCGATTTTATCATTATGTCTTGAAACGCTGTTGTGTATAAATATACCCACGGTATTATAACCAAGATGCTGCTAGATGTAAATGCATTAGGTTTGGAGTACCGCTATGCTTTACCAATACTAAGGTATATCCTTGAAAATATGGGTTGTATAAACGACTTAGCCCCTCAACTGTATGATTTATAGCATTAAGCGGGTGTGCGCATGCGTGGCGTGATGCGCTCACGTGGCCCAAGTCGACCAATGGGCGATGAGATGCGCTTCACGCGCTGATGCTCCACTTCCGCCCTATGTGGGCTCCGGTCACATAGAGCGTATGTGCGGCATGACGCGCGCACGTGATTGTAGCTGGCCAGTAAGAGAGGAGACACTCTCCACTTGCTGGCCATACTACTCCTCCTCCCAGGCTGCTTTAACGGATCGCGTGTGCGCATGTGCAACATGACACGCACACGTGACCGCGAACAGCCTATGAGAGCAGAGATGCGCTCCACGGGCGGATATTAATACTGGGTCATGGATTAGCCTAGTCACGCCCTCAGAAGAAGTCAATTAAAGACGAAACGTCAGGGCGTGACGCTAATCCAATGACCTAACACTGTGTACAGCCTTTTGGAACCAGGAACAGGAGAAAAAAGTCTGCTCTTAGCATACTGCGCTGTCCGGCCAGAAAGACTCACAGGCACAGTACTGGCATCTATTTGTTATCTTTGCTTGTCATTATTATATTTATGGTACGCTGAATGTATTAGGGGATGTGTTTGGGGCTCAATAAAATTTACACTTATTTAAAACAATATCACACTATTTGAGTTCCCTCTGTTTCCATGTGATGGCGATTTGATTGAACATAAACACATTGGCTGGTGGAGAGTGCAACATCCAGGAGATATACAGAGACATATGCTCAAGGCTTTACTTTTGCTTAATTGTGGTGAGTGCATCCCCTTAAGGGGTTTATCCCCCCACGTGGTGAACGCCCCCTCTGGTGAAGGAAGCACTAATTGAAGATTTTCTCTGCCTATCTATCAGCACTATCATCTGATTTCCTATATATTATGGACATATAGAAGTGTTTCAGACGTTGGTCTGGGAATAGCGCTGCTACAGTGTTTTATTTGAACTTTGGACCTTTTATGGTTTTAGAAGTTTTATATTTACTGTACATTTATTATTGTTTTTTCCGTTTTAAGCAGCAGCTTTTATCTTGTTTGTTTATCTGAATACCTGTGCTCAATATTACCTCAGTTTGCATCTTAAGCGCAGAGCAGTGCTGTAATTTAGAAGGAAGGGCGACACCAGCATTTTTGAGCGAATGCTGCTAAAGGCTTATGGGCGTGGCAGGGAGTGCCCCCCCTGCCTCTAACCGATCATAAGCTCTCATATTAATCGCCTGATAGAATCCTAATCTGCGCCATTCCATAGAATAATGCATATCCAGATTATACCCTTATTAAGGTGGAAAGGAAGCTATCTACAGGTGTACGCCACGAATCGCAAGCCCTGCTGATCAGACAAGACCCAGATAAGAGCGCACATCTGTCCATAACCACTAGTGTGCCTGCGGAGTGAGCGCATCCCCTCCTCAACGATCGTCTGTGCTAAATGCACAGAGGGCCCCTCGTTAGCGGACATACACCCACGCCGCAAATATCACACTCCGACCTCAAGACATTTTCTACTACCAGACGAGATTCAACCAGCCTCAGACTGCCCCAGTCAGTTCTATTTAGAGCGGGTTGTGGCAGTACTAAGACTGGGTGCCATTATGACAATACATATTAAATACATCTTCAAATTTCCACCACAACAGGCAAGTTACTCACCTTGTCCCTGGATCCAGCGATGCCACCCCGCTGTGTGAGTGAGCAGGTCCTCCTCGCTCGATTCACAGTGTCCCCGTGTGCCGCCGCGACGTTCCCTGCGAGGTTACGACGCACGGGGGCGGAGAACGGCGCCAAATTCAAAAAAGTAAACAAACACTTTACATACAGTATACTGTAATCTTATAGATTACAGTACTGTATGTAAAAAATACACACCCCCCTTGTCCCTAGTGGTCTGCCCAGTGCCCTGCATGTACTTTTATATAATAAAAAATGTTCTTTCTGCCTAAAAACTGTAGATTGTCCAAAAGTGTCCCTTTATGTCAAAAATGGTTTTAGATCAGCTAGAAAACAGCGATAATAAATTATAATCACTTGCAGAAATGTGTGATAGCGATTTGCGGGGCAATTCGTCATAAAAAAATAAAAATAATGACAGCGACAATTCTGCAACTGCAAATTTCAGTGATTTTGAGTTGATTACATTATTGAATAATTTTTATTATAATTATATTATTATTTGTTATAATTATTTATAATTATTTATTATATTATAATTTATAATTTTGTTTTAAAAAAAAAATTATACCCGGGATGCCTACTACACTCTTGTTTGGTCAGATTTAAGTGAGTTATTTCTAAAAATTACAGGCCTACAGTATAAAACGCCAAATTTCCTTGCAAAATAATTGTACCGCTTTTGGTACGTAATTCCAGACAGAATCATACCGCCAGGGAGGTTAATGTTGTCTCTTCATTAAATGTAACCATATTGCTACACTTAGAGGCTCCTTTCTTCTTTTTTATACTCAGTTGTGACATGACATCGCTTGTATATTAATGCAAAACATTTTGCTTGTCTTACAAAACTTTCTCAAACCAAGTTACTCTCAAACCAAGATTTTACTGTACTTTGGCTTTTGCCTGAACTTTAGCTCTCCTATCACTAACCTTACTGCTGCCCCAGTTTTGTTGAATGCTTGAATAGTGTGCTCAGCTATAGCACTTGTCAGGAGCCGGTAAGAAAGCTGTACCTTCTAACATTATACAAATAGCAGCAGGTTTTGTCCCACAAAGGGAATTACGATGTGCAAATTCCAGTCTTCTATGTTAAGGTTTCTGCTTTGGGGGCCTTAGAAGCAGTAAGCAAAAAGACTTGGCATGCTTAAGTCTGTCCAGCTGCCAACACATTTTCCTCTTGGGCACTACCTGAGGCAAAGTGCTCACTTCACTTCATATTTGATGCTTTCAAGCATGCCCTGTTGTGGTATATATTGCTGTTTAGTTTAAAAACATACCTATAATATACAATATTTACAACATATTTGTTACCTGCAAAAAAATATAGCAATATAAATAAGGAAACAGTTAACCACTTTTAAATTATTTGTGATTATGTTGCGCTGGGATACTATACTTCACAAATTATTGGTAGAATGTCTTTATAACCTGGTTGCCCTCTGCTCACCTCTTCTAGTACATTTTTGTGTATATTTCCTGGCCATACAAAATCTCTAACCTGCCACATCCCTTGAAAAGAATGACATTAACTAATTGACCTAAATGCAGGTTGGAACAGGCAGCACATGGGACAAATGTCTATTACAGGGTCTTGGAAATACTGGGCCTGGTCATTTTTGCTGCTGATAACAGAATTTAATGATATACTTGCTGTTGTATTTTGGAGTCAAACTGTTTATTCTGTGAGGGGAATGTTCTGCAGAGATACACTCGCAGCAAAATCACTAGAGCGTACTACTAATAACACTACATTAAATACATCTACCCTGCATATTTCTCATAATGTGTCACATGGTTCAGCTTTAGATCTACACTGACTGCAATTTTGTGCGGTAAATATATTTAGGAATTTACTTTCTGGTGAAATGATTGTTATGGATGATGGACAAATTGGAAACTGTTTGTATTTAAGGAATTTTTCGGAACAGAAAAATGAATTTCTATAAAAAGTAGTGCTGAGCTGACACATGTTACAAATAGCAAATATGGAGAATTGGCTTTGCTTGTCTTCTATATACAGTATGCTCTCCAATTATGTTTACATTATGCATCCTGAATTCGCTCATAGTAAGGTATTTATTTTTATTTTTAGATAAAGTGCAGAAAGATTGGGACACGTTACAGAAGCTTGAAGGACCATTCGCATGTGTAGTGGGAAGCTGGCTGTGTAGCCACAAGAATTAAACATGCTTGCACCAGGGACCCGAAGACCAGCAAAGAACCAGGCCGGGTGATAACCGCACTGGATCCCTGGACAGCTACTGTAATGCCGCGTACACACGATCATTTTTCGGGTTGTAAAAAACAAAGTTTTTCAAGCTCTAAAAAAAATAAAGTTTTTTTCAACTTCATCATTAAAACGTCCTTGCCTACACACGATCGTTAAAAAAAATACTCTAGCAAAGCACGGTGATGTACAACACGTACAACGGCACTATAAAGGGGAAGTTCCATGCGGATGATGCCACCCTTGGGGCTGCTTTTGCTGATTTTGTGTTAGTAAAAGACGATTCACGCTTTTCAGTCTGTTACAGCGTGATGAATGTGCTTACTCCATTACGAACGGTAGTTTTACCAGAACGAGCGCTCCTGTCTCATAACTTGCTTCTAAACATACGTGGGTTTTTCACGTCGTTAAAGCCCACACACGATAATTTTTTACAACCCCAAAAACGACATAGTTTAAAACGTTGTGAAAAAATAGAGCATGTTCTAAAAAAAAAAATTTGCCCGTTTTTCAGAACCCGAAAAATGATCGTGTGTACGCGGCATAAGTGTCCTTTTATTAAAAGTCAGCAGCTACAGCATTTGTAGCTGTTGACTTTTGTTTTTTTCTTTCTAGGTGAAGATCCTCTTTAAGTTGCTAATAGTAGCACCATTATGCCAACATATTCAGAAAAAATATTTGATTTCCCATTATTGGTTCCATTATTTTATATTCAATATAAAGCTCAACTCAAGTCAAAATTCCACACAGAAGGTTTTTTCATAGAATGCATAAAGGTAAAAAACGTTGTGTCTTTACAATCACTTTAACCACTTGCCGCCCACCCACCATCTAATGATGGCGGGGCCGTGCAGCTCTCGTTCTGGGTGAACGTCATATGACAGCTTCCCAGAACGACCACTCTCTTGCTCGGATCGCGACCGCATTGTGTTGCTAGGACAGGGCGTGTCCCCGATCTCTGCAAAGAGCCACGGCTGCCGCTCTTTAACCATGCAATTGGCTGTGTCCAATCATAGCCAGCCACATGTAAACACGGAGATGCCGGTAATCGGCGCTCTTCGCCTCACACTGATAGAGTGTGAGGAGAGGAGAGCCGAACAGCAGCATCTCCTGACAGGGGACATCTAGGTATGTGATCAGGTATAATTATAATTAAGTGCCCACCAGTGCCAGCAATGAGTGCTCACCACTGCCAGGAATTAGGGCCCACCAGTGCCCACAAGTGCCATCAATCAATGCCTACAAGTGCCAGAAATCAGTGGCCATTAGTGATGCCAGTCAGGGCTGGCTATAAGTGCTGCCCATCAATGCCCATCACTGCTGCCCATTAATGCCCATCACTGCTGCCCATTAATGCCCATCACTGCTGCCCATCAATGCCACCCATCAATGCCCATCAGTGCCCATCAGTGCCACCTATCCATGCTGCCTATCTGTGCCCACCGGTGCCACCTATCAGTGCCCACCAGTACCACCCATCAGTGCCGCCTATCAATGCTACATATCAGTGCACCCTATCATTGCCCATAAGTGCTGCCTCATCAGTGCCCATAAGTGCCACCTCATCAGTGCCCATTCATGCAGCCTAATAGTGCCCATCAGTGCTGCCTCATCAACGGCCATCAGTGAAGGAGAAAAATTACTTATTTACAAAATTTACTGAAAATGTACTTTTTTCCTGGAGCCTCCATGGCAGCATACCTGCGATAAGCTTCACCCCAGACTCCTCCTGTCAGGATAGCAAATAAATTATAAAAGTAAGACCCATACCCCCCCCCCCCCCCAAGCATTCTTTTTTTTTTCTCATACCTGATGTATAGTGGTGTTGTGTGTCCTTACCTCTGCCATGTGCAACTTCCGTCTGGGTTCAGACCTCTCCCAGATGTAGTCCCCTTCCTTGGGCTGCTAAATACGCTGATAAGGGGGGAGCCCCTTCTGAGGGTCTTTTGGGGCAGCAGTTTCCCATCTTGGAGCATTGCATTCCTGCATATCAGGTTTGGCTGGTACTCTCTTCTGTGGGGCAGTTAAGGCAGCTTTCTTTTCCTACTTTTTGTCATGGCAATATTTCATGTTGCCTTATCTTTTATTTTTTTCTTGCTTTCTGTCTTAGGTCCGCTGGCGTCCCTCGTGTATGGCGAGTGCATGTGCCGGTTATTTCTTTTCTCTATTCTCTGTGAACCCCGATTGTGGAGCGGGCTCTGACGGTGCTGTTGGCCTTACGGCGCATGCGCGAGAGGCTGATGCCTTGAGCGCCATCTTACTTGAGGGAAAGACCCCGTGGTGTTTCCCTCACTATAGGTATCATAGGGGTGATGGGTTGTTGGCTGAGTTTTATGCATTTCCCTCCTCCCTCTGGCCTATTTATAGGATGAGGGGAGGTTAGTTTGTTACTCTGCATTGATCCAGCAGGTCCTTGTCCAGAGTGCTCCTGGTTCCATCAACTATTGTCTTGTTGTTTAAAGGAAATATATATTTTTTTAAAAGGGGAAATAGGAAGGGAGGGCAGGGAAGGAGTAGCATAGAGGTTTCTCTTTTAGAGTTCCCTGGTCCATAGGGATGTGTTTTAAAAATAGAAAAAAGGAAGAAGGGTAAGTTTCTTCTTTAACCCTTCCTTACTGTATTTGTATGTTTAATTTCTCTTTTAGTTTCCAATTTTCTCTACTGCCTTTTCTTCTACTGCTTGTCCTGCAGTAATGAGATCAAGACCCTCGCTTTTTTAGGGAAGGGCATGCACTTTGGTCTCTCGGTCTTAAAAAAAAAACATATATATATTTTTTTTGGAGTTAAGAGTGCCTTTATGCTGTCACTCTAATTTCAGCCCTATACGCCAAGAAAAATCTAACAAGACTTCTGGCCATCACAGTGGTCATTCCCAGCCAAGTTCAAGTCACAGCCATTCAGCTAGTTCACAATGCCATTCTGATTAAAGGTCGGCTTCGAAGAGACACCGTTCATCTAGTTCTCCCAGATGGGAAAGCTCTGAGGCCTTGTACACACGATCAGTCCAAACTGATGAAAACGGACTGAAGTTCAGTTTCATCAGTCCAAACCTACCGTGTGTATGCCCCATCGGACTTTTGTCCTTCAGACCAAAGTTTTAGAACTTGCTTTAAAATCGGACTGATGGACGCCTGACCGTCGGTCAAAACCGATGGTTAGTACACAAAAGCATCGGTTCAAAACCCGCGCATGCTCAGAATCAAGTCGACGCATGCTTGGAAGCATTGAACTTTGTTTTTTTCAGCACGTCGTGTGTTTTACGTCACCGCGTTCTGACCCGATCGGTTTTTGAACTGATGGTGTGTACGCACATCAGACCATCAGTCTGCTTCATCGGTGAACCGATGAAACTGAACTTCAGTCCGTTTTCATCAGTTTGGACTGATCGTGTGTACAGGGCCTGAGAGGCGTCGGGCTTGCGGAATCGCCCCTATGGCAGATAAGCTGATCTGCAGAGACTGTTTTTGGAGCTATGCTGAACAAGAAGAGGCTGAGATTCAGCAAGTGGCAAACTTGATCAAAAGAGTCGTCAAAGACTCGCTAGCAGAGCTAATGGATGCGACACCTTCTCAGCAGGTCACAGCAAGTGGGCAGGATCAAACTTCAGATTCAATCCTCTCAGGCCCTTCCACCTCTGGTCCTCTAATGCCCGAAAAAGTGCCTCCTCTTCCAGCTTCAGGGGATAGAGATGAGTCAGAGGATTCAACATATGAATCTGACCCATCGAGGTTCAGTTTCTCTTTAGTGCAGCCATTTGTTTCTGCAGTCAAGCAAGCGATAGACCTTAAGGAGATTGAGGAGCCTCCTAAAAAATCCAAATCCTATTTTCCCTTTTCGGAGCTATGCTGAACAAGGAGAGGCTGAGACTCAGCAAGTGACAAACTTGATCAAAAGAGTCGTCAAAGACTTGCTAGCAGAGCCAATGGATGCGACACCTTCTCAGCAGTAATACTTTATATTCCCATCGCACACATTCCTGGATACGCTCTTGGGTTTGGGTGCTCGTAGCAACAACCAGCTGGATACTGGTGCATGTTACAGTAAAAATATTTGCCAGCACACCATGGAACAACAAAAATAGCGTCCAAACGGATGATTTATTGCATGATCACAACACAAAGAGAGTGCAATGTTTCGGAGCCACGCAGGGCCCCTTCGTCAGGCATTCTCAGCAGGTCGTAGCAAGTGGGCAGGATCAAACTTCAGATTCAATTCTCCCAGGCCCTTCCTCCTCTGGTCCTCTAATGGCCGAATCAGTGCCTCCTCTTCCAGCTTCAGGGGATAGATATGAGTCAGAGGATTCAACATATGAATCCGACCCATCGAGGTTCAGTTTCTCTTTAGTGCAGCCATTTGTTTCTGCAGTCAAGCAAGCAATAGTCCTTAAGGAGATTAAGGAACCTCCTAAAAAATCCAAGTCCTATTTTCCCTTTCTGAAGAAAAAAAAATATTTTTTTCTATTTATGGAGGAGGTAAAGGGCCTCATAGAAGGGGAAATGGAAGAAGACGGAAAAACGTTTTTCCTTGAATCTATATAAACTATACCCTTTAGCGGAGTCAGATTCAACTCTTTTGGACACTCCTCCGGTAGTTGATGCTGCAGTGGTTCGCTTAGCCAAAAACATCACCTTGCTAATGGAGGACTCAGCCTCCTTTAAGGATCCTTTAGACAGGAACATCGATTCGGACCTTAAAAAGGCCTACGAATTGGCAGGAGGCGCCTGCAGGCCGGCAGTGGCATTAACGTCAGTCTCAAACGTCATTAGAGTCTGGACTGAAAACATTGAGGTGGCCATTCGGCAAGATGTCCCGAAGGATGATATCATAAAGGCACTGGAAGAGCTTAAGTTATTTGCAGACTTTGTAGGGGAAGGATTGAGAAAGAAATCTCTTGGGTAACTGGGGGTAAATCGGGATTACTTCCTCAAGACAGAAGGGTTAGGCATTCGAGTTTTTTCCTCCAAGTTTCAATCCTCCAGTAACAGATCTTTTCACAGTACCGTCAGAACAGAGATCCTAAGAAGAATTTGAGAAGCACTCAAGCCACTTTCTTGAAATCTAATAAGCAAAGAAGTCTCCCTAACCGCCAGGATAGGGAGAAGTCTTTTTAACACAAGGCAATGCCAAGTGTTTCCAGTCGGGCCAGGTAAAACTGTTTCCCAGGGTCTAGTCCAGTCATTGCATGAACCCCTGGGTGGTATCCACTGTCCATTTCGGTCATTTCTGGACGTTCTTAGATCATCCCCCGTAAGATTCATTTGCTCAAACAAGAATGCCAGTGTCCCTGCAAAAGGCAGAAGCTTTACAGAAATGTTTACGCCTACTCCAAGTTCAGCAAGCAGAAGTGCCTGTCCCTCCCTCCGAGAAATTCACAGGGTTCTATTCCCCCCTTTTTCTGGTCCCTAAAAATAATGGAGAATGGAGACTGGTAGTGGATTTGAAACGTCTAAAACTAGTTCATTCAGTTAGAAACCTTCAAGATGGAATCCTTACAAACGATCATCCAAATGGTCCAGCCGGGAGACTGGATGATCTCAGTGGATCTTCAGGATGCCTATTTCCATGTGGCCATCCTTCCTGCTTTCCAAAAATATCTAAGGATGGCGGTTGGTCACAAGCATCTCCAGTTCCAGTGTCTCCCCTTTGGCCTCTGCACATCCCTGAGGGTATTTTCAAAAGTCTTGATCGCAGTCCTAGCACCTCTTAGGGAGAGAGAACTGAGAGTTTTTCACTACTTGGACGACATCCTGTTGCGTCCTGCTGTCCACCCTTGCGGATTTTGGGTGGCTGGTAAATCGGGAGAAGAGTCTTCTAACCCCAACCCAGTCAATGATCTCCCTAGGAACTCTTTTCAACACCTCAGCCGGAACAGTGAGTCCCCCCCCCAGAAGGTAGGGGCTATTGCCCAGAAGATGTGTCACGTCAGGTCACTCTCTCACCTCTCGGCGCCAGGCTGTCTGAGTTTAATTGGGACCATGTCACCCTGTATCCCGATGCTACCTTGGGCTCATTAGCACCTGTGGGTTTTTCAAGTGGGGTTCCTGTTGCAATGGAAAAGACAGTCACTGTCAGCAGATTTTTATCTCAAATCCCATGAAGAGGGGTCTCCTCTGGAGGTCAAAGACGGATCTGATCTCAAAGCCTCGTCTCCTTTGATGCCTCTCCTGGACCATTATTACTACAGATGCAAGTTTGAGGGGTTGGGGAACACACTGCAATCATCTCGCAGTACAAGGCAGATGGGACTTCCCCACTGTGAGAGTGGTCTCCAATGTCCTGGAGATACCGGCGGCCTATCTAGCCCTAGTGAGCCTGGGAGATCATCTACAGCAGAAACTGGTCCTGTTGCGCTTGGACAACAGGGTGGCAGTGTCGTATATCAAATGGCAAGGGGGAACTCACAGCATCACTTTACTGAGAGAGGTGGAGTCCATTATGCTGTGGGCGGAGAGGAACCTGTTGGATTTGAAGGCAATCTACCTTCCGAGTCCCCTGAGCGAGGAGGCAGATCATCTGTCTCTGAATTTTCAAGACAGCAACGCCTCTATATTCAGTCGTATCATGGTTATCCAAAATCCTCCGGAAGTCGATCTCTTTGCTTCGTCAGTAAATGCCAAATTACCAAGATTCCTCCCTCACCTGCCTCATCCTTAATCAGAGGCGGTGGATGCCCTCTCGAGCCTGTGGCAATGCAAGACAGCTTATGCGTTCCCCCCCCAAAGCTTTAAAGTTGAGGTTTTCATTTAGGTTGTTGAGGGAACCAGTCAGAGTAGTGGCAATACTATCTTACTGGCTGAGGAGGCCATGGTTTTCCTGGGCAATGTGTCTCAGTACCTGTCGCTCTGTCAAGATTCCGGTGCCTACCTCAGCTTCTCTCTCAAGGGAGGTTGGTGCACTCATTAAAAGTAATTTCAACACATTTAAAGGCCAGAACACTTTCCACGAATTATGTGTACACAAAGGTCTGGAATAAGTTTAAATCTTTTTCAACTGGCAAGTGCTTGGATCCCACAAGTCCTTTTTTCCGCACTTCTCTTAGATTTTCTGCAAGCAGGCCTAGACTTCGGTCTTAGACTAAGTTCACTGAAGGTTCAGGTGGTGGCTATTTCAGCAGCTACTCAAAAGAGATGGGCGGAGGACTTGCTCATCATTCAATTCTTCAGAGCGGTTGAGAAGATTCGGCCACCAGTAAAATGCTCTTTTCCAGCTTGGGAACTGTCATTCGTTCTGGACTGTCTGATGCCTCAGCCCCCCCCCCCCCCCCAGCACAATATTCTTCTCTAGAACCTAACGCTCAAGACTGCCTTTTTAATTGCAGTTACTTCAGGGAAGAGAGCCTCTGAATTACAAACCCTGGGAGCAGAAGATGAGCACCTTTCTTTTTTCCCGGATAGAGTGGAACTACAGACAGTACAAGGTTTTGTCCCTAAAGTTTCTTGTCAATCCACTCTCTTGGAAGCTTGGGCGCTACCTACTTTTCCGGATCCGCACTTGGGTTCACTACATGAGTTAGACATTTGCAGAATTTTAAGATGTTACCTACAGGCTACAGCACCCTTTAGAGCATCAAACAAATTGTTCATACTTCCTTGGGGTAAGAACAGAGGGAATTAAGTGACTTCAAGAACTGTTGCCTCCTGGATTTGTAAGCTGATCCAAAAAATGTATAGGGCTAGGAGATGGATCATCCGGTGGTAAGGGCTCACTCAACTAGGGCAGTTTCTTCATCTTTGGCAGCAAGCGCTAATGTCTCTCTAGAGACAATATGCAAGGCGGCTACTTGGTCTTCTCCTAACACATTCATGCGACATTATAGAATTGATCCAGGGACACTCACTTCAGTGGAGTTTGGAAGAAGTGCAAATGAGTCAGCTCTCTCGATTCCTTAATAATTTTTTTCTTTATGAGCATTACTCACCCAGTTTGTAGCTATTTATTTTATCACAGGTCTGCTGCCATGGAGGAACCAGGAAAATTGAAAATTGTATCATACTTACTGTAATTTTCCTTTCCTGGTAACTATCCATGGCAGCATACATGCCCTCCCTTGGTATACTGTGTAACAAGAGAAAGCTATGGGGGATGGGGGGGGGCTGTTTGGGTCTCACTTTTATAATGTATTCACTATCCTGAGGGGAGGAGTCCGGGGCGGAGCGTAACAGAGGTATGCTGCCATGGATAGGCACCAGGAAAGGAAAATTATGGTAAGTATGATACAATTTTCAGTTTTTTCAAAATTTTCGGTCTTTTTTTTTATTTTAGGAAAAAATTAAGAATCCAGAAGTGATTAAATACCACCAAAAGAAATCTTTATATGTGTGAAGAAAATTATAACAATTTCACATGGTTACAGTGTAGCATGACCGTGCAAGTGTCATTCAACGTGTGACAGTGGCAGCTTGGATTTCTGTAAATATGGGATGTTTCATCCTCTATCGCATGCAGACAGGCTCTATTTCTTGCTGCAAAAATATATGGAACTTTATTTTTTATTTTTCAAACCATGCATGCTAAAACACAAAACAGACACAGGTAAACAGCTTTTCCTTTTGCATATTTATTACTGAGTTTTGTGCCTGCAGCTCTCATTTATTAAAGAACAGGGTATATCTATGCTTAGAAGCTTATCAGCCTCAAACTTTCTTTGTAGATATTAGAAGTGAACAGTTTCATAAATGAAGTGGAAGTGAGGAAACAACAACAAGAAAATACATAAGTAACTGAAACAAATACATTCTGTATTGTAAATATGCTATTGCCTTGAGGTATATGGAAGTATTTTCTATAGCACATGTGAACACATGCTTTACAGAACCTACATTAAGTGTTCTAAAGTGTCAGATGGGAAGACAGTGGTTGGTCAGACAGTTTGCATTAAAATCAGGAATAACTGAAGTTACTTAGTGGTTAATGCTTGGAAAATTGTATAAGTACAGGTCAAAACCAGCTGGGCACAGATGGGTCCAAGTGAGGAGGCAGGCATAGCCTCAACTGGAGTGAAGCCAATTAGCTTTTACATTTTCATTTTCTAAGCTGTGTGGAAAAAATATGAAAGACAGTAGATTATTCCCCCAATGTGTCTGGCATGCAGATGCAGTGATCAGTCTTGTTCTATGGTTATCTGCCTATTGACAGATTTTCCAAATGGGTGTCTGAAACTCAGCGCGCTTGCATCTAACATCACGGCATTGTGACGTTTGTGCATGCGCAGTGGTCCCATTCGGGTCTGCGATCCCCTGGTGACATCAGATACCGGTTGATAAGGTTGAGACCATTTAAACAGGACTGTTGGTGGAAAAAGTCAATGTGCATAACCATTCGTTTTCTGGGAACTGAAGCTGAGGATCCAGTTTTCACAGTGGTTTACACCATGCCCAGTTGACCCTTTGAACATATGTTCTTCATGACAATCCAACAAGTGTGAGGTCGACTCTGTTAATAATACAGTGTACTGTTTGACAGCGGACTTTATAAGTTTTGTTGCGGAACTCAGGGACCTCCATCCTAGTCCCAGTATACTGTGTCTCTTCTGGTTGATCCACCGGCTTCTCGATCTTTGGAATAATTTCTTCCTAACGGGATGAACACCTGTTCTTTATAAATGTCCTTCTCAAACCTGCATTAATTGTATATTCTGATACCCACTTCTTGCTTGACTGGCAACCTCATTGACAGAACCCAGCGTGCTGTTTATATTTTCAATGCGTTTAAATAATTGCATCCAATGAAATATCCATCATCCTTCTACTACATTTATAATACATGAACTAATTGTCCTTCTCTACACACCCCTGAAGAAGGTTACCCTGAAACGCGTCGGGTGTAAAGAAGGTTTTCATGTATTTACGTATATGGTGACAATCTTTGGAACTGTATATTTTGATAAATATAATTGTGAATAAAAACATTTTTTTTTACTTTAATATCCCGTATATTTGGAATTATTACTATCAGTAGCTTAAAAGTCCACCCAGGGGAACCCCCTTTTATCTTTAATCATATATACTGGATGTGGCACAAGCATACATTTGCCATTCACCCCCCTTTCATCCTCCAAACATTGTGGGAGTCTCCCACATGCCTTTTTGCAAATTCAAAATGTGCCATTTTGTTTTTTGCTGAAAGTAATGACTTTCTTCTGGCCACTCTGCCATAAAGCCCAACTCTATGGAGCGTACGGCTTATTGTTGTCCTATGTACAGATACTCCAGTCTCTGCTGTGGAACTCTGCAGCTCCTCCAGGGTTACCTTAGGTCTCTGTGCTTCATCTCTGATTAATGCCCTCCTTGCCCGGTCCGTGGGTTTTGGTGTGCGGCCGTCTCTTGGCAGGTTTGCTGCTGTGTTATGCTCTTTCCATTTGTCTACGATAGATTTGATAGTGCTCCTAGGGATCATCAATGATTTGGATATTTTTTTTATAACCTAACCCTGACTTGTACTTCTCAACAACATTGTCCCTTACTCGTTTGGAGAGTTCCTTGGTCTTCATGGCAGTGTTTGGTTAGTGGTGCCTCTTGCTTAGGTGTTGCAGCCTCTGGGGCCTTTCAAAAAGGTGTCTATATGTAATGACAGATCATGTGACACTTAGATTGCACACATGTAAACATCATTTCACTAATTATGTAACTTCTGAAGGTAATTGGCTGCACCAGAGATTTTTATGGGCTTCATAACAAAGGGGGTGAATACATACGCACATGCCAATTATCTTTTTATATCTGAAAAATAGTTTTATGTATATATTTTTTTAATTCTACTTAACCAACTTAGACTATTGTGTTCTGATCTATCACATATAATTCCGATAAAGAAAAAACATCGAACTAAAGGCTGTAATGTAAAAAAATAGGTAAAAATCAAAGGGGGGTGAATACTTTTGCAAGATACTCTTTGGCCCAGATTCACGAAGCAGATACGACGGTGTATCTCAGATACACCATCGTATCTCGGATTTTTTCTGGTCCTATCTATGCACCTGATTCATAGAATCAGATACGCATAGATAGGGCTGAGATCCGACAGTGTCACACTGTGTTACACTGTCGGATCTTTTTTTCGATTTAAAAATGGCGCCGGGGGCGTTCCCGCTGATTTACACTGAATAATATGTAAATCAGCGAGATACGCGAAATTCACGACCGTACGCGGACCCGACGCGGTGTTCTTACGTCGTTTCCGTAGCGCGGTACCCGTCGTATACTTACCCATGCTAAAAGCAGGGGTAAGTATTGTTAAGTATGGCCGTCGTTCCCGCGTCGATTTGTATTTTTTTACGTAGTTTCCGTAAGTCGTTCTCGAATACGGAACTACGTAGTTTGCGTACGCATCAAAACCACTGACGTCCTATTGACGTCAGTGGGAGCAATGCACGCCGGGAAATTCCCCGGACGGCGCATGCGTATTTAAATCGGCGCGGGAGCGCGCCTGATTTAAATAGTACACTCCCCCAGCCGCGGAATTAGAATTCCGCCGGGGGATTTAGGATCCGCCGTCGCAAGTTTGGAGGTAAGTGGTTTGTGAATTAGCCACTTGCCTCCTAAACTTGCGGGAGCGGATCTTAATTCCCGTAGATCGAGCGGATCTATAGATCCGCTGAGCTACGTGAATCTGGCCCTTTATATATATCTATATATATATATATATATATATATATATATATATATATATATATATATATATATATATATATATATTTCACAAATATATGAGTTATTTTTTGCATCTATATAGAAGGGATAATCCCTTATTTTGTCATATATGTTTATTTAGGAATCATTTTGATAATTTTCTGGTGCTCACCCTGTGATTCCCATTGCTGGATTTTGATGGCTCCCTATCTGCAGTTCTCATTTAAATAACTGGAGTTTAATAAATGTATTTAACATACATACGATGGGTAAGTTTTATTGCCATCACACATATTTTCCTCTGTGAGATCCATATAGACATAGACCATTGAATGGGGCTTTTATTATGCCAACCTGTGGGTTATTCTTTGTTGTTGCATTTTTGTATATTTATGTTCACTTTATGATATTCACCTGTACATTATTATTCTGTGTTTGATTGTCGTATATGTTATGCATCTTATATTTCTTTTTTGTATCTTTTGTAGCCAATATATGCCCTACAGTTCCTGAAGAAGTACTATAGCCAAACATGTAGAGCCCAACAGGCATTTATACAGCTACTATAGCTTTTATATGCACATTATTGTTCAATATTATGTCTTAATAAAAAAAATATGTACAGTATTTCTGCAATCTTGTGAGTTAACCTTGTTTACTCTTTTTAATATTTTGATATTAATAAAATCATTTTTATCAAAAAATATATATTTTTTTTGTTCATACCTGTGACACCGTTAAAATCACCCTTTCCACTTCTCTATATATTCCCCAAAGAAGGAATTGTTAGGCAAGCAGAGTTTAGGGTGAGGAAAACCAGTTGGGAACTAGGTCAGTCTAATGTAAAACAGAGTCATACCCTAAAGCTAACAAATGCTACATTGAGCAACTTGATTGTGGAATAAGCAAACCTCAAAACTGCCTGAGCCAATCAAGACATGCTCCAATCTATTCCTCTTAACTGCACAGTTAGAGCCGGTTCACACTGGGGCGACTTGCGATCCGACTTCATGTCGCCTCAAGTTGTCCCAAGTCGCGCTGTAGAGAAAAACAATGGAAGTGAATGGGAGCTGTGTTAATACACACGACTCAAGGCGATCCGGCTTCAGAAAAGGTTCCTGTACTACTTCAATCCGACTTGTAGGCGATTTGTACCCATTGATTTCAATGGAAGTCGCCTCAGAAGTCAGATCACTGTCTTATCTGAAGCTACTTTCCAGGAAGATAACATACATTTCTCAGGCAAATCTCTCCTGCCCCCCTCCCTCTCCCAGAGCTGATTGTTGTTTTATTGGCCACTGGAAAGTCTCCTGTCCTGGAGACGACTTCAAGTTGTGTTGTAAATCGCCCCAGATCGCCCTGTGGTTCATGTTCAAGTCGTGTCGGAGTCGCCTCTGAAAGTCGTGCTGGAAGTCGTGTCGCCCTAGTGCAGTGGTTCTCAACCTGGGGGTCGGGACCCCCTCGGGGGTCAAATGACGATTTGCCAGGGGTCCTTGGGTTCCTGGGCTGTTCCTGAAGCCTGCACCGCTTCACCAGCATACCAGCTGGGCTGTTCCTGGAGCATGCGGCCTCCCACTCAGCTTCATTGCAGCCGCCCATTCAGTTCACGGCATGGCTGGGGGGTAGAGACTAGAGGTCAGCTGACTGGTGAGGAATGTGAAGTGGGAAAGGCTGGAGGAGACCCTATCTCCTGATTTCTCGCATAGGTGTCACTGCTACAAGACACCACAAAGTCAGAGACACAGTGAGTAACACTACCTGTGATTATAGTTGCCATTAAAAGCCCCCACTACAGTTCTCAGATCAAGAGCACCAAAGTTGGCTGATGAGAACCCCCCGCTGCACTGCCACTCATCCTATTCCCCTCACCCCCCACCAAAGAGTAAGAGATGGAATAAAAAAATAAAGAATTCATGAAAAGAGGGGGAGGAACAAAGAAAAAGGGAGAGGAAGAATAAGAGAACAAGAAAGACGGCTAGAGAACGAGGTATGTGGGGGGGGGGGGGACAACAAGAAATTAGGATAGAGAGAGATAAAAGTGGAAAAAAAGAGAACAAAAGAGAAAGTATGTACCATAAGGGGTTTTAATACTGTACGAGTGGAAGGGACTCGGGAAACGATAAATGTCTATGGGTTAGGGGCGCAAATTACTTGTCTTGCCTTGGGTGCCGACAACATCCTCTACAAAAATAATTTTACTGTTAGGGGTCCCCACAACTTTGGAAATTTTATCAAGGGGTCACGGCACTAGAAGGTTGAGAACCACTGCCCTAGTGTGAACCGGCTCTTAGTCTGAGTGTATTCATTGATTGCTGATAAATGCACCCAAAGTATTGGCCTATGGTAGGGCTGTGGGTGCACCGTCTGCTTTCACAAATATGGCCGCCCGATTGTCAGGCTGCATTAGATCAGTGGTCATCAACCCTGTCCTGCAGGGCCCACTAACAGGCCAGGTTTTATGTATTACCTTGGGGAGATGCAGTCTAGAATACTGCAATCACTGAGGAGCAAATGATATCAGCTGTGATGTATTTCAGTTATCTTGCAAACCTGGCCTGTTAGTGGGCCCTGCAGGACAAGGTTGATGACCACTGCATTAGATGATTCAAATTGTCTAGCTGCCCATGGCCCTCACTCCCTACTTTTGTTACTACAGTGCAATGAGATAAATCCCGTCGTCCCCCATCTGTTGCACTGCAGTGTGGCATCAGCAGTCATGGGGCACATTTAATTCCAGCACCTAACACTGCACAAAGATTAATTAAAATGGAGACAGGAGTGAGTGGAGCTTTAGTTAGAATAGCCCAGGCATTATAAAAACTACTGAGCTAAAATTTGAGATGCTTGGTCAAGGGCGTTGCTAGGTGGCAAAAAGACCAGGGGCTTCAGACCGGAGTCCAAGGCCGGGAACAGGGGGGGGGGCGTTTGTATGTGACGCAGGCTTTTTTTTAGGCTAACACGTGACCTACATACACTGACGGTAGTGACCTACATACACTGACCTACCTGACATACACTGACCTATATAAACTGACCTACCTGCACTGAAGGTAGTTACCTACATACACTGACCTACCTACACTGACCTACCTGACATACACTGACCTACCTACACTGATCTACCTGACATACACTGACCTTCTTACACTGACCTACCTGACATACACTGACCTACCTACATTGACCTACCTGCACTGATAGTAGTTACCTACATACACTGACCTACCTACACTGACCTACCTGACCTACACTGACCTACCCACACTGACCTACCTGACATACACTGACCTTCTTACACTGACCTACCTGACCTACACTGACCTACCCACACTGACCTACCTGCACTGACGGTAGTTACCTACATACACTGATCTACCTGACATACACTGGCCTACATACACTGACCTACCTGACATACACTGACCTACCTGACATACACTGACCTATCTACACTGACCTACCTACACTGACCTACCTGACATACACCGACATTTACATACACATTATTACACTTTCTGACGGTTCTGACCTACCTCAGCTCAGCGGTGTCACAGCAGCAGGCAGTCAATCCATCAGAGAGCCAAAGAGCCTGGCTGGAGGGGGGAGAGCCAAGGAGCCCTGAGGAGAGGAGAGCCCAGGAGGAGAGAAGAGGAGAGGAGAGCTGCCTACACTGACCTACCTGACATACCTACCTACACTGACCTACCTGACATACACTGACCCACCTACACTGATCTACCTGACATACACTGACCTTCTTACACTGACCTACCTGACATACACTGACCTACCTACATTGACCTACCTGCACTGATAGTAGTTACCTACATACACTGACCTACCTACACTGACACACACTGACCTACCTACACTGACCTACCTGACCTACACTGACCTACCCACACTGACCTACCTGACATACACTGACCTTCTTACACTGACCTACCTGACCTACACTGACCTACCCACACTGACCTACCTGCACTGACGGTAGTTACCTACATACACTGATCTACCTGACATACACTGGCCTACCTACACTGGCCTACCTACACTGACCTACCTGACATACACTGACCTACCCGACATCCACTGACCTATCTACACTGACCTACCTACACTGACCTACCTGACATACACCGACATTTACATACACATTATTACACTTTCTGACGGTTCTGACCTACCTCAGCTCAGCGGTGTCACAGCAGCAGGCAGTCAATCCATCAGAGAGCCGAAGAGCCTGGCTGGAGGGGGGAGAGCCAAGGAGCCCTGAGGAGAGGAAAGCCCAGGAGGAGAGAAGAGGAGAGGAGA
Source organism: Rana temporaria (assembly GCF_905171775.1). NCBI lineage: Eukaryota > Metazoa > Chordata > Amphibia > Anura > Ranidae > Rana > Rana temporaria. The sequence continues at coordinate 228,369,661 of NC_053491.1, read as the reverse complement.
GCTGCCCGCGGCCCGCCCAAGCGCCAAGCAGGGATGTGGTGCCGGCGCAGCGGCCGTATTGTAATTCCTGCCTTCTGGAGCCAGTGCAGCGCCTATGATGGACATCACAAGTCCCGCGGTCACGGCATTGTACCAGTGGGACGTCCATCATAGGCATTGCGCAGGCTCCAGAAGGTGGGACCTGCTATGGGACTCGGCCACACTCGGCCGCACTCGGCTACACTCGGCTACATTCGGCGGCGCTCGGGATCAGATAGATCTCGGCGCTCACCACTCGCTCATCGGCTCAGGGCTAATAATGCAGCCCTGCCACCGTGAGACTCGGGGCTTTACGGGGTCACAGCCGGGGCTTCAGCCACGGCTAGCCAACCCCTCCTGACGCCCCTGTGCTTGGTGCTGTGTGTATTGGGATGAATAGAAAGTGTGAATTAGTGTGCATGGTGCAGTGTGCCAAATGTATGTTGCAGTATATATTGAGGTGTATGCTGCTGTGTGTATTGGGGTGCTTGGGGCTGTATGCATTGGGGTGCATGGTGCAATGTGTTAAAGTGATTGTAAAGTCTTGTTTTTTTTTTCCTATAACAATAACAAACATGTAATACTTACCTGCTCTGTTGCAGTGGATTTGCACAGAGCAGCCCAGATCCTCTTTTTCTCGGGTCCCTCTTCTGTGCTCCTGGCCCCTAGACTGAAATAGACTATTTTACAGTGACAGAGTGAGGTTTTCAAAAAATGGCCCTCGGTGTCAAATGACTATCAGTTTGGCACTAAGCAGTTCAGGGTGTACCAAGATGTCCGTTGCCACCTTCTAAATGCAGGCAAAAACAAATGTCACAAAACTGTATTTCAGTATATATGCCTTTGTTTTCTGTCAGATTAGAAAATCTATTGGAACTAGGGAAGAGCCGAACACCCCCCGGTTCGGTTTGCATCCAGAACATGCGAACAGACCAAAAGTTCAACAACGACGTTCGAACAACGTTGAAGTCTATGGGACTCGAATGTGAGAAATCAAAGGTGTGAATTTTAAAGGCTAATATGCAAGTTATTGTCCTAAAAAGTGTTTGGGGACCGGGTCCTGCCCCAGGGGACATGTATCAATGCAAAAAAAGTTTTAAAAAACACAGTTTTTTTCGGGAGCAGTGATTTTAATAATGCTTACAGTGTCTAAAGTATGCATGTAAAGAAGAGTACTACATGGAGTACTACATGTTTAGAACTGTCCCTGCACAAAATGTAATTTCTGAAGGAAAAAAAGTAATTTAAAACTACTCGCGGCTATTCATGAATTGTCGGTCCCGGCAATGCAGAGAAAAGTATTTGAAAAAAATGACAGGGGTCCCCCCCAGTCCATTACTAGGCCCTTTGGGTATGGTATGAATATTAAGGGGAACCCCTGCCATTTTTTTCAATGACATTTATCTGTATTGCCGGGACCCGACAATTCATTAATATCGCAAGTAGTTTTAAATGACTTTTTTTCTCCTTCAAAACTGACATTTTGTGCAGGGAACCAGGCCCTTCAGGTCTGGTATGGATATTAAGGGGAACCCTGCATAATTAAAAAAAAATGGGGTGGGGTCCCCCAAAAATCCATACCGGAATCTTTATCCGAGCAGGCAACCTGGCAGGCCGCAGGAAAAGAGGGGGAACGAGAGAGCTCCCCCTCCTGAACCGTACCAGGCCACATGCCCTCAACATGGGGAGGATGCTTTGGGGGTCTGTGACCCCCCCAAAGCACCTTGTTCCCATGTTGATGGGGACAAGGGCCTCATCCCCATAACCCTTGCCCAGTGGTTGTGGGGGTCTGCAGGCGGGGGGCTTATCGTAATCTGGAAGCCCCCTTTAACAAAGGGGACCCCCAGATTCCGGCCCCCCCTATGTGAATTGGTAACGGGGTACATTGTACCTCTACCATTTCACAAAAAAAGTGTCAAAAAAGGAAAAAAAAACACACAGACAGCTTGGGAAAAGTCCTTTAATAAAAAATAAAAACATTTATTCCAGCAATGTACATCCTTCCATGACTCGGACCCGCGCTACCCATCCCCCTTTACTCTGATACCCCTAACTACAAACTAGTGGAACCAATTAGAAAATAGAGTCCCCATGTGTGTAATTTAATCTCAGTATAAATACAGTTGTTCTGTGAAACCCTCAGAGGTTTGTTAGAGAACCTTAGTGAACAAACAGCACCATTAAGGCCAAGGAACACACCAGACAGGTCAGGGATAAAGCTGTGGAAAATTTTAAAGCAGGGTTAGGTTATATAAAATATCCCAAGCTTTGAACATCTCACGGAGCACTGTTCAATCCATCATCTAAAAATGGAAAGTGTATTGCACAACTGCAAACCCACCCCACCATCCACCTAAACTGACAGGCTAGGCAAGGAGAGTATTAATCAGAGATGCAGCCCATGGTAACCAAGGAGGAGCTGCAGAGATCCACAGCTCAGGTGGGAGAATCTGTCCACCGAACAACTATTAGTTGTGCAGTGCACTCCACAAATCTGACCCTTAAGGAAGAGTGGCAAGAAGAAAGTCATTGTTGATAGAAAGCCATAAGAAGTCCCATTTACAGTTTTCAAGAAGCCATGTTGGGAACACAGCAAACATGTGGAAGAAGGTGCTCTGGTGCTCTGGTCAGATGAGACCAACATTTTTCTTCTTTGCCTCAAAGCAAAACGCTATGTGTGGCAGAAAACGAACACTCCACATCAACCTGAACACACCATCCACCACATGCTAGACTGTGAGGGAGCACTGGAGATTGATAGCCCTCAGTTAATAGAGGATTAATTATTGTATATATATATATATTTATGGTCGTTACCCTCTGACTGAGAGAGATGTGGATCACATAAACACGCGACAAGACTTACAACATAAATAGACCTGAAGTGTGCCTTGGTGGTCTGGTCAGTATGCCAAGAAAAGGGGGCATACCCAAGGTAAGTAATGGGTAGTTAATTGAAGAAGGACATGCTGAGAAGTGCCCTGAAAAAGGGAAGGGCGGGAGGGTGTCGAATGCGATTGAATGCGCAGACTCACGGACACGAGGTGAGCTGGGAAGAGTCGGCCCAGTGACATGTAGTACTGCACACTGAACCTACAGAGAGCATGTGTGAGTGGGCTGCTTAAATACCCTCCGGGCTCCTCCCATAAACTCAAGCCACCATACTGGCCTTCTTATTTATGGTCGTTACCCTCTGACTGAGAGAGATGTGGATCACATAAACACGCGACAAGACTTACAACATAAATAGACCTGAAGTGTGCCTTGGTGGTCTGGTCAGTATGCCAAGAAAAGGGGGCAAAAGACTCAGATAGGGAAATAGTTTATATTGATTTCTTGTATTTATTGAGCCAGCTTGGTAAAGGCTTGTGCCATTCCTTCATGAGGATTTGGGATGTATGTGGCAAAACAAGGAGACTTCCATCAGCCTGGTATCTTGATTACGTAGTCTGGTACTCCCTGTTGGGAGGCAACTGAGACTGCTCCCTGGTTTAGAAAGGGTAGCAACGAGCTACCATCAGATTGGCTGGGTAGATGGAGCAGTAGTGGGTCGAGCACCGTCACTGGGCGTCAGGCGTTGTCAGTCTGAAACAGGTTGATGTCAACCCCAGGGGCCTGTTTGTTGCGTTTGCAGACTGTGAGAGTGTAGTGGTTCGAAAGCGAGTCGGGTGGCGTCGGAGCAGTGTGTGACTGCCGGAGCCGCTGACTAAATTCACTAGGTTGTAGGGAACCGTAGAAGGCCTGGTAGATGGCTGTTGGGTGACTAGACTGGGCAAAGCCCTAAACAGGGAACGAGTAAGGATTTTAGACATGTGCCTAAAGAGGGGACTCTTGAAAGGTAGGCGCTTGCCACTGACTACAGGTTGGTGCTTCTGTATGCCCTGTAGGAGGGACTTGACTGCATGGGCTCGAGAATACTGACGGTTTACTGGGGTCCTGCAGGGACAGGAAATGCTGGATGCCATCTAGATATGGCGTGATAGTATTGAGAAATGGTCAGCTGCATGTGGCAATACGATATGAAGGCTAGGAGGTGTCCAACGTTGCCTATTGCTGCTCCGGGGCAAGGGGCCAAAAATTTGCGATTAGTGTTCCAAGCAGTGCGATAGGCCTTCAGTGTGTTGCGTGCCAAGGAGTGGTTAATAAGTTGGATTGCGTTGGCGAGATGCGACTTCAGTCCATCGTCAGCAATGTCCATGGTGGGACAGGGATAGTTGTTGGGTCGGCTCCAGGCTCTTGCTGGAAAAAACATCCATTCCAAGGTTGGAATAGGAAAGCGCATCAGCTGCTTTTTGCATTTGCCTGGAAAAGGTCTACATAAGATATTAACTGGTGACGGAGTGACAGCTGCGCGAGCCTGCGCAGGAAGTGATGTGGAGTGACTTAGATCTATCTTAATTGATGATGTCGGCTGTGGCCTGATTGTCTGTGGTGAAGAACAGTGTCTGTCCTGTTCAAGTGTGGTCCCAGACCTGGGCAGCTGCCACGATGGGGTGCAGCACGAGGCGTGATGAAGACTGGGTGAAGCAAAAATGTAAGAGAATTTCTGGGGGCCAAGTTTTGGAGAACCAGTGGCGGCCTAAAAATGGCTGCAAAAGCCTTTGGTGGCTCGGCTGACACTGCCGGGATGAAGATTGAAATGATGTTCTATCAGGTGGGGAAGTTGTCCCACATAGCTAAGTCTGCTACTGATGCTTGGTCTAGTTTGAGAACTTGGACTGGATCTTGCATTGGTGTGAGAAAATCAAGACAATACACAGGTGCTCAACAAGACGATATACGTGCACTCGCAGGCCAACGTGCACTCGCAGGCCAACGTGCACTCGCTGGTGCTGGATGAAAACCTGAACTAACCGCAGGGAAAAAACTGAGAAAAGATGAGTGGCCCGCGTGCCACTGAAGATGAATGGCCAACTGGGTGCCACTGTGTGTTTGTGTGGCTGATTGTTTGTCACTGAGGTGTGTTTGCAAGTTTAGTTTGTATTCGGGTTTGCACGTAGGTGCGTGCCGCTAAGTGTTTTATACTACTGCAGACAATATTGTGCGGTTGCAAGGGTGTCAGTGAGTGTCAGGTTGCTGGGACGATATTGTGTGGTGGCAGGGGCCTTGAGTATGAAGGTTTGATGGTATTGGTGGTTGCAAGGGTCTCAGTCTGGTTTGCTGAGACGATATTGCGTGGTTGCAAAGGTGTCGATGATTATGAGGTTTGTTTTGAGATGGCATGGTGTGGTTGCACAGGTCTCAACAAGTGAGGGGTTGCTGAGACGATGTTGCGTTTTGCAATGGTCTCAAATGAGCGTCGGCCGCTGAGACAACTTTGTATGGCTGCAAGGGTCTAAATGGGTGTCAGGTTGCTGAGACGATATTGCATTTGCAATGGTCTCAAATGAGTGTCAGGTTGCTAAGATGACTTTGTATGGCTGCAAAGGTCTGAACGGGTGTCAGGTTGCTGAGATGAGATTGTGTGGTTGCAAAGGTCTAAAAGGGTGTGAGGTAGCTGAGATGATATTACATTTAGCAAGGGTCTCAAATGAGTGTCAAGTTGCTGAGACAATACTCCCCTTTATTTTAATTTTTTTATGAAACGACTGTGAATGAAACGCTGGTAAACATGAGTTACCGCATCTGGCAGTTTTTACAAGCTGTTACAGGCATTGGCGTTTCGAATGCGTTTCGAATGCCTCTGAACATCCGTCTGAACCCATTTTTTTTTTTTTTTTTTTTACCAACAGCAGTGTACATGAGGCCAAAGATGATTTGTCTGTCTGCAAGGGTCTCAATGAATGCCAGGTTGCTGGGGCGAGACTGTATGGTCACAAAGGTCTTTGACGAGTGGGAGGTTGCTCAAGACAGTATTGCGTGGTTGCAAGGGTCTCGATGAGTATGGCGCTGCTGAGACGGCATTGTGTTTGCAAGGGTCTGAACTATGGTGTGAGGCTGCTGAGACGGTATTCCGTGGTTGCAAGGGCCTTGATGAGTGTGGGGCTGCTGAGACGGTATTGCGTTTGCAAGGGTCGGAACTATGGTGTAAGGCTGCTGAGACGGTATTGCGTGGTTGCAAGGGTCTTGATGAGTGTGGGGCTGCTGAGACGGTATTGCGTTTGCGAGGGTCTCAACAATGGTGTGAGGCTGCTGAGACGGTATTGCGTGGTTGCAAGGGACTTGATGAGTGTAGGGCTGCTGAGATGGTATTGCGTTTGCATGGGTCTCAACAATGGTGTAAGGCTACTGAGACGGTATTGTGTGGTTGCAAGAGTCTTGATGAGTGTAGGGCTGCTGAGACGGTATTGCGTTTGCAAGGATCTCAACAATGGTGTGAGGCTGCTGAGACGATTTTGCATGGTTGCAATGGTCTCAACAGGTGTCAGGTTGCTGGGCCGAGATTGTGTGGTGACAATTTATTTTTTTCTGCTTTTTTTTTTTTATAATTTTTTTTTTTTTTGCGTTTTGTAAGGGTCATGTGTTGCAAGGGTCTTAACAAGGGTATCAGGCTGCTGACACAATTTTGTGTGCTTGCAAGAGTCTCCATGAGTGTGGGGCTGCTGACACGGTATTGCGTTTGCAAGGGTCTCAACAAGGGTGTCAGGCTGCGGAGACAAATTTTGCGTGCTTGCAAGAGTCTCCATGAGTGTGGGGCTGCTGAGACGGTATTGCGTTTGCAAGGGTGTCAGGCTGCTGAGACAATTTTCTGTGCTTGCAAGAGTCTCCATGAGTGTGGGGCTGCTGAGACGGTATTGCGTTTGCAAGGGTGTCAGGCTGCTGAGGCAATTTTCTGTGCTTGCAAGAGTCTCCATGAGTGTGGGGCTGCTGAGACGGTATTGCGTTTGCAAGGGTGTCAGGCTGCTGAGACAATTTTCTGTGCTTGCAAGAGTCTCCATGAGTGTGGGGCTGCTGAGACGGTATTGCGTTTGCAAGGGTGTCAACAAGGGTGTCAGGCTGCGAAGACGAATTTAGCGTCGTTGCAACAGTCTCAACGGGGCTGAGATTGTGTGGTGGCAATTTTTTTTTTTCTGCACTTTTATATTTCTTTTTGCGTTTTTTTTTGCGTTTTTTTTTTTTATTTTATTTTTTTTGCGTTTTTTTTTTTTTTTTGCGTTTTGTAAGGGTCATGTGTTGCAAGGGTCTTAACAAGGGTGTCAGGCTGCTGAGACGATTTAGTGTGGTTGCAAGAGTCTCGATGAGTGTGGGGCTGCTAAGACGGTATTGCGTTTGCAAGGGTCTTAACAAGGGTGTCAGGCTGTGGAGACGAATTTTGCATCGTTGCAACGGTCTCAACAGGTGTCAGGTTGCTGGGCTGAGATTACGTGGTGGCAATAGTTTTTTTTTTTTGCGTTTTATATATTTTTTTCCTTTTTGCGTTTTTTTTTTTTTTTGCATTTTGTAAGGGTCATGTGTTGCAAGGGTCTCAGCAAGGGTATCAGACTGCTGAGATGATTTGCATGGTTGCAAGGTCTCAATCAATAAGAATTGGGTTACTGAGAAAGGATAGAAACACCTGGTTTGTTTGTACCTTAAGCAAGCAGTATAAGGTAGAAGGACAACGCCTGTTTGAATTGTAGGTTCCGCAGGGGCCACTAATGAACGATATGGGAGACAACGAATGGTAGCAAATTGATAAGACATAAAGCATGTAATAACAAATCTTACGTGCGACAGTGGGCCATGCGAGTGAGTTTGCGGCGGACTGTGGCTGGAGTGAAACATGTCGGGAACGTGTAGCGTGATGCCGTGCATGGGGCAAAACAACGAGGTTTGGTGTAGAAAATAGAACACGAGAAGTGCGTATCAATGCTTTGTAAGCTCCACTGCGGGAACCAAACATATGATACAGGTGACACCATGAGTGGCCACGAATTTGACATGACAAACAAGCTAACGAATCCTACCTGGGACAGTAAAGTGCGACTGGGTTTGCTTTGGACTGGAGTGGATCCCAAGAGTGTGGTGTGGTGCCATGCATGACACACAGGCAATAACTTTGGTAAATAAATGAGAGAGAAGAGCCGTGTACAAGCAATTCGTAAGTTCCGCTGTGGGAACTAAAACACACTGTGGGACTGTGGCTGGAGTGAAACATGTCGGGAACGTGTAGCGTGATGCCGTGCATGGGGCAAAACAACGAGGTTTGGTGTAGAAAATAGAACACGAGAAGTGCGTATCAATGCTTTGTAAGCTCCACTGCGGGAACCAAACATATGATACAGGTGACACCATGAGTGGCCACGAATTTGACATGACAAACAAGCTAACGAATCCTACCTGGGACAGTAAAGTGCGACTGGGTTTGCTTTGGACTGGAGTGGATCCCAAGAGTGTGGTGTGGTGCCATGCATGACACACAGGCAATAACTTTGGTAAATAAATGAGAGAGAAGAGCCGTGTACAAGCAATTCGTAAGTTCCGCTGTGGGAACTAAAACACACGACATGGGGGAAACAATGAATGACAACGGTAGAAAGTATGCAATGTATCTGATACAAAATGGTTGTAAAATGCATGAAATGAATCCGATACGAATTGATAGTAAGGAGTATTGAACGAATCTGATACAAATTGGTTGTAGAGTATATGCTACCCCTTGCTTTGAAACCGAACACCTACCAACCACCCATCCCCCCAGGCTAATCAAGTGCAGAGAAGGCACCATGTGAGTCCAATTACCACCTCAATCTGCCAAAGAACCCATACAAACACATGTCAATCTCCAAATGGATTTACAAATGAATCGTATGTTTGGCAGAAGGAAGTTGCAAATGTATTATGCCTGAGCCGAATGATGTTGGAACAAAGTAGCAAAAGTAACTCAGGCAGATTTTTTCCCAAAAGGGATGCAGGATAGGAATTGTAAGATTGCACAAGATACGAAAAGGTTTGAATCCTACCTGCGACAGTAAGCGGGAACCGCCGGCGAAGACCATGAAGGGAGAAGCCGCAAAGCGATTGCGATGTCGAATGCGATTGAATGCGCAGACTCACGGACACGAGGTGAGCTGGGAAGAGTCGGCCCAGTGACATGTAGTACTGCACACTGAACCGACAGAGAGCATGTGTGAGTGGGCTGCTTAAATACCCTCCGGGCTCCTCCCATAAACTCAAGCCACCATACTGGCCTTCTTTTATATATATATGATTTTGGAGCAGTACAGAATCTATGAACGCTGCACATATTTTTTGTGAACACATCATCACCATCGTGAAACATGGTGGTGCAGATGCTTTTTTTCAGCAGGAAAAGGGAAGTTGGTCAGAGTTCATGGGAGCCAAATACAGGGCAATCTTAGAAGAAAACCTGTTATGCTGCGTACACACGATAGGTTAGTCTGATGAAAACGGTCTGATGGACCATTTTCATCAGACCAAACCAATCGTGTGTGGGCCCCATCTGTTATTTATCCATAGGTTAAAAAAATAGGAACTTGTTTTAAAATTATCTGATGGATAAAAAACCTATAGAAAAAAAAACGATCGTCTGTGGGTACGTCCATCGGTTAAAAATCCATGCATGCTCAGAATCAAGTCGACGCATGCTTGGAAGCATTGAACTTCATTTTTTTCAGCACGTCGTTGTGTTTTACGTCACCGCGTTCTGACACGATCGTTTTTTTTAACTGATGGTGTGTAGGCACGACTGATCATCAGTCAGCTTCATCGGATAACTGATGGAAAAATCCATCAGACCGTTTTCATCAGACTAACCTATCATGTGTACAGGGCATTAGAGTCTGCAAAAGACTTGAGACTGGGGCAGAGGTTCACCTTCCAGCAGGACAAAGACCCTAAACATACATCCAGAGTTACAATGGAATGGTTTAGAAGATCTAAGCATATTCATGTGTTAGAATGGCCCAGTCAAATTCCAGACCTAAATCCAATTTAGAATCTGTGGCAAAACTTGAAATTTGCTGTTCACAGATGCTCTCCATCCAATCTGACAGAGCTTGAGCTGCTTTGCAAAGAAGAAAGAAAGACTTGCAGCTGTAATTGCAGCGAAAGGTGGTTCTACAAAATATTGACTCAGGGGGGCTGAGTACCAATGCATGCCACACTTTTCAGATATTAATTTGTAAAATGAATATCATTTTCCTTCCACTTCACAATTACTGTATGTGCCACTTTGTGTTGGTCTATCACATAAAATCCCAATAAAATACATATAAATTTTTGGTTGTAACATGACAAAATGTGGAAAATTTTAAGGGGTATGAATACTTTTTCAAGGCACTGAATTGAGGTAGATGGTGCAGTGTGTTAATTGCACAGTACTGTGTATATTGGGGCATATAGTGCAGTGCAATAATTGCATGGTGACGTGTGCATTGGGTCTCATCCTGTGTGTGTTGCTGTGCATATTCTGGAGCCTATTGAGGTGCATGGTGCAGTGGTTATTAGGTTGCATGGAAGGTTATTAGTGTGTATAGTGAAGTGTGTATCAGAGTACATGGGGCAGTCTGTATTGTGGTTCATGATGTAGTCTGTACTGGAATGCATGGCAAAGTATGTATTGAGTTGCATGGTTTAGTGTGCTTTGAGGTTCTTGGTGTACGTCAGTTTAGCATATACAATTTAGGCATAAGGCCTGGCCTACTTTATATGTATGATTAAAGGTGTGGCATTTTATTCATGTGATTTTGAGGAGCTGCGGTGGCTCAACGCGATTGGCACTGCGCTGACAAGCCATTCACCTCTGCAGCTAGAGGTTCGGATCCCGGTCTCAGCAATGTGAATTGAGTTTGGTGGTCTCAGCTCGGCTCTCGCTGGGTGTGCTATGCGAGGTAAGCTTGCGCTTAGTACGCCCACCCCCCTCCCACAAAAACCACCACACTTACACGCACTCGAAATTGGGTTAACATGCACGCACTTTGACCACGCGGTCTCTAAAAAGAGAGGCGAAGGACTAACGGGGCTGGTTGAGCGGGCTAGATCCTCTCACTCCCTTATAGGGAGTCCCTCTGCCCCGTTGGGCTTCAAAGCGGAGCAGGTAGGGCGGGCTGTGTGGGAGGACCCCCTCACACACCCACCATTGCCACCCGGGGCATGGAGAAAGGTGGCAGATTGCCTCTGGGGGAGGCCTGCCTACTCCCAACTCCTGCAGTCCGGCTCCTCTCTCGAGTACACGCACAAAAAAAATACACTTAAAAAAAAAAAATTCATGTGATTTTGTCCCCGGATTCAGGGCCGGGTTATAACGTAGACAGGGCATCCCATGCTGGCTGAGAAACAGCCTTGTGGCTCGGATGCCGGCGCCCCCTCCTGGACAATCTCACCACCACTCCTGATGCTCTATAGTGGAGCCAAAAATTTACTGTGTGGAGGGCTGAGACCGAGAGGTGAGCAGATGGCGGGGCGGGGGGGGGGTTGTTTGTACACAGGTGAGGGCAGTGGGGGAGCAGGGGTCAAAGCTAATGTAGCTGCATGGAGTGATGGAGTGTTTAGCTGTTGTGTGGGGAAGAGCTAAGAGGTGGTGTGCCTAACGCTCTGTGCATTATGCAGTCCTGTGCCCAGCACACTGTGTATTATTCAGTCTTGTGCCCTGCGCCCTGTGTATTTTACAGATACAAAAATTAAATCTATCCCTGGATTTGATTTTAAAAAACCGATCACCTTATGTTACAGGAAATTGATCTTGCTGCGGCCAACCCCTTGGCTGTATGAAACCTCTGTATGTAACCCCTTGACATAAAGTATGTGAATATTACATTATCATACACAACTTTTTTCAGATGAGGTTTGTGACAGAGGAAAAGAGAAAGCAATGGTTAACAGACGGAAATCAGAAACACGCATGCATAAAACACTCATAACCTTGCAGAGAGAAGAGGAATCGGAGATGGATATTCTTAAAATATAGATTAGATTATGAACCTGTGAGCTTGCAGCAATGAAAACAGCACAACAAGGTAAATAACAACAAAAATCACAAAGGACAAAATTAAGATACACCCAAAAAAAGAATTATGCATCGAAAGCAGAAAAAAAGTGAGCTGAGAGAGGAAAGGAAAAGAGATCGGCCTGTGCTGAGGTAAACAGTTTCAAAGGCAATTATCCCAGCAGAATTTCTGCACTGAAGAACAGGTTGGCCAAATAAAAGAGATTAAAAAGAAACAATATTTAACAAGCCCCAGGAAACAGTAAAAAGTTATATGGTTGCAGCCTGAATGCACCCCTGTGTGCAACAGAAATGTACCAGGCTGTGCATGTGACTGTTTCCGATGCGCCTTCCTAGTTTTTATCGATTAGCAAATGCTGGCCCAGCTTCTCCAAAAATAAACTTTTAACTGACTGTTTGATCTGTATGATAGGCTTGTTGTGAGAACAATAGAGAGCTTGGGGACCAGGCCACCTTTAGATAACCTGTTAATAGGTGTCTTGGGCATGGCGACTCCCTCCGCGGCCGGATAATTGCATTTTCTTCTCTTACTCTCATTTTTCACCCATCCACAGTGATGTGTGGGGAGTGAAGGTCCCAAGAGGGTCACACGGTTCTCGGCTTTCTGGTGATAAGGGGGAGAGATGCTTTGTCCTGTGTCTCCTCACCCAGCCAAGTGGAAATTTCATTACTCTGAATAAAATGGCACAAAACACAAATCTTCCGTGTCAGAGAATCATGTGTATACTGACACACTAGGAAGGTTTCCTAATGGTAGGGATTACTCTTTTGGCTTGCATGTCACATAGTGAGTGCACTTTGTACGTGAATGTCATATAGGGGCATTGTCATTAATCAATATATCAAAAGCAGACAATAGTAATTTGAGTGCTTTTATTACATTGTGGATGTCCTTGGAGTAATCTCACAATATTACATTTATAAGGGTTACTGCAAATTAATGATTCACATATTAAGTCCTGAGCGATTGCGTAATTTAAACATAATAATGTGAGACGAGAACATCAGAAATATGTAAAGGTGCATTAAAAATTTTGAACATTAAACAAGAAACATTTTTCTATACTGTATACACTGCAAAACATTGTATAAAAAAGATTTAATTGCTTTCTCTTTGGTGTCATTTTATAAAATGTCTGTACTTCATCTCACGGTATGCACTGGATTTCTATATAAACTCACTTTAACTGTTAACCACTTAAGACCCGGACCATTATGCAGGTAAAGGACCTGGCCCCTTTTTGCGATTCGGCACTGTGTCGCTTTAACTGACAATTGCGCAGTCGTGCAACGTGGCTTCCAAACAAAATTGGCGTCCTTTTTTTCCCACAAATAGAGCTTTCTTTTGGTGGTATTTGATCATCTCTGCAGTTTTTTTTTGCGCTATAAACAGAAATACAGCGACAATTTCGAAAAAATTAAATATTTTTAACTTATTGCTATAATTAATATCCCCACAAAAGTTTGACCAAATTTTTTTTTCTTTTCCTCAGTTTAGGTCGATACTCATTCTTCTACTTATTTTTGGTTAAAAAAAAATCGCAATAAGTGTTTATTGATTGGTTTGCACAAAATGTATAGCGTTTACAAAATAGCGGCGGCGATCAGCGATTTTTTTCGTGACTGCGACACATCGGACACTTTTGACACATTTTTGGGACCATTGTCATTTTCACAGCGAAAAGTGCTATAAAAATGCACTGATTACTGTGAAAATGACAATGGTAGTGAAGGGGTTAACCACTAGGGGGTGCTAAAGGGGTTAAGTGTGTCCTAGTTTGTGATTCTTACTTTAGGGGGAGTGGCTGGACGTGTGACGTGACTGATCGTCGTTCCCTATGACAGGGAACAGATGATCAGTGACAAGCCACAGAGAAGAACGGGGAAGGTTTGTTTACACTCACCTCTCCCTGTTCTTCAGCTCCTGTGACCCGATCGCGGGACACCGGCGGCGATCGGGTCCACGGGTCCTGCGGGTGCGGTCACGGAGCTTCGGACCAGGGGGCGAGAGAACTCTGCCAGTGGTGCGCGCGCGACCCATGGCTGGGCACTTAAAGGGCAACGTACCTGTATGTGCTTGTGCCCAGCCGTGACATTCTGCGGACATATATCGGCGTTAGGCGGTCCTCAAGTGGTTAAACATAAGTGTAAAATGCAAATGTCCGGTGGGTGTAACAACATGTCCGCTTTCCCCCTTCTTTGTGTATACTTACTATGGAGGCGTGAGGGGTATAGCAAGATGGCGGCGACGGAACGTCACTTCTGTTACCAATTCTGAAGGGTCGCCATATCTGACAAAACACCCCTACAAGACAGACACTAGCATGCACATTTCCAGGCATTAAAAATGTCACAATTAGTGAGCTAAAATCAAATCTGCCATAATTTTTTATTTATTTTTTAAATACTGTAAAATGACTTACCCCCCTTTGCCAGCTATCTACAGTAATTGGAAGAACCAAAGAATAGAGATAAGCAAAATTATTTGTGAACTATTAACAGGCAATAGTTGAAAGCAATCAGACAGCTATCACTGCTATCAAGAAAACACTGAAAGGCTTACAGTTGGGAGGAGGTAATACAGATGAATGAGCTGCATTTTTACTGTCCACCAACTGCCCCCTTAAATTGCTAAGCTAGGATTACACATGCCATGGCCACTATTCACAGGAAAAATTTTCTCCTCCATCATGTTGTGTGGGCAGCAGTACTGGATACCTAATGCAACCCATTTAAGTGAATTTTCTTGCATTGGGGCTTATTTGGGAGCTCAGCACAATGTTGTTGGTGTGAAAGAGTCCTCCTTATTCCTCCTGTAGTGAAAGCACTACAAGTTTCATTCCTGGCTTTCCTTTGACTCCTTGGAGTAAAGTGATTCTCAGTTTGCAAGAATAAGAAAGTGATAATAAGCCTTTTGTGCTGCAGGATCTCCCCAGCCCCCTTTCTTTCCTGAGCCTGATCCAATCCAGCGATGTGCACAAGAGCAGTAGCTCTCACCACTGTTTCCCTCCTCATTGAGCAGATTGATAGCAGCGGGAGCCAATGGCTGTCAATCAAATGCTGTGCCAATTGAGTGGGGGTGGGGCTGAGACACCCACTCTGTGTCAATCGATTCAGACAGCGCAGGTCGGCAGCGAGTACGCACAGGTGCCCCCATGGAAAACAGCTTTACAGGGGGGCACTAGTCAGGGGAGGAGCATGGAGCGCCACCGGGGGACACCAGAAGAAGAGGATCGGGGCTGCTTTGTAAAACCAAAACTATTGCACAGAGCAGGTAAGTATAGCATGTTTGTTATTTTAATTTAAAAAATAAAGCTTTAATGACACTTTTGTTGCAGTTAAAAAAAAAAATCCCCTACAAGGCAATGTCATAATGTGTTAGTATGCATTGCATACAAGCACATTATGAGAGAATTACCTCAAAACAAAGCCCTCCATCCCCTGGTCTTCCTTCTGGGTTCAAGCCCTACATGAGTGGCCGGGGGGACGATGATGTCACTGTTGTGCAAGGGCACAGGAGCGACCGTTTACGGCAAGGGCTCTGAAGGTCCGGCACTATATGCCGGACCTTCAGAGCACAAGCGCTGGTGACATCACGGGCTGCATGCACTCTGAATATCTTCTAAACAGTGCAAGTTTAGGACATATTCCCAGTACCTACAGGTAAGCCTTATTATAGGCTTACCTATAGGTATAAGGCCTTATACACACGACCGGTTCATCCGATGAGAATGGTCCGATGGACCGCTTTCATCGGTTCACTGCTGAAGTGGCCTGATGGTCTGATGTGCGTACACACCATCAGTTCAAAATCCGATCGGGTCAGAACGTGGTGACGTAAAACACACGACATGCTGAAAAAAACAAAGTTCAATGCTTCCAAGCATGCGTCGACTTGATTCTGAGCATGCACAGGTTTTGAACCGATGCTTTTGTGTACTAACCATCGGTTTGGACCGATCGGTCAGCGGTCCATCGGTTCGATTTTAAAGCAAGTTCTAAAATTTTGGACCGAAGGACAAAAGACCGATGGGCCATACACACGGTCGGTTTGGACCGATGAAACTGAACTTCGGTCCATTCTCATCGGTTTTGACCGACCGTGTGTACGCGGCCTAAGTGGTACAGTATAGCAAAGTTTACTACCACTTTAAATACTTTATCTATTATTAAATACTACATCCCATCCCCATAACCACTCTACTCTATTTTCAAATGAAAGAGTCAGTCACCATTTTCTTTGGAGCAAATTCAACATATAAGTTTTGGATCAGTGGGATCCAAAACGATAAATAATGTATGTCCAGACCAGTGCTATTTAATATTTTTGATGTAAACTACTAAATTCTAGTTTAAACACTTTGGGGCAGATCCACAAAGAAATTACGCCGGCATATCTATTGATACGCCGCGTAATTTCAAATTTTGTGCGTCGTATCTTTGTTTTGTATCCTCAAAACAAGATACGACGGCATCTCGGCTAGATCCGACAGTCTTAATACGCCGTCGGATCTAAGCTGCAATTTTTCCGCGGCCGCTAGGTGGCGTTTCCGTCGAATTCCGTGTAGAGTATGCAAATTAGCTATTTACGGCGATCCACGAACGTACGACCGGCCGGTGCATTTTGTTTACGTCGTTTGCGTTCGGCTTTTTCCGGCATATAGTTAAAGCTGCTGTTATGAGGCGTACTCAATGTTAAGTATGGCTGTCGTTCCCGCGTACAATTTTGAATTTTTTACGTCGTTTGCGTAAGTCATTCGCGAATAGGGATTTGCGTAGAATGACGTCACCGAAGTGAGCATTGGCTTGTTCCGGGTTAATTTCGAGCATGCGCACTGGGATACCCCCACGGACTGGGCATGCACAGTTAAAAAAAAACGCTGTTTACGTCGGGTCACAACGTATTAACATAAAACATGCCCCCATCGCAGATATTTGAATGGCGCGCCATTACGCCGCCAAAGATACACTACGCCGCCGTAACTTACGGCGCAAATTCTTTCAGAATTAAAAAAAAAGCACAAAGTTACGGCGGCGTAGTGTATCTTATATACGCTGAGCCCGGCGCAAAGGTACGTGGATCTGCCCCTTTGACTGTGGGCTTTTGATGAACAGAGTTGTAAAAAAGAAAATGCTTGCATTTTGGACATAGACATGACGGGCCAGATCCACAAAGATCTGCCTATCTTTAGGCAGGCGTAGCGTATCTCAGATACACTACGCTGCCGTAACTTAGAGCGTATTTTCCATATCCAGAAAGAATTTGCGCCGTAAGTTATGGCGGCATAGTGTAAATGTGTCAGCGTAAGGGCGCGCAATTCAAATTACTAAGATGTGGCCGTGTTTTATGTTAATTCATCTTGACCCCACGTAAATGACGTTTTTTTTTTTAAAGGCGCATACGCCGTCCGTGGGGGTATCCCAGTGCGCATGCTCGAAATCGTGTCGCAAATAGTCAATGCTTTCAACGTGAACATAATTTATGCAAAGCCCTATTAGCGAACGTTTTACGCAAACGACGGAAAATTTTACGCTGTCCCGACGTCCTTACTTAACATTGCGTACGCCTCATAGAGCAGGGGTAACTTTACGCCGAAAAAAGCCTTACGTAAACGACGTAAAAAAATGTGCCGGGTGGACGTACGTTTGAGGATCGGCGTATCTAGCTAATTTGCATACTCTACGCGGAAATCAACGGAAGCGCCACCTAGCGGCCTGCGTAAATATGCACCTAAGATCTGACGGCGTACTAAGACGTACGTCAGTCGGATCGAGTCCACATTCAGTCATATCTTGTTTTGTGGATACAAAACAAAGATACGATGGGGCATCGTAGAACTTACACAGCGTATTTTTTCTGTCGGAATTTAGAAAGAGCAAATATTCTCTTATTTTCTGATGGAAAAAAAATTCTAGCGGAAATTCCATATGTCTGTAGGGAACTACGCATGCTCAGAATCAATGAAGAGAAGTAAAATGATCCTGGACTGATCATTACTCACAGAGTAAGCATTTATCCAAGATGTGAAACGCATTAGCCTTTTGTCCCTGTATGTCCACTTCTCACTATTGATTGTTGCTTTGCATGATTTTTTGGATACTTTGCAGTTTTGGATTTTATCCTTTGTCTTTTTTTCAATAAATATCACCTACCAGAGTGCGGCAGTCCAGGATCATTTTTCCCCTCTATATGGATCAGCGCAGAGTCTGCACCTGTCAGTGCATGAGGACGGGAGCGTAGCATAGGTGCTTGCAGGGTTTGGAGCGGTACTTCTCCCATGCTCAGAATCAAGTGGACGCATGCTCGAAAGCATTGAACTTTATTTTTCTCGGCTCGTCGTAGTGTTGTATGTCACCGCGTTCAGTCAGAATTTGGTGTGACAGTGTGTATGCAAGACAGCTTGAACGGAATTTCGTCTGAAAAAGAGTTCATCCCGACAAAAAATCAGATCGTGTTTACAAGGCATTACATATTGAATGCGTTAATGTGTTAATACGTGCTTGCACTCCACTGCATTTTGCACTTTGTAAATGCCCTTATTTGACTTTCCTTTTTTTCAGCCTAAATTTACCTTTCTGAAACTGTATTGTACCACTAAAGGCATTTTTTGTGTGCTTATAAACCAAGGCAATCGAGTACGTGCATAGAATGATGAGAGCCTTGAAATACCCATACATATATTCTTTATGTTGAGCTAGCAGAGAGCTAATAGTACAGACGGTACAGGTGCAAGGGAGTGGTCAGAGCTTAATAACGGTGTCTGGAACTGTCCAGCGTGCTGAAATAATCTGACACAAAGACAGCTATGTGACTTCAGAGAGTCCAGTGTGCAAGCAGATAGGAGGGGTTGTCTAAGACTCTGCTTCAAATACACACACTGCTGCTGGTCCATAAGAAATCTAAGCAATTACTCAGCCTGCAGGCATTTGTCATGTTTCCAGAAAAGAGGAAAATAAGATTTCACTTGTTTAGCTTTGGGTCTGTGCATTTAAATTCCATTCACTTACAAAAGAGTCAGCAGATACAACCCTTTAACCTTTCACTGGGCAGCACATTTAGGAAACTGTCCTACTTTATGACATATTTATAAATATGTATGAATCAGCTTCCCTCTATTAAGGCTCCGCTCATGTTTAACCATTTCCTCTGGGCAGCAGTTTTTCAGGACGAGTAGAGGCCTTATGCAGCACATTTTTTAGCCCCTTACTGTAAGAAGCCATAATAATTTTTGCAAAACTAGATTACAACCACTATAGGCTCCTGAGATGTGAATTCCGGTCCTGGAGAAAGAGGTGGGGGGAGGGGACAAAGAAAAACGGAGAGAAAGAAGAAGGGATAGAACGAACAAGAAAGATGGATAGGAGAGAGAGAAAAGGGAAAGAAAGGAGAACAGAGAGCAAACAGTAGGGTAAAAAACATTTGGAAATGGTTATTGGGGGGGGGGTGACACCATATTTTACCGCACCAGGTGACACCAACCCTAGTGACGCCACTGCAACCATAATGACCAAGAAAAGAGAGCATGTAAGACAAAAGGAATACTCTGCCACCCTGGTGCAGGGTCTAACCCTCAGGCAACAACACAAGCTAGTTATATTCTTATATGTATGCTCAGATCCTTGGTGTCCTCTCAAATTTTTAGTACAGTTCTAACCCCCAGGTAATAACATGAGCTCTGCTTATATCCTATATCCTTATAATCCAAATTTCAGTCTAATGCCGCATACACACCATCACTTTATGTGATGAAAAAAAACGACATTTTCTGTGAAGTAAAAAATGACCTTTTTTGAAACTTCAATTTTCAAAGACGAAGTTGCCTACACACCATCGTTGTTCTAGCAAAGCGAGGTTACGTTCACCACTTTTTTCCATTGAAGCTCGCTTCATAACTAGCTTCTGGGCATGCGCGGGGTGTAAAAACGTCTTTTTAAACAACGTTTTTTGCTACACACGGTCAATTTCTGTGAAGTAATGCTTCAATTTCTTTTGGTCGTTTTTTACAAGACATAAAACAACGTTTTCCCCCACACACGGTCAATTAAAGTGACGTTTTTAAAAACTTCATTTTTTTTCATCACATAAAGTGATGGTGTGTACGGGGCATAACTGTCTATGTTCTGCATATGTACTATCATGTTGAGGGGAAGGTGGCACACTGATATGTCAGAGCAAAATGAGCAGCTGCTGTTGGCTCTTTTGTGTGGCAGGCAGTGACCTTTCTGACCAATGTTTCTATGACACTGATTAAAAAACATCTTCAAATATTATAGTCAAGCTAGCCTTCACTCATAGCAAAAGGTTCTTACTGGCGTATATTCATTTTTAGGATCTGAAGAACTATGGGCCAAATCCACAAAGATCCGGCGTAACTTATTTTTTTCCATTTAAGTTACACTGCCTTAAAATTTCTACCTAAGTGCCCGATCCACAAAGCACTTACCTAGAAATTTTGGGCTGTGTAACTTAAATTCCGCCGGCGCAAGGCGTTCCTATTCAAATGGGGGTGATTCCCATTTAAATTAGGCGCGCTCCCGCGCCGGTCGTACTTCGCATGCTTGTGACATCATTTTCCCGACGTGCATAGCGCAAAATTACGTTACGCCGAGCTTTGTGGATTGCGACGGGTCAATAAAGTTGCGTCGGGAAAAAAAAAAGATACGGCCGGAATTTTTTTTTTTTTAATTTAAAAAAAATCGCGTCGCTGGACAGAAAGGTCTGCTTTTACATGATGTACTAACTTTACACCTTGTAAAAGCAGCCCTAATTTTGCGTATGCAAACTAAAACTTACAGAGAAAAAACGAAGCTGAAAAGCTTCGTGGATCTCCGTAAGTGCTAATTTGCATACCCGAGGCGGCATTTCGACACGAAATACCCCCAGCGGCGGATGCGGTACTGCATCCTAAGATCCGGCAGTGTAAGTCCCTTACACATGCCGGATCTTCTGCCTAACTATGGAAAACTGATTCTGTGGATCAGTTCCATAGTTAGGAACAGGGATACGACGGCGTAACAGCAGTTACGCCGTCGTATCCCTTTTGTGGATTTGGCCCTATGAGACCTTATTAGAACGGGTCCTCTGTTCCTTGCCTCTACCTCCTCAAGAACTTCAGCCCTCTGATGCACTAGATTGAGTACACAAACCATGTGATATCCCAGAAAGTCACTGAAGGTAATATCTAAAACCCGATAGCAGTACTATTTAAAGGAACAGGCACTAAGCAAATTAGCAAAGGCAAGTCTTAATATATAATCACACAATGTGGATAATGATGAAAGAAAGCATAACATGGCTTGGCAATAGTAATGACACAATTTGACATTAATGGAAGTCAGTAGCAAGCACTAGGAATAAGATTATGCTTTGAATCAGATCAGCATAAACAATAAGAACGTAATTGAAGAGCGGCACTGAACAGAGACTATACTGCCAAAGTGCCTTACTGCTTAATATGCTAGGCCTAGGCTCATTGGGTGGAGTGCCTGTCAAATAAATATTGAGTAGGAGCTAGTAAAATGGTTAGGTAAGGGGAAGTCCTTTATGATGTTATTTTGCCGGCTATAAATGGGGCTCTTTGATAAGCATTGTAGCACTTAACAACAGTCTTGATAAACCAGCATGGAGCATAGGTGGTATTGATGTGATTTCTGTGATCCCCAGTGCACATCTCCTGGTGCTATAGCCCTCAGGTGTCAGGCTCTGGTCCCTGCTGGATTGGCCTCTTGTTAATATGTAAGCACAGAGGTACACTATGGGCCAAATTCTCAAAAATCGTGCGGAACTTAACTTTAGGGAGTTAAGTTACACTGCCGCAATTTTCCGAAATTAAGTACCGATTCTCAAAGCACTTACCCGGAAAATTGCGGCAGCGCAACTTAACTCCGTCCGTCGCAAGGCGTTCCTAGTTTAAATGGGCGATTCCCATTTAAATTAGGCGCGCTCCCGCGCCGGACGTACTGCGCATGCGTGTGACGTCATTTTTCCCGACGGGCAGCGCGCAAACGTAATTTACGCCGGGCTTTGTGGATCGCAACGGGACAATAAAGTTGCGTCGGGAAAAAAAAAAATACGCGCCGGGAAAAAAAATTCAAATTTAAAAAAAAATCGCGGCGATCGAAAAAAAGGTCTGATTTTACATGGTGTACTAAATTTACACATTGTAAAACCAGACCTAGTTTTGCGCAAGCAAATCGTAACTTACGCAGAAACCACAATGCTTAAAAGCTTTGTGGATCTGCTTAAGTCCTCATTTGCATACGCATTTCAATGAGAAATGCCCCCAGCGGCGGATGCGGTACTGCATCCTAAGATCTGACAGTGTAAAGCCCCATACACACTATCAGTTTTCCTGCTGGTTTTCTCTTCAGGTTTACCAAAACCATGTAGTACAAGGACCTGCCTGATTGCATTCAAATTGAAACGCTTGAGGTTTGACCTCATATTAGATGGTTTTGGTAAACCTGAAGAGAAAACCATCAGGAAAACTGATAGTGTGTATGGGGCTTAAGTGTCTTACAGATTTCAGATCTTCTGCCTAACTTTGGAAAAATCCTTTTGAGGATCGTTTCCAAAGTTAGGCACAGGGATACGCAGGCTGAACAGCAGTTCCGCCTGCGTATCTCCTTTGAAGATTTGGCCCTATATTACCATTTCCCCTCTGCCTTAGGGTACTCTGGGAATTTTAGTTTGAAATGGTCCATGAGTCCTATTCAATGATTGCTGCCATATATTTCAATTCCTGTGATCCCCATCATCCAGCATAGAAGTCTTTAGGCTGGCTGGCTGGAAGGCATAGTGCCCAGTATAACAGTAAAAGTGAAAGAAAAGAAAAGAGGGCAATGTCTCCTTCTCCGTGTTTCTGTAGTCCAGCGAATACACAACAAAAATTCCTAGCACAACCAGAGAATGGGTTAGTAACCCTATTAAGCCATAAGTCTATATGTGGGAAAGTGCCATGTAAAACTGTCCATTTACAGATGGCTGCAGCTCTTCTTAATGTGGGTATTAAATTCCTCTGTGCACTATGGAAATAAAAAAAAGGGAGAAAGTGCAGCCATCTAAGTGTATCTGTTTATTAAAAGAGTAAAGACAAAGATCATCTTTACAGTATCAGCGGGGATGCCTGTGGTACTATGGAATGTCATAAAATAGTGTGGGTTTCTATCTCCTCGTTAAGTCTTATAGGGATTAAAGTGTTTAAGGAGAAAATCCAGAACGTTTCCTGTTCACATAGTTTTCTGTACCGTTCTGTTTTTTGGAAGTTACTGGGAATCTGTTTGATGATCCACACTTGTAAACCCTCATTGGATTGGGCATGCACTTCTCTGAAGTGTTTAGGTACACTATATTTTTTGTTTTTCTCTTTATCCTACCAGCTCCTGCCAAGTCTCATCCACCAAGCATGCCATCTTTCCACAAGCAGGAATCACAGACACCTCTACCCTCAGTGAGAGCTATGGACTCTCCCCCCCAGCCTCCACTGGATTTTCCCTAGAAAACATCGGAAAGCCAGCCAGGACTGATGATGATGCGCCCTGTGAGTGCAATCCTTTATATTTGTCTTTATTCTTTTAATAAACAGATATACTTAGATAGGGCCACCTTCTCGCTTTGATTTATTTCTGTAGTCCAGCACCTGGCTACATACAATTACAGTTATGTTCATGCAACCGCTCCTAAAGCACCCCTGCCCATTGAAATCAATGGGCAGCGCTGCCGAAGCGCCTGCAAATCGATTCGGCAGTGGCACTACACTGACACTATTAACCCCTTAATCGGGGGTTAAAAGCGCCCCGCTAGCGGCCAAAAAGCACCACTTTATCACCAATGCCCCCACCACCTCAGTGTGAAAGTACCTTAGTGTTAGGGATTAGGTTATGACCCATTTCACACTGAGCCAGCATTAGCATTAAAGTGCCGCTAGTCTTGGCGGCGCTTTACCGCTATTTTAGCAGCACTATTCGGCCGCTAGCAGGTCACTTTTAACCCCTGCTAGTGGCCGAGGAAGAGGTTAAATGCGCCCGTTTAGCGCTGGTGCCGAAGCACTTTGCAGGAGCTTTGGCAGCGATGCCAATTCATTTCAATGGGCAGGAGTGGTGGAGGAGCGATGTATACACCGCTCCTTCCCCGCCCCAAAGATGCTGCTTTCAGGACTTTTTTTAATGTCCTGCCCATGCAGAGCCCCAGTGTGAAAGCACACAAGCTTTCACATTGGGGTGGCAGGGGAGGCGTTTTCAGGTGCTTTGCAGACGCTATTTTTTAGTCATTTAGTGCTTGAAAAACGTCTCAGTGTGAAAGGGGTCTTATGATGAGCTAGGCTTAGGGGTTATAGCTAAAACAACAACAAAAAAACTGTGCTCATAGAAATATATAGGCTGTTGCTCACATATTCTGCTGAAAATGTTAGTTGAATTATTGTCACACTGGTTGACTGGTTTCAGAAATGTTTAAATTAATGAATTAATGCAACTATGCAGATCAGAAGTTACATTTTTACTGTGACTTTGCTGGCTGCACATTTATTCCATGTCAGTGAGACATAGGATGATCAGCAATGACTTTATATTTCTCCCAGTTCAGGATTACTTTAATGCCGTGTACACACGGTCGTTTTTTGTGATGAAATAAAACGACGTTTTAAATCATGAAATAAAACAACGTTTTTGAAACTTCATTTTAAGAAACGACGTTGCCTGCACACCATAGTTTTTTCAAAATGCTCCAGCAAAGCGCGGTTCTGTTCAGCACTCTTTTCCATTGAAGCTCGCTACATAACTTGCTTCTGAGCATGCACGGGTTTAAAACGTTGTTTTAAACGTCGTTTTAGCTACACACAGTGGGCCTGATCCTCAAAAGGGATACGCCGGCGTATCTACTGATACGCCGTCGTATCCCTGTTTCTATCTATGGAACTGATCCACAGA
Organism: Rana temporaria; assembly: GCF_905171775.1. Taxonomy (NCBI): domain Eukaryota; kingdom Metazoa; phylum Chordata; class Amphibia; order Anura; family Ranidae; genus Rana; species Rana temporaria. The sequence goes on along the minus strand of NC_053491.1, from coordinate 228,344,829 downwards.
ATCCACAGGCAGAAGATCCGACATGTGTAAGGGACTTACACTGTCGGATCTTAGGATGCAGTACCGCAGCCGCCGCTGGGGGCATTTCTCGTCGAAATGCCGCTTCGGGTATGCAAATTAGCACTTACGGAGATCCACAAAGCTTTTACGCTTCGTTTTTTCTCCGTAAGTATTAGTTTGCAGTCGCAAAATTAGGGCTGCTTTTATAAAGTGTAAAGTTAGTACACCTTGTAAAAGTAGACCCTTCTTTCCCGCGACGCTGTCAAATTTATTTTTAAAAAAAAAATTTCACGCCGCATCTTTTTTTTTTCCCGACGCAACTTTTTTTACCCGGGGCGATTCACAAAACTCAGCGTAACGTAAAACCGCGCAAAGCACGTCGGGAAAATGACGTCGGGAGCATGCGCAGTACGTCCGGCGCGGGAGCGCGCCTAATTTAAATGGGACTCGCCCCATTAAATTAGGAACGCCTTGCGCCGGACGGATTTAAGTTACACCGCTCAAAATTTCTAGGTAAGTGCTTTGTGGATCAGGCACTTAGGTAGAGATTTTGCGGCGGTGTAACTTAAATGGGAAAAATTACGTTGCGCCGGGTTTTTGTGGATTAGGCCCAGTGATTTTTTATGACACAAAAAACTACGTTTTGAAAAACGACATAAAAAATTAAAGCATGCTCGAATTTTTTTTTGGTCGTTTTTCAGAAGACATAAAACTACGTTTTCCCCACACACGGTCATTTTAAATGACGTTTTTAAAAACAGTGTTTTTTTTCATCACAAAAAACGACCGTCTGTACGCGACATAAGAGTTAGAAAGTGATTATTGCTTTCTTAGGTGTGATAGATTCATTTTACGGGTTTCTTAAAATAATTTGTCAGGTGTGATAAGTGTATAACGTGGTAAAATTATTTGTGCCAAAAAATGTGTGTGTTAAAGCATTTGCAGTAAAATCATTGCTCACTTTGAATTGATTGATAATCTGAAAAAATACATGCAACCATTTTATAATACTGTATTTTATTATGTTTGTTTCTGTACTTTAAGTAAGTAGCATGAATTGGCTAACTGCTGGCATCCTGCAGAGAAAAAAGATAGATAGATAGATAGATAGATAGATAGATAGATAGATAGATAGATAGATAGATAGATAGATAGATAGATAGATAGATAGATAGAATTAGTTGTACCTAAATTTAGTCATGGTGAGTATTCCATATTTGTACTATTTTAATTAAATTTTTAGTGCCATTTTTGAGCAGTTCAGTACACATGCATGACAATGTTTATTTACCTAAAGGGTAACTATTCAGTTAGACTATGCTTCCTTGTACAATCATGTACAAAGTAGGCTTCACAATTGGATGCATAATAAAGCCAGCCAATGCTACAGGAAAGAAATACAGAGCAGTGTTCCTGTCATAAACCACAAGGGTCGTTTGTGACACTGATCACTGGTGGCTTGTGATTGTAAATCTGTCGCTCTGATCACTCCACTTCTTCAATGTAACAACCTTGTCTGCATTATTTGATATAACTAGATTCAGCTCTGGTTGTTTTTCCTGTTGCTGTGACATATGCACCCATTTCTGACATCTCTGATGTAAATGACGAAAGGGCGTCTCACTTATTTTACATTTAAGCAATCAAGGATCAATTATATATATATATATATATATATATGAAGAAAAACATTTAGATAATTGTAATTATGGCAGACGGAGTAACAGACATCAACGTCAAATGATTTTACATTAACATTTCTTTACAACACAAAAAAATAGGGCTTTAAAAGGAAAGGTTGGTTGGGGTTAAAATAAGAAAGCTTGTGCAATCTGCACGAGAGCCTGAAAATAACCTCTGATATGATGCCGCAATTTTCAAAATGCAATTCAAATCAAACATTCAAGTGTGTAAGACCTGTAATGTAAAATGGATAAGTGGATGAGAGTTAGGCGCACAAAGAAAGGATGATTTAAAGCTGACAGATGTTGATGGAGTCAGAGCGACAAATCGCTTCGGTGTGAGAGGAGAATTAGTACTTTTTTTGTCTATAAGTTTTCGGGATTGTTCAAAGTAAATACTTCCAAAGAGAATTTGGGTTTATACCACACCAGGATGTAGAGAAAATGTGTAAATTCCTGGAAAATGAATAAGTATCAAGAGAATTCAACAGCATGATAGTATGGTGTGAAAGCATATGTATATAACATATGTAATAAAAATGCACTGTTTTGGTCTTTTGGTCTATGAAAATTTCAGCCAGTGAGACATAGGACTGAAATGTAAGAAAATTTCAGCTAATGATTAGACAATGAATAGTGATAATCTGAACATACCCAGGTTTGGTTTAGTGAATGTTTGACAAACATTATCGAAGGCCAGATCCAGAATCTGAACTCAATTGAAGGCAATGGGCTGAATTCTCATTTTTAGTAATGGCCATTCTCTAAGCTAAAAGTCAAGAGATTGACAAAAAAAGGGCATAGTGGCTGGGCATTCTGGGGGACATGTACCAAAGAAAAAAAACAAGGAGAGGTCATTTATAGACTGGGTCAAAGGGCAACAAAAAAGAATAAAGTTCATTTAAGCAACATGCATGAGCATTATGATACCACAAACGTGAACCTTTTTGGCAGCCTAGATACATAGAGGGGCCCAAAATCCACGGAGTACCTTCAGGCTTTTCAAGGAGCATAAATTAGGCATGTCATTTCCTGACTACCTATCACATATTTGTAGGCCTGGAATGCCAGGACAGTAGAAACACCCACAAAATTGCTTTAACCTTATTAACCTATAATAAGGCTTACCTGTAGGTAAAAAGAATATCTCCTAAACCTGTATGGTTTAGGAGATATTCCCTTTGCATGCAGCCGCTGACGGCAGACGATGCCGGACCTTGCCGGAAAGAAGTCTCCCGCGCGCATATGCGGGAATGACGACATGTGAGTGGCCAGAGCCGCTATACCCGAAAGACACGACAAGGGAAAATGTCAGCTTCCGTGGACCGGAATCACCTGCCGACGCCTTGTTCTAAGGTAAGTATTTCATAATGAGCTAGCTCATAATGACTTTTGCCTTAGAGGTTTAAAAACAAATATAAAAATATGCGGGTATACAACCACTTTAAGAGGAATAGAGAGTTTTTAAAAAAATAAATAAAAATTCGGACATGCAGAAAGAAAATGGAAATAATTTATGCAAAGTTGTTAATCAATAAGAAGTTCCTAATGGGCATAATAAGAAATACACTCCAAAATATTCTCTGATACTCCACCTGAGCATTAAGATACCATGTGTGAGAATTTGTTTGCAGCCTAGCCATACAGAGGGGCACAAAATCTAAGGAGCATCTCCAGGCTTGCAAGGGGCATAAATTATGCATCTAATTTCCTGATTACCTATTACATTTCTGGAGGCCCTAGAGCAGCAGGACAGTAGAAACACCCACAAAATTACTACATTTTGAAAAGTAAACACCCCAAAGTTTTTCTAAGAGACATGGTGAGTCTTTTGAAAATGTAATTTTCACCACAAGTTTTTGGAACATATGGAAAGAAAATGAAAATTTGTTTTGTTTTTGACACAAATCTCATGTGTGAGACATTTTCAATGTTTGGACTGAATATGTATTGGACATTGTATCTTGTGTATCACAAACATAGGCCATATTGTATCAATGTACTTTAACACTCACCTCTGTACATGTGGTCAGGGAATGTAGCTTAGTGTAGTGTCACCTGTAACAGTCCCTTTTCCTGTAAGTCAAGCAGGTACCTGTCTGCCCTCAAGAATACTATGTTCAGTGGCCAGGAAACACAGGGTGCTGAACAAAGGGTGAACAAAAGAGTTCTTATGATCCCAGAAGAGCAGTTGTCTGCAAGGATGGCTGAGACTGGTGTCCTGCAGAGCATATGATTGACCCTTTAAAACACCATTCACAGCGTTAATGGCGCAAGATGTAGGTAATCACTAAATACACAAGGAAAAGCACATTTGTTTGCAGCATAACACACCAAAACAAGTTTATTCAAATAACCCCTTCTGCCCCCGCTGATGTCACTCCCGGCCACCTGTACAGACCTTCCATGGCCCCAGGAGGCTTCATGGCTCCTGGGAACATAGCAGAGATTGTCAGTCCCTCCCACCAAACAAACCAGTGGATCCCTTGGACTCCAAACACCTCTATGAGACAGTGACCATCCCAACCTTTGGGTGGTTTGGCAAGTGCTCATTTACTTCCCAAATGTGAGTTGCCAATTGTCTAGTTGTTAGACAGTAATGCTAGAATGCCTACAATAGTGGCAGAAGATACTAACAGTGGTAGGCTGAGAGATGTGCATTGGATAAAGAAAAAAAGAAAATTGGAGGGTGGCAGGACTCTTTTTTCTGTCACAAAGCACCCTGCAGAACTGAATGTTTAGAGAATACACCGGCTGTAGGGCAGCCCAGCAGCTCATTTGCATACTGGGCAAGCTCTGGTTGGTGGTCCATCCTAGTGACCCAGTTGTGGAGTTGCTACATCAGCTCCTGCTCCCAGATAATCGGCCACCATGTGATGAAGCAGCTGCCAATATATGCTGGCAGCAGATAGCCCTGGGTGCTGATGACCGAAACATTTTTAAAAGGCGTTGTTCAGAAAGCCACCTCCATGTCGCTTCCCGTTTCACCAACAGGAGGTTAAAGCGGGGGTTCACCCGTACATAACACTTTTTCCCCTTAGATGGATGCTCGTTTTGTCTAGGGGAATCGGCTAGTTGTTTTAAAATATGAGCTGTACTTACCGTTTACGAGATGCATCTTCTCCGCTGCTTCCGGGTATGGGCTGCGGGACTGGGCGTTCCTATTTTGATTGACAGTCTTCCGAGAGGCTTCCGACGGTCGCATCCATCGCGTCACGATTTTCTGAAAGAAACCGAACGTCGGTGCGCAGGCGCAGTATAGAGCCGCACCGACGTTCGGCTTCTTTTGGCTACTAGTGACGCAATGGATGCGACCGTCGGAAGCCTCTCGGAAGACTGTCAATCAAGAAGGAACGCCCGCTCCCGAAGACCCATACCCGGAAGCGACGGAGAAGATGCATCTCGAAAACGGTAAGTACAGCTCATATTTTAAAACAACTAGCCGATTCCCCTAGACAAAACGAGCATCCATCTAGCATCCATCTAAGGGGAAAAATTGTTTTATGGGTGAACTCCCGCTTGAAGAGACACATTGTCTATGAGACATTATACTGCCAGTGTCTGACAATGAGTGGCACAGGTTACTCCACAACACATTTGCTACATGTTTCATCCTCTGCTCCCACTACAAGGGTAAGATTAACTCTGTGACTTTCTTTTTGTAACATGGATCAAGAAGGAGTTCCAACCAGTACCAGTCCCTCTCCTTGATGCCACAAATGTTGGGGTCCTTTTGTAGGCACTGAAGCATGAGGGCGCTCATGCACCACAAATTACTGGAGGAAGAGGAATCTGAGTACTTTTGGTCACTGATGACAACATCGTCCTGAGCTATTTTTCCCTGCCACATATTATTCCGAGGGTTAGGGGGCATGAAACCCACCCCTGATAGACTCCCACATATCATTTTTAACCTTAATGCCCTTGCAGAAACCATACTCCTTCATCTCCTCTTGCTTTGCCTGCTGTGGCTCTCAGGGATAGCGTCTGCAAAGAGCAGGCCCTGAGATGCAAGGAAGTCCTCCTCTTCCTCCTGCTGCTCTGCCTCAAATGCCATCTCCATAATGCCACGCAGTGTGTGCTCCAGTAGGAAAATATTTGTCATAGTGTCGCTGTTGCAAACTTTGTCACCTCTCCCGAGCCTGTCCTTGTACCATACTCACACAGGTACCTGTTGATGGCCCCTGCTACATGTGCAACTGCTGCAGCATGGCTAAGGTCAAGCTCCACCTGGTGGTCAAGTTGCAGAACAGGCAGTTTGCAGCCAGATAGAATTTCTGCTGAATTTCACACAGCCGAACAATGGCAGGATAGGACTGCCTGAAATGGTTACAAATAGAGTTGAGCGGACACCTGGCTGTTCGGATCCGAACCCGAACTTTAAAAAAAAAGTTTGGGTTCGGGAACCCGAACCCGAACCTAAACTCCGAACCCCATTGAAGTCAATGGGACACGGACTTTTAGTAAAAAAAAAAATGCGCGGAGGTCCCCCCAAATTCAATAACCAGACCCTTTAGGTCTGGTATGGATATTAAGGGGAACCCCGCCGTCAATTTAGAAAAAAAAATACGTAGGGTTCCCCCTAAATATCCATAACCAGACCCTTCAGGTCTGGTGTGGATTTTAAGGGGAACTCCACCCCAAATTTAAAAAAAATAATGGCGTGGAGTTCCCCCTAAAATCCACACAGACCCCTTATCCGAGCACGTTGACCTGGCCGGCCGCAGAAAAGAGGGGGGGGCAGAGTGCGGCCCCCCCTCTCCTGAACCGCACCAGGCCACATGCCCTCAACATTGGGAGGGTGCTTTGGGGTGCCCCCCAAAGCACCTTGTCCCCATGTTAATGGGGACAAGGGTCTCATCCCCACAACCCTTGCCCGGTGGTTGTGGGGGTATGCGGGCAGGGGGCTTATAAGAATCTGGAAGACCCCTTTAACAAAGGGGACCCCCAGATCCTGCTCCCCCCTGTGTGAAATGGTAATGGGGTACACTGTACCCCTACCATTTCACGAAGGAAGTGTAAATAGTAGTTTTCAGAAAAAAACACACACACCGTAGAACAAATTACTTTATTAATTAAACCAAATAAAAATCCAGCGGTGAAAATAGACGATCGATGCTGCTCGCTACTCCATCGTTGTCTCTATCCAGCGTCGGGTGATCTCTCCAGCGACGGGTGATGTCTCCAGCGACGGGTGATGTCTCCAGCGATTGGTCCAGCGATGAGAACATCCATCCATTCAGAGCACAGCTCAGCGAATGACGCGCCGATGCTTTGACGTTTCTTTTATAGGTGAGGCAGGCCACGCGTCACGTGACCCCGTGCCGTTCTGACGCAAGGGCTGTCCCAGTGATGTAGCAGAGTGTGCGTCAGAGGGGGACGGGGTCACGTGAAGCGTGGCCCGCCTCCTCTATAAAAGAAACGTCAAAGCATCGCCGCGTCATTCGCTGAGCTGTGCTCTGAATGGATGGATGTTCTCATCGCTGGACCAATCGCTGGAGACATCACCCATCGCTGGAGACATCACCCGACGCTGGATAGAGACAACGATGGAGTAGCGAGCAGCATCGATCGTCTATTTTCACCGCTGGATTTTTATTTGGTTTAATTAATAAAGTCATTTGTTCTACGGTGTGTGTGGTTTTTTTTCCTGAAAACTACTATTTACACTTCCTTCATGAAATGGTAGGGGTACAGTGTACCCTATTACCATTTCACACAGGGGGGGTCAGGATCTGGGGGTCCCCTTTGTTAAAGGGGTCTTCCAGATTCTGATAAGCCCCCTGCCCGCATCCCCACAACCATCGGGCAAGGGTTGTGGGGATGAGACCCTTGTCCCCATCAACATGGGGACAAGGTGCTTTGGGGGGCACCCCAAAGCACCCTCCCAATGTTGAGGGCATGTGGCCTGGTGTGGTTCAGGAGAGGGGGGGCGCACTCTGTCCCCCCTCTTTTCTGCGGCCGGCCAGGTCAACGTGCTCGGATAAAGAGTCTGGTGTGGATTTTAGGGGGAACTCCACTCTTTTTTTTTAATTTGGGGTGGAGTTCCCCTTAAAATCCACACCAGACCTAAAGGGTCTGGTTATGGATATTTAGGGGGAACCCTACGTAATTTTTTTTTAAAAATTGATGGCGGGGTTCCCCTTAATATCCATACTAGACCTAAAGGGTCTGGTTATTGAATTTGGGGGGACCTCCGCGCATTTTTTTTTCCCCGAACTCCGAACCCGAACTTTCAGCAATTATTCGGGTTCGGGTCCGGGTTCGGGAAAAACCCAAAGTCCGTACCGAACCCGAACTTTACAGTTCGGGTTCGCTCAACTCTAGTTACAAACTCTTCTGGCCTGAATCAGAAGATCTTGTAACCCAGGGTACGTTTCCGGGAAATGTTGCACTACCAATCTGAGCAAGTGTGCAAGGCAAGGTATGTGTGTCAACTTTCTTTGCAGGAGGGTCGACAGCAGTTGGCCCTGTTGTTGCACACCACCATTTTTGGCACATGTTGCCACAGGATTAATCACCTTTGGGCCTGCCTCTGCAGAGCTGAAAGAATCACCGCCCCAGTGTGGCTCCTGTCCCCTAGACATTCCAGATGCAGTACTGCGTGGCATCTTTTTGCTTGAGCTGTTTAAGGAGGACTGGTTGGGTAGAGGATGACTCAGTGTAAGAGGGAGTTGAGGAGCAGAAGTTAGAGGCCTATGTATAATCACCACCAGTTGTGGGTTATACGCCATCTATAGGTGAATGGACACTGCTACACTCAAAAGACAGGAAGTCCCCCACCCTAGGGAGGGGGACTTCCTGTCTTTTGAGTGTACCAGTGTCCATTCACCTATAGATGGCGTATAACCCACATAGTTATGACTATGGTGCTCTGTGTCCCGTGATGTACGATAAAGAAATAGAACACAGCTTTTATTTTCATAAAAGTATTGTAAGTACCTGAATTTCTCTATATATCAGCTTTCTGTAATCACCTTCACAGCTGGACTCAGATCAGAAGAGGTAAGACAACACAGGAATTCAATAAGGCTGTGTTGCAGGGCACAGTGCTTTCAGGCAAAACAAAGGAACATTAACTTAAATTGTTCAGCCAGCAGACTTTGGTGGGGCCTGAGTGAAGATTTACTGATACTGTAGTGTAGGTGCAGGACCTGGCTTTTCTGTCTGGTAGGAGTTTCTGGATGACAAGACTACCTGTGTAGAATAAAACCCTTATTATATATTTCAACTGTGTATTAAGCTGCTTGTCTGGAGTTTCTCTTTAAAAATAAGAGGTAAGAGAATACTTTCTGCCATTAGCATATTGGCACTACATTCTAAATAACTTCAGCAGTTCACAAATTGATTGTAGTTGCCTAAAGTTGCTTTTGAAAAGTGCACTTTTGAAAAATGAACTTACTTTATGACAGGCACACAATGGAATGGTTCCCAAGAAAGATATGTTTTTTTTTTATCTATATTTGGAAACCAAATGCATTAACTTCAGCCTAAATTTCTCTACAGACCTGCGTAATATTTTCCCTGCCATTAAGTCATTCCTTAACCTGCAGTTTAGACATCAGAAATGCAACCATGAATGTTCTTTCAGCCTCCTTCCATCTCTACAACAGAAAAAGGAATATAATTCTTACAACAAAGGCTAATAGATGATTTAGCATTGGCTGCTAGTGTGTTATTCTAATATGTGTCCTTAATTTAACCAAAATGTATCCATACATCAGCAGGGCCGGCCTTAGGTGTTCAGGCCCCCTGAGCAAGCTAATCCTGTGGCGGCATTGGCGTTCGGCCATACAAAGCAATGGGAAGGCTTTGTTGAAAAAAAAAAAAAAGTTACACACTCGCGACAAAATACGCCGTGTACGCGGCGTATCTTGTCGCGGAGGTGTGAATGCAGCCTAAAAGTGAAATATTCTTTTAAATTTCATACAGGGGGGGTGTTAAATATTTTCCCTGTGAGTAGTGCATGTTTCCCGTGCTCTTAGAACTGTCCCTGTACAAGATGTCATTTCTGAAGGGGAAAAAAAAGTAATTTAAAAGTACTCATGGCTATAAAGAATACAGTCATTGCTCATAACAAAAAAAAAAACGTGGGGGTCCCCCCAAATTCAATTACCAGGCCCTTCAGGTCTGGTATGGATATTAAGGGGAACCCCGCCATCAAATGAAAAAAACAAAATGACATGGGGCTCCCCCCAAATATCCATACCAGGCCCTTCAGGTCAAGAAAAGTAGCAAAAGTAAGAATAAATGATAAATGAAGTGGTGCTGCAATCAAAAAACCTTAAACCTTCAGTCAACATACATTTAAAATGTTACAATTAAAATGAAAAAAATACCTCAGAACCTAATCACATTTTCATTTTGCATAGTAATATAGTACATAGTAACCAATACATTGATTTTACATAGTCATCCATGCATATATAAAAAAAGGGGATTTTTTTTCATTAATTAAAAATCAAACAATACGTCAAACATATCAATTGTAGTAGTTGACAATAAAACAAATTTTCCTCAGGGAGCCTGGAGGGGAGCTGAACTCCCTCCTTCCATATTGGAAATAGTATATAAAATTATCTGACCAATGCAAAAATGTGTATAAATAAAAAAAATATATATCCAGTGTGGAACACATTTTTGTATAGCTATAACCTGATGTAAAGATGTATCTCGATGATGGAAATGGCAGAAATGCTGTGAAACACTGCACCCCACGATGTTTGGTCATTTAAAAGGGTGTTTTCCCTGTAAAAAGTGTGCTGTATGCAAAACAACACAAACTATTAGAACTTCGACTTTTACATCTCGTGTTACTTCTAAAACCTTCCAGAATTCTGAGTAATTTAACTGCAGTACTGTAGGGGTCATATACCTGTTGAGATGCCTGTGTGGGCTACAATATGTAGGATGTACCACCAAACCCCTAATGTCCGTATAGGGGAACATCTCTCTAATATCAGGAGAGGCTTCATAGGGCACAGTGTTTCACGCCATTTCCACCATTTCCGCCATTTCCATCATCGAGATACATCTTTACTTCAGGTTATAGCTATAGAAAAATGTGTTCCACACCAGAGGGGAAATGATCTGAAGAGACATATTTCCCGCCGTGAGACCAGGTGGATTTTTGACCTCCAGTGTTATAACCCCTTGGGACTCAATGTGGAATGGGACATCAATTGTCATATTAATAATAGTTGAGTTCCATATTGGCATAAATATTATCTTGGGAACCCTCCCCTCCTCTTGTCTGTGGAATCCTCCCCTATCTTAGTATTAAGTTCCTCCTTCCTTGCCTCCCCCTTTTTCTGACATCTTGCAATTTCCTCCCTTAGTGTTTGGATATTTTAGGGAGAAGAATAATTCTGTAATATATGTGTCATATGGGTTTGTAAAAAGTTATCATAAAGTGATATTAACCACTTAAGACCCGGACCTTTATGCAGGTAAAGGACCTGGCCAGTTTTTGCGATTCGGCACTGCGTCGCTTTAACTGACAATTGTGCGGTCGTGCGATGTGGCTCCCAAACAAAATTGGCATCCTTTTTTCCCACAAATAGAGCTTTCTTTTGGTGGTATTTGATCACCTCTGCGGTTTTTATTTTTTGCGCTATAAACAAAAATAGAGCGACAATTTTGAAAAAAACACAATATTTTTTACTTTTTTGCTATAATAAATATCCCCCAAAAAGATATAAAAAACGTTTTTTTTCCTCAGTTTAGGCCGATACGTATTCTTCTACCTATTTTTGGTAAAAAAAAATGCAATAAGCGTTTATCGATTGGTTTGCGCAAAATTTATAGTGTTTACAAAATAGGAGATAGTTTTATTGCATTTTTATAAAAAAATAATTTTTACTACTAATGGCGGCGATCAGCGTTTTTTCCGTGACTGCGACATTATGGTGGACACATCAGACAATTTTGACACATTTTTGGGACCATTGTCATTTTCATAGCAAAAAATGCTCTAAAAATGCATTGTTTACTGTGAAAATTACAATTGCAGTTTGGGAGTTAACCACTAGGGGGCACTTTAGGGGTTATGTGTGACCTCATATGTTTTTTAACTGTAGGGGGGCGGGGCTGGACGTGTGATGTCATTGATCGTGTTTCCCTATATTAGGGAACACACGATCAATGAAGCTGCCACTGTGAAGAACGGGGAAGCTTGTTCTTCAGCTCCAGGGACCGATCGCGTGGACTCCGGTGGCGATCGGGTCCGCGGGTCCCGCGGCCGCAGTCACGGAGCTTCTGAGCTTAAGGCGGTCCTTAAGTGGTTAAAGGTTTGTTTAACCACTTGACAACTTAATTTTTCTTTATGAATTTTGGCCAAAATTTATACTGCTACATATCTTTGGTAAAAATAAGTACACATCAGTGTATATTATTTGGTATTTGTGAAAGTTATAGAGTCCACAAGCTATGATGCCAATATCTGAAAATTGATCACGCCTGAAGTACTGACAACCTATCTCATTTCTTGAGACCCTAACACAGTGATGGCGAACCTTGGCACCCCAGATGTTTTGGAACTACATTTCTCATGATGCTCATGCACTCTTCAGAGTAACTGAGCATCAGGGGAAATGTAGTTCCAAAACATCTGGGGTGCCAAGGTTCGCCATCACTGCCCTAACATGTCAGAAAAGTACAAATACCCCCCAAATTACCCCTTTTTGGAAACAAGACATTACAAGGTATTTAGAAAGGGCCATAGTTTTTTGAAGTTGTAATTTTTTCCCACAATTCTTTGCAAAAATCAAGATTTTTTTTTCTTTTTTTTTTCTCACAAAATTTTTAAAATTAGCAGGTTATTTCTCACACAAAGCATATGTATACCACAAATTACACCCCAAAACACATTCTGCTATTACTCCTGAGTATGACGATACCACATGTGTGAGACTTTTACACAGCGTGGCCACATACAGAGGCCCAGCGTGCAGGGAGCACCATCAGGCGTTCTGGAGCACCTTTCTCTCCTACATGTAAAAATCATCATATATTTGATAGAAAATTACATAGAACCCCAAAACATTATATATGTTTTTTTTTTTAAGCAGAGAACCTAGAGATTTCAATGGCGGTATACAATACAATGGCGGTATTACAGAGTATTGCAGGGATGGCAGAGTATTGCAGGGAATGCAGAGTATTGCAAAGTATTGCAGGGATGGCAAAGCATGGATGGATGGATCTGTGACTGCAGTTGTCACAGATCCATTGCTGCTGCCACCCGCTCTCTCCCCTCTCACACTGTACTGATCAGTATAGGGAGGGGAGAGAGGAACCGGTGTTCCTGACATGACATGACGCCGGTTTGTTTACAAGTGATCGCTCCGTCATTTGATGGGGCGATCACGTGGTAAACGGCCGCTATCAGCGGCAATTTACCGTGATCCGCCGGGTCCTCTGGTCATGGACACTCCCGTATGCACGCTCCAGGCGGCGCGTGGGGGTGCGATTCTGGGAGCACATTATATAACGTCCTCCCAGAGTTAAGGAACCACCCTACCGCCGTTATTTAAGGTGGTTTAAGTGGTTATAAAAAAAAACAGGCCCCTCCCCCTTGGTCATCTCTACTCTAGGGGCAGAGATGCATGCTTGGTCCTGAGCCCCACTCTATGCATCCATAAGACACATAGAGCCATGTTTTAACACCCACCCCTCTCTGCTCTCTCCTCATTGACTCACTGTCTGTGATTAACAGCAGTGGGAACCAATGGCTCTTACTGCTATCTCAGCCAATGAGGAGAGAGAGACTTGGGACAGCCAAGGCTCCTGTGCACATCACTGGATCTAGAGGGGCTGCGGTGGATATTATGGGGGGCTGTGGGGGGAGCAGCACACAGAAGATTTTTTACATTCATGCATAGAACGCATGGAGGTAAAGAACCTTCAGTCTTTACAGCCACTTTAAGGTAACTACAACTATGTATAGTATATTTCAAAATATGAAGATACAATCTGCTTACTTTACAATCACTTAAAAAATGACCACTGCCTAATGGCAGAAAAATAATTATTATTAGCATGTTTTGTAACACTTAAAATGGCCAGGAATAATACATGCAACAATAACAAAGAAGACAATTTTGCTTCCCACTGTTTTTTCTGCTTCAACGGCATAATAATATAAAAAAAATCGTAATATTGTGCCATGTGGTACAAATAAAGACCTGATGATTAAGTTATGTATTTTAAAATGTGGAATTCAAATTCAATATGCTGTAGCCTGATGCTGCAAAATGATAACAGAAAATAGCATTGATGGATAACACTGATGTCATGAAAGTCACAGGGGTACAGAACTCACAACTGGCACTTTATCTGCATAAGCCTCTTTGTTGCTGTCTCAGTACTCCAGCCAGGTAGCACAGAACAGAAATGAGGTCAGGATAAACGAGACATACTGCGGCATCTTGCCAACAAACATGTGTCCTGCAGTATTTGCAGCCGTGCCTGTATCCCACAGAAGGTGTGCTGATGACCTGAGGCTTGAGCCAGGGAAAACTGTGCAAAGGAGGGGGCAGATGGATAGAATGTGAAGACACACAGTGAAGCCAGCCCTTCTGGGCTGTTATCAGCAAGCACAGTTTGTACTACAATGTTCTAATCAAAAAGTAATTAATTTGGTCTAATTGCAGGAGAGTGGCAGGTCAACCTGTCAGAACTGGAACAGCGAGGAGGAAGCAGTTATTGATCCTAAACTAAAAGAACAACAAGGAACAAGAACAAGCACACAGTGAACTATGATAAGACATTTTCCATATGTATATGTGTGTATATATATATACACGGTATGTATATATATATATATATATATATATATATATATATATATATATATATATATATATATATATATATATATACAAACAAATTCAATAAGGCAGAGCAACATGCATTGTTCAAAACAGAGGTCTATAACTATTTTTACAATCCCCCAGAGGATTTCCCAATGGGTCCCCATTGAGGTCCAGGCACTAACAGCCCACATGTCGGGTGATACATCAAGTCAATTCCTTCACTTTGATTTCAGGTTCAATGATGCAAAGAATCTTGTTGATTATTATTTAAAGATATAATCCCACAAGTCTACCTTCTTGGAAAAATTAGATAGAAAACTGTCTAAAAGACTGTAACGGGAGTCACTTTAGGGGCACAGGGTGAATGAGAACCCCATTATGGTCTGTGCTAGTCACATTTAATGCGGTCAGATATTGTATATATTGTATATATATTGTGTGTTGGCTGATGTATACTAGTCAGCTTGCTGTGATGAAAGGGGTGGGGTGTGATTGCATTCCATTGTCTATTGTGGTAATTAAGTCTGCTATGTGGATTGGAGCTTGGTAGACAGTCTGCATACCTATTATGGGATGTTCAAGTGTTTTGCTGTGAGGAAAGGGGGGGGGGGAATCACTCCAGCAACCCCCCCCCTGCTAAGACTGTTTACTGAAGGAGAAGTTTGAACACACCTGACCGGTATCACCATTGTCATTGGACAATTTAACCCACCCTGTTTCCCAAGGGTGGGAGGGATGTATTTTGAAGAGGAATGTATTACCATGTGCAGATAATAAAGATTCATTCCCTGTTTTAAACCTCAAACAAGAGCTGTGTGTCTCGTTTCTGGGGGGAATTCTTATGGGTCTCGTTCGTTTGCCTGATTGTGGAGTGTCGATAAGCTGTCTTGGGTGGAATGGAATATCGTGAACGGATTTAACCCCTGTCCCATTTGGGGTTCCGTTACAGTGGTGGCACAGCAGTGGGATAATTCCATCCCTTAAAGGACGGCTACAAGGACACAGGACGATGGAGACACAGTAGGAACGGCTGAAGCTCTCTACCCTCAAGGACTTACTGGAGAACCGTGGCAGACCGGCCAGCAACCATAAGAAGATGGACGTGATCACAGAACTTGTCCAAATGGATGGAGCTGGAAGACCCAACTTAACGGAAAGGCCCAGCGTAACAGACAGGACCCCGGAGGAGGCAAGCTTTGATCGGGCTGTCAAACTAAGACTGGCACACTATGGTCCTAACCCTCCACCGGAGATCATAGACCGGGTTATAGCTGCTGTGGACGCAAATTGGCTACGGCAAAGACGTTCTGCAGCAGCAGAAGTCACAGCAGCACCAACTGAAAGGAGAAAGATACATTTTGCTGCTTTTAAGAACTTCATTGAAACGGAAGGGGAGATTGATGGGTATCTTGCTGATTTTGAACGGCAATGTGCCCTACACCGGGTGCCCACAGAGGAATGGGTTACCATTTTGTCTGGGAAATTGTCCGGCCGGGCCAGTGAAGCTTTCAGGGCCATCCCAGACAAGGATATTATGAACTATGGACTGGTAAAAGAAGCACTTTTGGCCAGGTATGCCGTCACACCGGAGGCATACCGGAGGCGGTTCCGAGAGACGAGAAAGCAGACTGGAGACTCATATACCGAGTGGGCATGCCGCCTACACCGCACAGCATCCCACTGGGTCGATGGATGCCAAGCAGAATCCGGGGAAGAGGTGCTGCAGGTGTTCCTGCTGGAGCACTTCTTTGACAAACTGTCCCGGGAAGTCAGAGAATGGGTCCGGGACAGAAACCCTTTCTCCTTGTCTGAAGCAGCTCGCCTGGCGGACGAATACACAGACGCCCGCAAACTGGATAACTCTGTGGTCAAGACCACAGCTCGGGTGGATTATCGATCAGCGGCACCCCCGCCGGCTATTGCCTACAAACCCCAGTCGGACCGTCCTACAACACCACCTCCAGCGGCCACTTATCCTCAGAAGCCTAGGTTCAACTCCCAGGACTACTCACAGTCCATCAGGTGTTTTGGGTGTAAACAGCTAGGACACAGAAAGCTAGACTGTCCATTGAATCCACCCAGGCAGTCACAGTCATGGAGACAGCCAGAAAGGGGGAACCCCCGCACATCCATGCCTGCGGCCCATTGCGTTGAGGAGGAAGAACATTGGGGCATTCTGCACGAGGCAGATCCGATACAAGCAGCTAACCAGGACAACAGGCAGCAACACAGGCAGACTGTCTGGGTCAATGGAAAGGTAGCCAATGGACTACGCGATTCTGGGGCCACGATGACCCTGCTACAGAAGAAACTCATCCCAGAGAGCCAGCACACCGGAGACACCGTAGCCGTAAGAGTAGCGGGAGGCACCGTCTTCCGGCTACCCGTTGCCCGGGTTCACCTGGATTGGGGGGTTGGTTCGGGACATGTGAATGTGGGGGTGATGAAGGATTTGCCAGCAGATGTACTACTGGGGAATGATTTGGCCCCCCTTGTTTCTGCGTACGCCCCGATGTGCCCCGCTGAAGCCCACACAGTGACTACCTGTGCCCAGACCCGCGTTGCTGGAACCAACTCGCTTGCTGCTGAGACCCGGGTAAGACTACCTTCCCCGACATGTACTGTAGATCCGGGACAATATCACAGTCTAAAATGGGAATGTGACAAGTTGGCCAGTGAGAAATCAGAGATGCAACGACACTATGTCATGTATTATGAGATGTCCCGTGGCTTGAACATTGAAATGCACAAACAGGCTGAAATTGTCAAAAGATTAAATGGGATTTGCATCCAGGTGGTGCCTTATCTGTCCCAAGAGCATCAGCAACAGGTTTTGGGAGCCATTGAGAGAGCAAAGCAAGTCACTGTTCCAGAGCTGAACTCCATTATTCACCTTCACCATCAGCTACCGACCTGGTAAGCCAAATGGCAATGCTGATGGGTTATCCCGGCAAACAGACGTCATCCCGGCCTCCTAGTTCCGGACATCCCCAAGTTGACCCGAAAAGGATCAAGCCGGGTCTGCCAGAGTGTTCCACAAGGAGGGAGCCATGTAACGGGAGTCGCTTTAGGGGCACAGGGTGAATGAGAACCCCATTATGGTCTGTGCTAGTCACATTTAATGCGGTCAGATATTGTATATATTGTATATATATTGTGTGTTGGCTGATGTATACTAGTCAGCTTGCTGTGATGAAAGGGGTGGGGTGTGATTGCATTCCATTGTCTATTGTGGTAATTAAGTCTGCTATGTGGATTGGAGCTTGGTAGACAGTCTGCATACCTATTATGGGATGTTCAAGTGTTTTGCTGTGAGGAAAGGGGGGGGGGAATCACTCCAGCAACCCCCCCCTGCTAAGACTGTTTACTGAAGGAGAAGTTTGAACACACCTGACCGGTATCACCATTGTCATTGGACAATTTAACCCACCCTGTTTCCCAAGGGTGGGAGGGATGTATTTTGAAGAGGAATGTATTACCATGTGCAGATAATAAAGATTCATTCCCTGTTTTAAACCTCAAACAAGAGCTGTGTGTCTCGTTTCTGGGGGGAATTCTTATGGGTCTCGTTCGTTTGCCTGATTGTGGAGTGTCGATAAGCTGTCTTGGGTGGAATGGAATATCGTGAACGGATTTAACCCCTGTCCCATTTGGGGTTCCGTTACAAAGACCATATCCAGACAGTAGTGGTTAATGATTCATACTCTGAATGGTCCAAGGTATTAGTGATATACCCTGGGGTTCAGTGTTGGGACCCTTTTTTTTTATATATATTTATAAATGATAGAGGGTCTGTGATTAAAAGTGCAATTTCAGTGTTTGCAGATGACAACAAGCTATGCAGTGGAATAACATCCTTACAGGATGTCTCTAACTTACAGTCCAACCTCAATGCACTGTTTAATGTTATGCAGAGTATTGAAATCATGTGCTGGAAGCTTCTTGTATACAGCAATTAGCTTTACTTTATGGAGGAATATCAGAACATGTCTTTACATGAAACAGGAAGAAGGAGAATACAAGAACACAGTGAGGAAAGACAAACACTTCCTCTCTTTACATTACCATGGAAAACACATTATAACACTGCAGTGCCACCTACTGGTATAGATAGGTATAAAGCATACAGTATATAGTTTACATTATAAAGCTACTTGCTGTTGCTTTTCCAACACCCCTTCTCAACAGCATGTGCTTTGTCAAATTATATTCAGCTTCTTCTGGAAATAACTATGACGTTCCTTTAACAAAAGCTTGGTGAGTGCATCGGCAGTCATCTTCTCTGATGGGCAGTATTGAATGTCAACCTTGCTCTTGATTGTCCCTCAGTAGGTGATACTTGTGGTCGATGTGTTTGGTCCTACGATTGACCCTTGAGTAAGCTTTATACATCCCTGGTTGTCTTCAAAAATAGGAATTGGTTTTGACATGTCTACCCCAATGTCCACAAAAAGGTAACAAAAAGTTAACAAATCCATATTGCTTCTTGACAAGCATGTGCTGCTGCAATGTACTCTGCGTCAGTTGAAGATAGGCCATTCAAAAGAGTTCCCCCCAGGGCGGACAGGGGGCATTGTACGTGACAATATCTAATTGAAAAAGTAAATTACTCATAAATATCATAAGTTGGTTCTACTTGAGCCAGTGAAGATCCCAAACTGTGATGGAAAATTGATCACCGGATGGTAATGGTGAACCAGGGTGAAAAAGGAAAGGTGAGGAAGGGGGAGGTAAAAGGGGGAAAAAGAGGGGAAGTAAAAGGGGGGAAAGGGGAGAGGGAGGGAGGGGGAAAGAAGGTATCATCTGTGACACCACTTGTTGCTGTGTGGACATATCATCTTAAAAACGCACATAAATGTGTGACAAAACGTGCTTATTTTGTGTTTTTGCACCAATGCAATTCTATAGGGCTCAAAACAGCTTTGAACGCACCAATCTGCCTTAATCAAGCTACAAATGTAGCTACACATCTTTTTTAAGATCCATTTGACTTCAGGTATTTTGGGGTGGAGATAAGACCCATCACTATAGAAATGCATTGATTTTTTTTTTCTTAAGCTTTTTATAGCTTCAAGCTTTATTCTACAAAACATTAAGGTATGCCAGAAGTGAAAAACAGCTGAAATTGAAGAAACAACTTGATGCCTAAAACTAAATGAAGATTGTTGACTATGAGGATGTAAATCAAGCCTGACACTGAGGAAGAAGAAATAGAGCTTACATTGTGGAGGATGGTAGAAAAGGTATAAAACTGGGCTACCCATAAGTGTGTAATGGAAAAGAAAGCTGCCTGCACCAACAAATAGATAGATTTGTGACAAGGTGTGAAGGAAAATACAAGTGCGGCGCTGATGGTATACGATGTCTAAAGTAGACAAAATATATACAATGTGAAAATGAAACACTGGTGAACAGAACGTAAATTTTGCAATTATACGTATAAATTTAAGACACTGAAAAGTGTTGTGATGCAAACAGATAAGTGTCCATAAAACAACAGGTCCTCTGATAGGATGAGAACTCAGTCTCCAAAAAAACTCACAAGAAGTGCAAAATATGAATAAACATTAAAATTAAGGGCCAGATTCACAAAAGGGATACGCAGGCGTATCTGCTGATGCCCTGTCGTATCCCTGTTTCTATCTATGCGGCTGATTCATAGAATCAGTTACGCATAGATATCCCTAAGATCCGACAGGTGTAATTGTTTTACACTGTCGGTTCTTAGGATGCAATACCGCGGCCGCCGCTGGGGGGAGTTCTCGTCGTAAACCAGCGCCGGGTATGCAAATTAGCACTTACGGCGATCCACAAAACTTTTTCCCGTCGGAAAGTCACCGCAAGTGTTAGTTTACCGTCGCAAAGATAGGGCTGCTTTTACAAAGTGTAAAATTAGTACACCATGTAAAAGTATACCCGTCTTTCCCGCGTCGCTTTCAAATTTAAAAAAATTCCCGGCGCAACTCTTTTTTTCCCCGTGCAACTCTTTTTTACCCGTCGCGATTCACAAAACCTCGGCGCATCGTAACTTCGCGCAAAGCACGTCGGGAAATTTGCACCGGGAGCATGCGCAGTACGTCCGGCGCGGGAGCGCGCCTAATTTAAATGGGACTCGCCCCATTTGAATTGGCCTGCCTTGCGCCGGACGGATTTAGGATACACCGCCGCAAATTTCCAGGTAAGTGCTTTGTGGATCGGGCACTAACTTGGAAAATTTGCGGCGGTGTAACTTAAATCGTTTAAGTTACGTTTTGCCCGGGCTACGTGAATCTGGCCCTAAGTCTCATATGCAAAACATAATGAACAGTCAGTAATTTCTCCACTGAAGTATATTGCTGGTATTGGTCCTGACGTCATGCGGATACTGTCACAACTGTATATTTAAGAAGCCACCACCAAAGAGAAGAAGATGGATACTCTTACCGTGAGGTGTGGACTCCCCCACAGCAGTAGTGAGTCTAAACAGCGTGAGAGTAGTGCCTGCTTCTTCAGACGATCCTTTCAAAGGATAGCTGGGAAGAGTCTCCAGATGGTGATCCAGCCAGTGGTCAATGACACAGATGAATCCGTGGTGGACAAAGTGTAAATTAAATATGGTGGCCCCTCGCATGGATCGCGACAGAGATGTTGGAAATGAGTAAAATGTAGGGGTCTGATAATGTTGATATAGATATAGATATATAAATATAGACGTTCACTTTAAGGATTGATAATGCACCCTTGTTTGCTTTTTCACAGATGTTGACAGCTTCTTTGTTTGTCCTTGGAAATCAGACACAGGCTGCTGATAAGGTCTGTTCGGAATAGACTTTCTACTAAACCAGTTTGAACTGGACAGAGACTCTTGAAAAAGTTTTTTTTGCCAGTCACGTGATGTAACCACCCATTTAACTGTTCCCTTGCTATAAAGAAGAAATGGACTTTGATTGGACTAAACTATACGATCGCACCTTCATCACGCCTAGAATATACTTGATACATACCCATATCTTATGAATATTCATACGTATAAATAGTATAGCCCGTAGTTGTAAGCTCAGAAACACTTTCACTTTTACTCGCTTATATGCAGAGATCTGTGTTGTCTTTCTCCATTGCAATGTTTTATAATTAAAGCACCTACTTATTATCTTTATCTACCATCTTATCTGATCGTCTTAATTAAGACCCCCAAATTGGATTTAACAGCTGGTGCCTGTGACTCGGATTCAGTTCCGTTGGACTTCCGATCAAAGAGACGGGAAACCCATGGTGGGCAGAACCAGTGGCAACGGTAAGAAAACCTTTTCTTCTTACTCATTCTGCCCACCACGGCAAGTACCAGTCGCTGTCTGAAGTCTATTGGCTGACGTCTGATGTGTTTGTTTTTCTTTGATGAGATGGTGAGATAAAATTAATGGAAACCAGAGTAATGTTAATGCTACACTGTTTGACCCAAATAACTCCTCTACTTTACTTGTTGCAGAAATAGAGTCAATAATTATCAATGTTGATGTTTTGTTCAATAGATTTATGAAACTTGTGAAAAGGTCTGACCAGAGGACTGTAGTAGTGAGCCTGTGTGGCGAGTAAGGCCTGTGTGGCCAAGTGTAATAAAGTGCCATTTGATGGCTACTGTGTGTAGCAAATTTTGGGTGACGACCCATACATTTTTAAGTAGAGACTCGAGAGTGAGTTCTCTAGATTGGGAGTACGGTGCTCCCATGGACCTTTTCAAACCGGGTAAGGTAGAAGTGGCACAAGTAAGTCCTATGACTGACATGACAGACAGATGTGGACAGTGGTTAAGATGACACCAAGACTATTATAGGCTGGACCAAAACAGAGCTGATCTAGTACCAGAAGGAGTTATGATCAACTTGGGTTTCTGTGTATGTTAATTTTTATGACAGAGTTGAATAAGGTAATTAAAAATGTACAATGTGTTTTTGAAAGTATGCAACATGATGAAACTAACTAATTATGAGCCTGTCAAAGTTAGAGAATTAGACCAGGCAATGCCATTGTTATATAAATGTTTAAGATAATGATGAGACGAGCCTGCTGCCTTTTGCAGTTTCCTCCCCCCTCCTTTGTGCTTGGGTTAGTGTGTGAAGAAAAGAGTGAGATGCCCCTCCCTTCAAATACCTGGTGTAAAGGAGCCAGATAGTTCTAAATATCTAAGAAATGTTTAATTATGTGGCAACGTGAAATCCTAGTTAAAATTGTTAGTTTTTGTTATGTAACTCTTGGATTAATTTTAAACTAAGAAAGAAAAGGTAGCCATGATTATTATAATTATTTAAATGTTTAGCTCTCCATTCTAGGATAGTAAACATGAAAGTGGAGAAAGGCAAGTTTATTTCTAAGATTAAAGAAAGTGGAGAGAATGTTGTAGAATTATTAACCTCTTCCATACAGGGCAGTTATACACACTTCCATACCAGGCCTATTCTGGCACTTCTCTCCTACATGTACAAATCATAATTTTTTTGCTAGATAATTACGCAGAACCCCCAAACATTATATATTTTTTTTTAGCAGACACCATAGGGAATAAAACGACGGTCATTTTTGGAAAAAAATTGTTTCATGAATTAAAAAAATAAATCTGGTCACCAGTCATCTCTATGCTTCCTGCGAGCGCCGGACGATTCGTTCTCCGGGCCCCCGATGGCACGGGAGAGCCCGGAGAAGCACCGGATGGTGGCGGGAGGGGGGATGTCCCCTCCCGCCGCCTGTAAGAACGATCTAGCGGCGGAACCGCCGCTATGATCGTTCTTACGTTGTGCAGAATCGCCGGCACAAGAGAAGGATATCTGAATGATGCCTCTAGCTGCAGGCATCATTCAGATATCCCCCCCACAAAGCCCAGGACATCATATGACGTCCACTCTGAACGGCAGAGGTTCTTTGTGGACGTCATTTCACTATGGGCCGGTAGGGAAGTGGTTAATGAGGATTGCTGGATGTGAGAAAAGAGAAAAGGCTGAATGCTTTTGTAGCCCAAAATGATGGTCAAGGAGCTGTTTCTCAAAAAGAAACCAGGAAATGCTATAATTGTGGCAGGAAAATGCAGATTGCCTGACAGACGTAAGCAGAAGAAAGAGAGAGATGATGAATGAATAGTAAAGCAGCATGAACTTTCTGAGCACACAGAAGTTAATTTGTGCATCTCTGAGACGGATGGTAAAGACGGTTTTGTAACATTACGCTTTCCACTTCAACTAACATTATGATGGAATAACAGAATTGCAGTTGAGGAATCAAAGCTACAATAGCCTTTGTTTGGATGGTGATTTTATGGTTGCATTCATTTCTGATCCTGCTGAGATAAATGACATTATTAGGTTTAGTGGAAAGGATGAGGAGCAAGCGTTTATGCTCATCTGAAAGACCAGCAACATGAAGAAAAAGATGGTGACGAAGGCAAAGATGGGACTGGTGCCAGTACTTTAGCATTAAGTTCAACTAAGAGGTGTCCAATTTGCCTGAATAGTCTTTCCCTGAAGGTTGGCGTTCCAGAAGATTGTTGTCATGTTTTCTGTATCCTGCATTCTTAAATGGTGTGAAACCTCTTCATCCTGCCCTGTTGACTGCAAACCCTTTCAAGCCATGTATAAAATAGATTTGGCTGGTGGATGCACCAAGATCCATGCTGTGGGAAGAACACAAAAAGAAAACTGCAGCTGCAACCTGTGACAATGGTGCTGTACGAAAGAGAAGACATGCTTTGGAATGGATGTTATGAAGCAATACCGCTTGAATTAGGAGCAATGGAAGTGAAAAGATGTACTACAATCAAGCTTGCCAGCTTTTTCCTAGAGAGAGAAGAAGACCTCAAAGAGGAGGGTGACCACATCTGCTTAAAACTTATGGAAGAAGAAATGCAGCAAATTTCCCCAGTAAAGGACACTACTCTTGAAAATCCTCATCTATCTGATCCTGTTTGTGGACGGTTCATGCCTGCACAAAGATGGAGTCCCAAGAATGGCATATGCGGTGACAACATTGGAGGAAGTAATTGAGATCCAACTACTCCCTTCATCACTTTCAGCGCAGTTTTCCAAAGTGGTAGCACTCACAAGAGCCAGCGAGACCGCAAAGGATCAAACAGACAACATCTACACTGATAGCAAGCATGCTGTCAAAGTAGTCCATGATTATGGACCCATAAGGAAGAACAGAAGACTCACAACTGATGCAAGAGAACCAATTCAAAACTGAAAATATGTTCAAGAACTTTTTGAACCAGTCACCCTCCCAAAGGAAGCAACCACCCCGAAGGTCAAGGCACATACTGAAGGACAACCCATGGAAGAGAAAGGAAACAGTTGTCTGATCATACTGCCAGGAAGACTGCTGAAACACCCATGGAAGCAATCATGACCCTAATAAATGATTTTGCAACGGAATAAGAAGAAGCCTGTAACAGATTGAAGGAAAAGAAAAGAACAAATACTGAAAGTAAAGGAACGGATTAAGAAATTGCAAGAATCTGCACCTGACGATTGGAATAAAATCATGTAAAGGGACGGAACAAAGAAGGATCAAGATGGACTTGTGCAAGGAAAAAGGAATACGTGTCCTATCTCAAACAGAGAAGATGATTATGCCACTAGCTCATGGACTGAGTCATGTATGCCCTAAGGCAATGGAGAGAGACATAAGCAAGGCTGGATGGTTTATTCGATACTCCAGAAATGCATATCAAGACTTTGTTGAGGGATGCATAATCTGTGCTAAAAATAACCCAGGAAAACCAAGCAGAGTAACACAAAGACATTTGGCCAAGTCACCATTCCTTTTCCAAAGACTTCAGATTAGTTAAATCCAATTGCCCAAATCAGGCCAATATCAAAATGTTTTGTTGTGCGTAGACATGTTTTCAAGCTGAATAGAAGCCTGACTGGTAGCTAAAGCAAATGCCAAGACAACAGCAAGGAAACTCCTTTCCGAAGTAATATGCCACTTGAAGTCCCTGAAATACTAGAGAATGACAGAGGAACACATTTCACTGGACAGATCATGCAAATTACATGCAGGGACTTGGCAATTGAGCAGGCCTTTCATGCCTCTATAATCCTCAAAGTTCAGGAAAGGTAGAAAAATATAGGAATCATTAAAGACAGGTTAGCCAAATTAATGCAGGGAAAGGAAAGACAGGTCAGTAAGGAAACAATGACCAGAACTGTTGCCTCTGGTTCTTTACAACATCAGGATTACCCCTACTTATAGGTCAGAGAATTTGAGCCCTTATGAGATTTTATTTGGGGGCCCACCTAAGACAGGGTTGTATTTTCCACATCAGACTGCTGTAATGTATAATGATTTTGTTTTGTTATTCAATTGTCTAATACAAGCAACTAACTGCAATGCACACGTTTTTTTTTTCCACCTCAGACTCAACCATAGCAAGAGACTTTGCTCATGATTGGATTCATAATTCCGTCTCCACTTTTGGTTTTGCATCATTTGTGGTATTTCAAACGTTATTTTATATGTTTGTTTTGCTTTTTTTTTTTCATTATTATTAGTTTTTTTTCCTAATCTCTTTTAATTCAGTTGATATAAACCTTACCCCCCCCCTCTTCCACCCCCCACCCCTAATGGTTTGTCCCTTACTTTTCCTTTTTTTTTATCTACTTCTTTAGCTGCTGTCTACTATAATTTTCTCCAGATATTGCTCAGTTAATTTAAAATCTCTCCAAGGCTTCCATCTCTTTCTATATGTGTTAAATTGGCCCTCATCACAGCTACATAGATGTTCCAAATTATTATAATTTTCCACCCTTTCGAACCATTCTTTTATGTCAGGTTTTCTAATACTTAACCAGTTTCTTGGTATCAGACCCTTTGCGGCATTTATCAGTGCTGGAATTAACGTTTTCTTATAGCTACTATTTGATTCTTTTGATTCATGGAACAGGCAAGCTTGTATGGTATTAGGTACCTTTTTCCCAGTTATGGCTTCAATATACACCAGAATTTCCTGCCAATATTCCTTTATCCTTGGACAGTCCCACCATATGTGTGTAGTTGTTCCTATCTGTCCACATTCTCTCCAACACAATGGCGTTTTATCTTTACTGAATTTATGCATAATTTCAGGTGTCCTGTGCCATCTCGCGATACATTTATAATTAATTTCGATTGTAGTTATGTCAGTTGCGGTGTTATGTACGGATGCTATTATTCTTTCTACTTGTTGGTCTTCAAACTTCCTGTTTATTTCTTTTTCCCATTTTCCTATAAAATATGGATTTCCTTGTGAATCTAGTTCTGTCAAGATTTGATATACTTTTCATATAACATGCCGTAATGGGGTTTTTATACAGCATAGTTTTTCCAAGGCTGTTAATTTTTTTTCTTCTCTTATAGGCGAGGGTATTGACGTTACCAGATGTTTTAGTTGTATATATTCCCATTCGCTAATGTCCCATAAATTATTTTCCTTTATCTCTCGGAATGTTTTTATTTTTCCTTGCTCCATGATGTCCTTTATTTGTGCTGCTCCGATGTTAGTTCCCAGCCGAGTCCCTTTCCCAGGGATAAAAAAATTAGTTTCCGTAAGTGAAATTAAAGGTGAATTATAAATCCATTTATTCTGTCTATAAATTAAGTCCCAAACTTTGAAAACTTTTTTTGTTATTCCATGTGTATCTTCATCCAACACTCTATATTTTCGTGATACCCATAGATTTTTGTGCAGTGTTGTTTTACTTATACTATTTTCCATTCAAATCCATTTTTTTTCTTTTTCTTTATCTTTATTCCCCCATTCTACCATACGTGCAATAATCGTGGCTTTATAATATCTATTTATGTCCGGTGCTGCTAATCCTCTGTGTTTTTTTTCTCTTGTTATTTTGGCAAAATTGACTCTCGGCTTTTTGTTTTTCCATATATGTTTTATCAACATTGATTTAAGGATCTCAAAAAAACTCAGCGGAATTTCTATGGGTAGCATCTGGAATTTGTATGTTATTTTGGGGAGGGTGACCATCTTAAAAGCATTAATCCTTCCTAGCAATGAAAGTGGTCTTGTTATATTCTTTTTTAGATCTGTTTTTATTTCATTTAAAAGGGGGAAATAGTTAGCCATATATAGGCCCGCTACCGTAGATGTCAATTTAATCCCCAAGTAGGTCAACTCTTCTCTTACCCATGTAAATGGGAACTGCTTTTGTAGCCAAAGTTCTTCTTTCTTCTCCACCCCTATATTTAAAATTTCTGTTTTTATAGGATTTATTTTAAAGTTCGAAAGTTCCCCGTATTGTTTTATTTATTTAGCTACATTTGGCAAGGTAACTCTTGGGTTAGTTATATACATTAGGATATCATCGGCGTAGGCCGCTATCTTATGTTCTTCTTCGCCTATTCTCGCCCCCTCTATATTTTGGTTATTTCGCAGAGTAGCCAGGAAAGGTTCCAACGTCAATACATATAGAAGTGGCGAGAGCGGGCACCCTTGTCTAGTCCCATTAAACATTTCAAAAGGTGCTGACATATTACCATTGACCTTGACCATTGCCGTTGGTCTACTGTACAGATTTTGAATCCAATGTCTAATCTTGGGTCCCAATCCCAGATGTTGCAGTGTATCCATCATAAACACCCAGTCCACTCTGTCAAATGCTTTCTCAGCATCTATTGACAAGAGTAGGACTGGGGGTTTTCCACTTTTATTTTTCTGCAGTAGTAATATGGTTTTTAAACTATTGTCTCTCCCTTCTCTTCCGGGTATAAATCCTGTCTGATCCGGGTTGACTAAGTCTGGCATTAGGTTCTTTAAACGGGTGGCCAAGACTTTAGCATATAATTTTGTATCAGCATTAAGAAGTGCTATAGGCCTATAACTGGAGCACAAAGTCTTGTCTTTTCCGGGTTTTGATATTATAGTGATATGGGCCATTAGAGATTCGTGCCTTATTTCTTCATATTCCCCTATTTTGTTAAAGTAATCACATAGTCTCGGAATCAGTTGGCTCTGGAATTTTTTATAATATTTAATGGTGAACCCATCTGGTCCAGGGCTTTTCCCTGTGGGTGTTTCTTTCAATGCTCTTATAATTTCCTCCTGCGTAATCACTGCATCCAAAGCTATCCGGTATTCTTCATGTATTTTTGGCAAATTCAGCTTCTTTAAGTATTCTTGTATTTTTTCTTTTCTCTTCTCCTTATACATATCTTCATTTTTAATTGCATATTATGCACACGTTTGTTTTTGATTCAATTCTAGATCAAGAAACTGGAACACATGATTTACAGCCAGGTGATTGGGTCCTAGTAAAAGAACATGTGAAAGTACCTTTGAGACCAAAGTCTGAAGGACCCTACCAAGTGTTCCTGACAACTGCTACAGCTGTAAAGTGATGTGGATACATGCCAGCCATTGCAAGAAAGTATAGCTAATATCAAAAGATGAGTAAACTACTGTTATGCCTTTGCTTGATCTTAGTCAAGGCTATAGAGGAAAATCCTGTACAAATTACACATGCTAACAGGCATGAGGAGTCATTTGAGTAATTGCTAGATATGTTCACATAGGCCAGACAGTTAAAAAAAAAAGAAAGACACACACCTAGTACTCGTTTACTTTCATTTTGAGTTTAAAGTGGAAGTAAACCCTTTGATTTAACAGTTTCAAAAAGCAGTTACATTTCCGGCATGCCGGGATTGCTAACTGTCACATTGGTTGTGCTCTCAACCAAACTGTCAAACCATCCAATGGCTGGTGTCATAACTAATCACATGTGCAGCATCATGGCAGTTGAAGATTAAACATAGGCCAAGATGGCAGCTTCCTTGCCTGAAAATGACAGGTGGGTTTACTTACACTTTAAGTATATCACAAATGTATTATTGTGAAAATACATTTTATGCTAAATATAACTTGAGGCCTTTTGGAATACCTCCTTGTTTAGTAAGGAAAAGAGGTATACAATGTGACATTATGATAGGAAATATGAAAAACTCAGATGACACTTTGTTTGATATAGTACATTTTCATGGATTCAACAGATATGTTTTTGTCCTCATAGGAATTATCGTTATAGGATTGCTTGTTTATTTGTTTTTTTCAGGTGTGCTAAATGTGAAATACAATGACAGTTAGATCTGAGGGAGATGACCCCCAAGGAAGAGATAGAGTGTTATCAGATTGTCAGATTAACAAATTTGTATGATACCAAGATGGGTGATACGAATGAGTAAAGATATGTATCCACATACACCCTAAGAAGAGCTTTACTCCACATAGATGTGGAGTAGTACTGTGGACCCTTTGGGGTCATACTAGGTAGAGAAGATATGGTAGTGACCCCGCCATGGGGGTCAAGAGGAGGGAAATTAGTAAAATGTAGGGGTCTGATAATGTTGATATAGATATAGATATATAAATATAGACGTTCACTTTAAGGATTGATAATGCACCCTTGTTTGCTTTTTCACAGATGTTGTCAGCTTCTTCGTTTGTCCTTGGAAATCAGACACAGGCTGCTGATAAGGCCTGTTCGGAATAGACTTTCTACTAAACCAGTTTGAACTGGACAGAGACTCTTGAAAAAGTTTTTTTTGCCAGTCACGTGATGTAACCACCCATTTAACTGTTCCCTTGCTAAGAAGAAATGGACTTTGATTGGACTAAACTATACGATCACACCTTCATTACGCCTAGAATATACTTGATACATACCCATATCTTATGAATATTCATACGTATAGATTGTATAGCCCGTAGTTGTAAGCTCAGAAACACTTTCACTTTTAATCGCTTATATGCCGAGATCTGTGTTGTCTTTCTCCATTGCAATGTTTTATAATTAAAGCACCTACTTATTATCTTTATCTACCATATTATCTGATCGTCTTAATTAAGACCCCCAAATTGGATTTAACAGAAAGTAGATCAAAAGGAAAAAAGAGAAAATGGCCTCCTCATGGCATAGGTCAAAAATGGTTTAATAAAAAAGTTGTACAACAAAACACCCTTCGGTGTGTACAATGAATAAAATGTGACCACAAGGTTAAAAATAGGATTAAGCGCAATGGTAAGCAGAGAAACCCGACATGTTTCGTTCTATTGAACTTCGACAGGGGTGTGAGGGATGGCCAAGATTGTAGGTGAAAAAGGATGGCTCACACTGAGGCAGAAGAAGGATGATAAAGTATGAAGAAAGATGAGTGATACTGAGGCCAGGGAAGCATAGGGCAGGCAGGGAAAGGAGAGATTACACTGAGACAAGAGAAGGATGACTGATGCTGACACTAAGGTAGTATAGGGAGAAGAATGGCTGGACAAAGGGAGGAGAAGGATGGCTAAAACCTAGGATGAAAATGAACAACTGACACTGAGGGGAAGAATGAAACTGACGCTGAAAAGAGGTAGGATGTCTGAGACTAAGGAGGAGAAGATTAACCACTGTTTTTAGAACCCCTAAACATTATACATTTTATTTCTAACACTATCTAATATAACCATCCCTTGTAATAGAAAATAGAGTGACAGGTCCTCTTAAATATGAGATCTGGGGTCAAAAAGACCTCAGATCTCATATTTAGACTAAAATGCAATTGAAAAAGAAAAAAAATTGTAATTTGAAAAATGACAAAAATAAATTGTCCCTTTAAGATGTATGGGCGGGAAGGACGTTTTGACGTTGCTTCCACCCTGCTATGGTATTGATATGGGTGGGGGCCATCTTGCCCTCACTCGTATCCATGCCTAAGACGATAGAGGACCCGATCGCCTCCCCCGCTGCCGACGGCTCCGGTAAACGGTGGAGGGCACGGGAGAGCGGCGGGAGGGGGCCCCTTTCCTGCCTCCGATATGGCTGATCTTGCAGCAAATCCGCTGCAGAGACCACCATTATCGTTTACAGGACCGCCGCCTGAAGAGATGATACCTCAGATGTGGCAGCAGCTGCTGCCGCTCCCGAGATATCCCTCTTCAAATTAAGGATGTATATAGTCGTGCGGCGGTCCGTAAGTGGTTAACTGATAATAAGGCAGGAGAAGGACAGTTGTTAGTGTGGGAGGAAAAGACGGCTGATACTGATTAAGCAAAGATTGTGGCTGATTCCAAAAAGAAAATAAGGATGGTTGACACTCAGAGTAAAGAAAGATAGTTTACAATGGGAATAGAGAAGAATGGATTGAACTGAGGAAGGGGAAGAAGGTCTAAAGAGGACGTACATGAAGTAGAAGAGAAAAAGATCTAACCTCTCTATAAGTGGGAAATGACCAGTTCCAGTAGAACACATGAATAGGACATCTGAGATGAAGAACTGACATGTGAGAAAACATTTTAGAAGGCCTAAGATGGACAGCTTGTCAAAAGTACAAACAACGCTTGAGTAGGAAGGACTTCTGGAGTACCTGTAGGGGAAATTGAGAGTTGTGTTCTAAAATACACATGTATAGTAGAGATGGTGCTGATATTCGAATCAAAAGCAAGTTTGACTCGACAATCACATTGTAATCTGCTGGGAGAGCCATGATTGGCCAAAGGCAATATCTAATTGAAAAAGTAAATTACTCATAAATATCATAAGTTGGTTCTACTTGAGCCAGTGAAGATCAGAAACTGTGATGGAAAATTGATCACCGGATGGTAATGGTGAACCAGGGTGAAAAGGGAAAGATGGAAAGTGAGGAAGGATGGGGGAGGTAAAAGGGGCCATTTTCTCTGTTCTTATGTGGATAAGCTGATCATCTTCCACTAGTAAGCTTATAGATTTTGCCTGTCTATCTTACTCATCGAATTCCTCCGTCTCTCCATTTGTGGGTCTTTCTGTATTTAGCACTTGCCACAAGTCCTCCTTGTTCAGAAGCATTTCTAGCCTAAACTTCCACAGCTAGTAATTGGCATTGTTCAGCTTTGCTATTGCACATGTCACATCTAAACTGCTTGCCATCTTTCAGTAGCTTGTATACAGTATTTACTGACTCACTGTAGAATTCTGAATGCCTGGGTGCAGTGGCGGCCCGTCCATAGGGGGCGCCTGGGCGCCGCCCCCCACCCCCCCAAGGCTGCAAAAAAAAAAGGAAAAAAAAAGGTCCCTTTAAATGGTCCCTTTAATTTTTTTTTTTTTTTTTAAGTTCTTTAAGTTTACTCTGCTAGGGCGCTGGCCACTGTGAACTATGGGAGCGTTCATGTCACTGCAATCCCGTGATTGCAGGCGAGACGCTACATTTGCAGGGTTTTGTGTTGATTCGAGGCACAGAGCTAATAGCCCCAGCACTCTCATTGGTCAGACTTCTGCCTGTCTGTGTGTCTGACCATTAGCAATCACTGTAGGACTTGGGAGGTGCTTTCCCCCCAGCAGCCGTCTTACTTTCACTTTCTGTTCTAGTGAAGTCAGGAAGACTGTAGCTGGAGGGACTATTTATTTTTTCCTTCCTGCTCCTATGTGGATGTACACTGGCTGCATTTGAAGTACTAGGCTCACACACTGCCTGCCTCCTTCCTCCATCCATCTCCATGTGACAGCCAGCAGTGCACACTGAAAACAGAGAAGGTACAGTACTCGGAGGGTCGGGGAGGGGGGGAAGTAAATGTTTCACTGACTCCTGATAACAGCTCACTGCACACTAGGCTCAGCCTTATATATTGCAGGAGATAACGTTCTTCCCCTGTGACAGGTTACCCTCAGACTGCTGCTATCTCACTGTTTATTGAACTTGAGGACATAGGTTAACTCTTTACTTCCCTGCATTTGTTTTGTTGGTTTCTCTGATTACCTACTGGAGGTAGGGTATGAGCCCAGGTTCAGACTACTGCGATCTAAGACATGGCATGTGATTTGCACCCGCACTGCGGTGCAAATCGCATGCAATGTCAGTGAGATGTGAGTTCAGCCATACAGTTGTTTGGCTGAACTCGCATTAGATTCGCAGGGAAAAAAAGTGCAGGGACTTATTTTCCCCCCACACTGAAATTGGATCGCATGGGTGTTCTCACCTATGCGATGCGATTTCTGTGTGAGTTCACAGTTCACACTGCGATCTGTTCGCAGCTGTTCGCAGAGGGCAGTATGAACTGCCAGCAGGAGAGATGCGATGCGGGAACCAACGCTGAAATCGCACTGGTTCCCGCATCACAATCAGTGTGAACCCAGGCTAAAGGAGAAGGATCATCTCATAAAACCAGGGCTGGTGCTCCATGCTTCTAGATTAGAAGCATCCACTATTTTAGAATTCAACTGTTTGTTAAACCTGGGTGTAGTACAAGGATGAGGATGATGATGACCGGTGTATTATACAATGGTGAGGATCAGTGTATTATAGAATGATGAGGATAAAGATGACGGGTGTATTATACAATGATGAGGAGTATGATGATGATAATGATGGGTGTATAATATGGGGATGACGATGACGGGTGTATTATACAATGATGAGGAGTATGATAATGACGGGTGTATAATATGGGGATGACGATGATGGGTGTATTATACAATGATGAGGTGTATGACGATGATGATAATGATGGGTGTATAATATGGGGATGACGATGATGGGTGTATTATACAATGATGAGGTGTATGATGATGATGATAATGATGGGTGCATAATATGGGGATGACGGGTGTATTATACAATGATGAGGAGTATGATGATGATGATAATGATGGGTGTATAATATGGGGATGACGATGATGGGTGTATTATACAATGATGAGGAGTATGATGATGATAATGATGGATGTATAATATGGGGATGACGATGACGGGTGTATTATACAATGATGAGGAGGATGATGATGATGATGATGATAATGATGGGTGTATAATATGAGGATAATGATGAGCAGTATGATGATGATGATGATGATGATAATGATGGGTGTATAATATGGGGATGATGATGACGGGTGTATTATACAATGATGAGGAGGATGATGATGATGATGATGATGATGATGATGATGATGATGATGGGTGTATAATATGGGGATGACGATGATGGGTGTATTATACAATGATGAGGAGTATGATGATGATAATGATGGGTGTATAATATGGGGATGACGATGACGGGTGTATTATACAATGATGAGGAGGATGATGATGATGATGATGATGATGATAATGATGGGTGTATAATATGGGGATGACGATGATGGGTGTATTATACAATGATGAGGAGTATGATGATGATAATGATGGGTGTATAATATGGGGATGACGATGACGGGTGTATTATACAATGATGAGGAGTATGATTATGATAATGATGGGTGTATAATATGGGGATGACGATGACGGGTGTATTGTACAATGATGAGGAGTATGATGATGATGATGATGATAATGATGGGTGTATAATATGGGGATGACGATGACGGGTGTATTATACAATGATGAGGAGTATGATGATGATGATGATGATGATGATGATGATAATGATGGGTGTATAATGGGTGTATTATACAATGATGATGATGATATAATATGGGGATGACGATGACGGGTGTATTATACAATGATGAGGAGTATGATGATGAAGATGATGATGATGATAATGATGGGTGTATAATATGGGGATGACGATGATGGGTGTATTAT
Source organism: Rana temporaria (assembly GCF_905171775.1). Taxonomy (NCBI): domain Eukaryota; kingdom Metazoa; phylum Chordata; class Amphibia; order Anura; family Ranidae; genus Rana; species Rana temporaria. The sequence continues at coordinate 228,309,782 of NC_053491.1, read as the reverse complement.
ACAATGACTGGAGCATCAGGGTGTCAGACAGTGTTATTGAGTGTGCCACATCATGTCTCGTTGGCTGCTTTTCAATACATGATTTTGGGGATTTCTGCCATGCCATGTGCTGACTATGTTACACTACATAATAGTCACAAATTGTGAGTACATCTGTCCTGTAATGTATACAGCTATATACACCCATCTGTATATAGAGACCATCCTCCATCATCACTGACTGCAGATATACATCATTATTATTGTATTTATTTTATTTCAGGTACTTCTATAGCGCCGTCAATTTACGCAGCGCTTTACATATACATTGTACAGTCACATTAGTCACTACCATCAAGGAGCTTACAACCTAAGGTCCCTAACACACATTCATACACATACTGGGGCCAATTTAGACATGATCCAATTAACCTCCCAGCATGTCCTGTTACTGTATACATAGCTGTATACAGGACAGATGATGTATATCTGCAGTCAGTGATGATGGAGGAAGGTCTCTATATACAGGAAGGAAGGTTGGTGTATATAGCTAGCTGTATACAGGTGTCAGGGCACTGCCCTTTACGGTCACATTCCCCAGTTGGCTCTGGGTGGGATTGAACCTAGGACCTATCCATTACAAGTCCAGCTCTTTGCCTCTGAGCCACTGCTCAAGTGTTACTTTGCTTGCTGTCCGTTGGAGCCTGGTGCTTAACCTATGTTACTTTGGACCAATCAGTGGCCTGAGCGGCCTATTTAAGCCAGCCCCTTCCTCCTTGCTAATTGCTGGTTCGTTGTCAGCTTTACCTGAAGTACCTTGGAAGATTACCTGTATTCTGACCTGTTTTGACCCGGATTTGGACTTGACTACTCTTTGCCTTCTCCTACGCTTTGACCTCCTGGCTTGTTTACTGGACCCGCTTCCGTCTCCATTCCTTTGATCCCTGGCTTCCCGTTTTGGACTCTCTACCTTCTGGAACCCCTGACCATTCGGCTTGTTTCCTGGACTTCCTGCTTGACCTGATCAGGCTCTCAAACCCGTGGACTCTGACTTGCACCGGCATCTTCACCTCATCTGCTACAGCTCCCTTGGTGTCTCCGAATCATAGCTTCAGTGACTTCCAGCTAATCATCTTCCGCTGCCGGCAGCCGGTGCCTCTTTGTGCCCCTCCTCGCTGTCTCCATCTCCAGAGGGTGAGGTGCACAGAGTCGCAAAGGTAGCCACCCTCGGCATCTCGCTCTCGGTGAGTACTTACCTTAACGGTCCTGACAACAGGACAGATGATGTATACCTTCATACCCTGATCTGTGAGGCTGAGCTGTATACTCTGTCCTGTGATGCTAGGGCTGTATACTCTGTCCTGTGATGCTAGGGCTGTATACTCTGTCCTGTGATGCTAGAGCTGTATACTCTGTCCTGTGATGCTAGAGCTGTATACTCTGTCCTGTGATGCTAGAGCTGTATACTCTGTCCTGTGATGCTAGGGGTGTATACTCTGTCCTGTGATGCTAGCGCTGTATACTCCCGACACTATGGGTGGAATACAGGGGATGGTGTGGGTGGAGTATGTAAGGGGTGGGGCTTATGGGAAGTGGGAGGGGTCACACATGAAGGGCGGAGTCTTGCGCCCCCCCATCCTAAAACTTCACCAGCCGCCACTGCCTGGGTGCCTGCTGGGTAGGCTGGGTGCGCTGGGTGCCTGGGTCCCATAACCTGTTGTGCAGAGTATTGAAATTATTTGCTGGAAGCTTCTTGTATACAGCAATTAGCTTTACTTTATGAAGGAATATTAGAACATGTATTTTCATGGAAAGGGAACAAGGAGCATACAAAAACACAGTGAGGAAAGACAAACACGTCCTCCCATTACATTACCATGGAATACACATTATAACACTGCCGTGCCACCTACTGGTATAGATAGGTATAATGCATACAGTATATAGTTCACATTATAAAGCAACTTGCTGTTGCTTTTCCAACATTTAATTGGGCAACTATGTCAAGGTTTAATGTTGATAAATGTAAATGTATGCACTTGGGAGCTATAAGCATGCATGCATCATACATAATAGGAAAATAACAGCTGGGGGAGTCAATGGTGGAGAAGGATCTAGGTGTTCTGGTAGAGCTTAATAATAGCATGCAATGGCAAGTTGCAGTTTCCAAAGCAAGCAAAATCCTTTCTTGTATTAAGAGAGGCATGGAATGCAGTAATAGAGACATTATTTTGCCCCTGAACAAATCATTAGTAAGACCTCATCTGGAATATGAAGTTCAGTTTTGGCCACCAGTTCACAAAAAGGATATCAGGAAACTTGAGAAAGTGCAGAGAAGGGCAACCAAGCTGATAAGAGGCATGGAGGAGCTCAGCTATGAGGAAAAGTTAGCTGAACTGAATTTATTCTCTCTTGAGAAGAGGAGATTGAGGGGGATACAATCAACGTGTAAATACATAGGTGGTCCATATAGTGAACTTGATGTTGAGCTATTCCCTTTAAGGTCATCACAGAGGACAAGTGGGCACTCTTTACATCTCCAGATGTGGAAAGGCTTCTTCACAGTAATGCCGCGTACACACGATCGGTCCATCCGATGAGAACGAACGGATGGACCGCTTTCATTGGTTAACCGATGAAGCTGACTGATGGTCCGTCATGCCTACACACCATTGGTTAAATAACCGATTGTGTCAGAACGCTGACATGTAAACCACGTACGACGGCACTATAAAGGGGAAGGTCAAATCTGATGGCGCCACCCTTGGGGCTGCTTTTGCTGATTCCGTGTTACCGCGTGTTAGTAAAAGTTTGGTTAGAGCCGATTCGCGCTTTTCAGTCTCCGTGTTTTGCAGATCGTTTTCTCTGGTTCAGTTTGTGCTTGTGGGTTCGTATCTGTCTTTCAGTGCTTGCAGTCAGGTCGTATCTGTTTTGCAGTGCGTTCCTGTCCGCTCGATTTCTGTTTTTCAGTTCGTTATTTACAGGCCTTGCTGTACTTGGTTACTTTCTGTTTTAAGTGTTCTTCCATCATACAAGTGATGCAGAAGGTCTATATTAAGGTAAGTTGTCTCCTTTCACATCACAATCTATGTCTTTAATGTATGCTAATGTCTTGTATGTTTTGCATCATTCCCTAATTACCATGATTGTATTATGCTGTGAATGTCCCCTTTGTCCCCATGCATGTTGTAACCTTTGAATGATCCATTTTTGGCCTACATGCATATTTGCCTTCACTAACATGCTATCCTAGGCAAACACACCTAGCCTAGTCTGTTTCCAACTTGTTTTTTGTCTACTCAATTGTAGTTCTGCCCACCCCCCTTAAAATGTTTTATGGCCCATCAGAGGGGTGAGGAGTCTGATAAGTGGGCCTATTTTAGTTTTGGCATGAAATTATCACTCCACTAATAAATGTTATACTGATGTTGGACAAGGATGTCTTTTGTGTTGTGATTGCAATGTTTATGTGCCAAAGTACTAATTTTTATTTTTGTTTGACTCCACAGTTTCCTTCCATGCCACAGGAATGGCAGACTGTGTCTTCCCAATTGGCCCAGCGGTGGGACTTCCCTAACTGCGAAGGGGCAATAGATGGAAAACACATCCGCATAGTGCCGCCACCCCTTTCGGGGTCATAATATTTCAACTACAAAGGTTTTCATAGTATTGTGTTGATGGCGGTGGTGTCGGCACAGTACGAGTTTTTGTATGTGGACGTGGGGAAGAACGGCCGGATGTCCGACGGCGGAGTATTTGCACAGACGGAATTTGCCCAATGTCTCCAGACTGGTGGCCTGGCCCTGCCACGTGATGAAGACAATGTGGAGGGACTCCATTTTGTGTTTTTTGGCGCGGATGAAGCTTTCGGGCCTGGACCACACCTCATGAGGCCTTTTCCCCAGAGGACCCTCACCCCGGAGAGGAGGGTTTTTAATTTCCGGCTGCCCAGAGCCCGGAGGGTTGTCGAGAATGCCTTTTCCAGACAGCCATACACATGGCGGAATATAAACTGAACACTGTAATTTTTACCTACTGCATTTTTCATAATTATTTGCGCAGGCATTCAGACACCTACCTTTCAAACATTGGGCCTGAGGCCAGACTATCATCAGAGAACCTTACTGGCCTGAACACTGGCCGTACTGGATTTGCACCCAGAACTGCTCGAGAGTCCCGTGATATATACATGGAGTACTTCACGGGTAGGGGGGCCATTGCTATGCCAGACCATATTACTTTTCCAAAAAAAAAAAAAAAAAGGCAGAGGCGCATGTCCCAGCTGGAGGAGGAGTATCTGCAGGTCATTAGTGAGGCAGCCTCCATCATGAGGGCCCCCCTTAACCCTGTTGGGGGCTACAGCACCTACCTTGCTGTCCAGCTGCAAAAAATGGATGAGCGACAATGGGCCCTGGCAGAGGATATTTTTGTATCTGTGATTCAGAGGGGAAGAAGTGGCCTGCTGACTGAGAACACACAACTCAGTGACCCAGCCTAGTCTCCTCCTCCTCCTGCTGCCACATTCTCACCACCTGCAAGGGGCCGTGGAGGGAGCCGTGGAAGGAACACTGCAGAGAGCCGTGTAAGGAAGGCTGCAAGGAAGACCAGAAAGTGATTCCCTGGCTTCAAGCTGATCTGCCAGAAAACTGAGGTTGTTGTAGTACCGCATCTTGGGGTCATGTATGACATCTGCTGCTGCTTCTGATTTCTGGGATTTGGGGAGCACATTGTGACCCAAATTAGAGGGACTCCTCATGTTATTTATTTTGTTGTTTATCATGGTGGAATGTGGCTTTGGGCTCCAAAGTCTGCATATATTTGGCTGATTGGTCAATTGTTGCCCTTCATGTTAAATCTTTTGTTCCAGAATAAATGGAGATTTAATTTAAGTTAAATACTTGTCTATTGTGTTTTTCTGGTGAATAGCCATCAAACATTACAGAAATACAATGTGTAATAAACAAAGGACACAACCTCCTTGAGGGGGGGGGGGGGGATTGTGGTGATAACTTGATACAAAAAAAATAAAATATGTGGAGTACAAAAAACTATTTTGGAGATCTGGCTTTTTAAAAAAAAAAACGATTATTCATGAGATCACAAGCCAAAAATAAAAGAAGTCAGTATGTGAGAACTCTGTCTAAATACCATCAGCAAAACAACGTCTTTATTCTAGCAATAGAGCGAAGAACAAAATGCGCTGCAATAAACGAGGCACTCATTTTTAAAATGTAGAATGTGCCATCTCCATAACGAACGCTAGTTTTACCAGAATGAGCGCTCCTGTCCCCTAATTTAGTCTGAGCATGCATGGATTTTTAACCAATGGTTGTGCCTACTAACGATCGTTTTTTTCCTATCGGTTAGAAATCCATCGGTTAAATTTAAAACAAGTTGGCTTTTTTTTAACTGATGGTTATATAACTGATGGCGCCTCCACACGATCGGTTTGGACCGATGAAAGCGGTCCATCAGACCATTCTCATCGGTTTAACCGATCGTGTGTACGTGGCATAAGAGCTGTGAAACTGTGGAATAGACCCCCTCAAGAGGTGGTTCTGGCCAGCTCAGTAGACTGCTTTAAAAAAAGACTGGATTATTTCCTAAATGTACATAATATAACCAGATACTAACATTTATAGGTAAAGTTAATCCAGGGAACATCTGTTTGCCTCTTGGGGGATCAGGAAGGAATTATTTCCCCTGCTGGAGCAAATTGGATCAAGCTTTATTGGGGTTTTTGCCTTCCTCTGGATCAATTGTGGGTATAGAATTGTTTATATGGGAATGTATTTTTTTTCCCTACGATTGGTTGAACTAGATGGACCTGTGTCTTTTTTTGAGCCAGACTAACTATGTACCTATGTAACCTCATACCCCAAATTTGTTCCACTTTTCTCCCATGGTTTAATGTCTACAAGTTTGTTCCCTTACAAACACCGTATTAGCTTCTATTTGGAGCTAGTCTTCAAAAGGATTAAATATTTCTGATCTTTGCTGAATTACTTGAAAATCTTGTAAATTAATTATTAGCCCAATGCTCACAAGACTGAGTAGGTCAAAACTGTGGTGTCAAGAAGTAGGTAAGGCAATGTTGTGCTTCAAACATACAGTAGGTAGAAGATTTACACAGGTCATGTAAGACAGAGTTACCCTGGAGTCTTTCTTTATTTTGAGGAATATTTTCATATCTTTATTTAAAAAAAAAATTATTTTACATTCTTCATAGGCTATCAAAAATGTTCACTATAGCTGGTTATTCTGTGGTATGAAATAATTTTCTCCTAAATACAATAATTCACAAACCATAAATTATGCTTAGTTGTTGAATGAGAATATTTTTATGAACTAGGCATTTATTTGTAAAAATATTATATTTTTAACAATTATTATTTTCTCTTACACTGTGTATAAATATTAATCAGCGGAAAAAAAAATCAATACAAATAACCAAACAAATATTCTTCAGCAAAAGATTTAACAAATTCAAAAGAGTTCAAAAAAAGTTTGAGATTGCTGCCAGTACTGAAAAAAAGTGTATTTACCTCCCCTTCAACCAATAAAAACATGAAATTAGTACAGCACAATCATCGCCTAAAGTATTCATACAATTATTGTGTAACAATAAACATGCACAAAAACATGCAAAAAATCCCTGTCAGTGAACAAATATATCTACACAAATGTCCCAGAAATGTGAACAAAATCAATAAAAAAAACAGTTTATCGGTGAACACATAAATCTACATAAATGTCCCAAAAATGTGTATTTATTATTTTAATACAAGACATACAATGAAATAGCAAACCGGCACAACACCGAGCCACTCATATGGCCAACATGGCCAACACGGATAGGTATCCTTAGGGGGTTCACAGCCCAGTACTCTTAAAAATGTTACTGGCTTCATATAAATGCATTACAGTAATGTGTGTGATTTAACACACAGTACCATAAGGGACTGAGTTGCAGATAGAATTAATTTTGAATTGCCCCCCAATGACTCCTTAAACTCACTTAGGTTGTAGTGCACCACATAGTACGGTATTGCACTACCATGTGTTTCATGTTAAAGTGCAACTTAATGCATACATTGGTCCATACAAGTGTGCATGGTGCCCAAAGGAAAAATACAAAAGACATCGGGAGTATCACTTTTGCCAATCAATTTTTGAGTCCTGAAGAGTGAAGAGGTAGATATCTCTACATCTGAACTAATGTCAATACATATGGCTACTTTGTGGTGCTTTTTGATCTCACTCGCATTTTTTGGTAAAATTAAAGTATGTATTTTGATATGTTTGCTGAGGTAAAGTGTTTTCAATTTAAATTACTCCCCTTTTGCTTTGTAAATTTAGTAGTGCAAAGTTTTTTTCTTTTATATCAATGTTAGATCCTGCTAGTTTCTTCTCTTTCAGAGGACTTCCTGTGATATGGCATAGTGACAGTGTTACCACAGACTTCTAACAATGTGGTACTATTGTCACCCCACTGTGTGGTCTCCTGCTTTGACACCCCAGAACGGTGTGGCCTCACAGAGAATATTTGCATCCATCTGTAGTCAGCCCCTGACTTTGGGCTACAGCTAGTGACATTGGAAATCAACCAGCAATCACTCTAGCAGAGAAATACTGCACGGAAGCCTAGGACCTGAAGTTCTGAAGAAACATCTCCCAGCATTGACACGTTCTGTGGTTTTCCCCTCCCCATTGGCTCTTGTTCTTCTGACCAAAAGAAAGTGTTATAGGGATCACATCACTTTTGTAAGAATTTTTATATTATAATACATTGTTTAGTATATGTTTGCACTACACTCTGACTTTTGGAAATTGACAGGGTTTTAATATACTTAATTTTCAATTTTGAGGCCAGTTAACGCTAATTTATCAGGATCTATGTTCTAACGGTAGATCTGAGGTGAAAGTAAAATAAGATCTGCTTATCCTGAAAGTGGAGAGTGTTTAAGAAAACTGTTGTAATGCATCCCTCGCTATATGCTATAACACAGTTTAGTTGCTTAAACCTTAATATATTCTTCAGTTAACTGCATACAAATATTGTATCCTAGGGATGCCATGTTAGAGGTTTTCTATTATTTATTCATTATTTTAATCCTCTGTAGTATACGTGCAACTTGGCTTCTGTTGTTAGATTTCTAATGCCTTTCTCCTGTCAGTTCTCCATAACTTGACAGATATTCTAGATTCTGGGAGGCTGCACAACAGTTTTTATTAATTCTGAGGTTCTATAGAAAGGATGTTTCCAAAGGATCTCTGATATATATACAAAAAAAAAATTCCTAGCCAGAAAATTAGGCATGAGCAAATTTGATAGTTTTTGACTTGTGGGGGATTTAAAAAATCCTACTTGAAATTCATTAAACCAGAACTTAGAATAAAGTCTCACTGCAGATCATTGAATGTAAATCTTGGATATTTTTAGGGCTAATAGGCTAACTGCTGTCAAAAAAGTAACAGTAATGGGAATCTGGGCACTTACCATGTCCCATGCAAAAAAAATTTGATCAATGACATAATTTAGGATTCTTGGCTGTCAAATACTGCATATCTGTCATTTAGCAATAGGAGTGTGACGTCTGATTGGAATATTAGGGAGAACCCCAATGCCTGTTTCCCCTTTTTTTAATAATTGTGTACTGGAATTTAAATGTTTCTATTCAAATTGTTTTTATTGTCTTCCAAGAAAAATACATAAATATATACCAATAGCAAAGTAATACCAGAACCCCAAGTAAACAATATGTGATTATAGATACATAGCCATTACAGACAGTATAAGAAGAGTAAAACAAAACGGTATAGCTAAATGAACCATGAGTTAAGGGAAATTCACAGCAAGCTGGTGAAATTAGGCGTGCCTCTTGCTTATACAGACACCCCTCTTGGGAACAAACTGGTGGTGTAACCAATAATCACTCCTAGGTATGGTACTTTTCTTTACTAAGAGTTTGCCATGAATTTAGGGCTCCTTTTCCTCGGGAGCTGTTAAAGTCAGATGTATATATAACATGTGGAACATACAACAGTCATATAAAGTGATAATATGGCAAATGGCATCCTCTACAAACAAATCTCAATAACATTTTGTTCTTGTATCAAAAATACTAAGTCATACATAGATATTTGCAAAACAAGACTATGAAGATGGTATGTCTACATCCAAAGAGATGGATGAGACTTTATAATACTAAGTCTTTCGAACCATACACGTTGTGTGCTTGTGTCAGTAATCTCGATTGATGTGTGATATGGGTGTCATCAGATACTCATGGGCATACAACTTGTAGAGGTCTGGTGCTTGGGTATCATTAAATGGTTTGTGGGTATTCATATTGATGGTAGGTGTGATAACTCATTAACTGGGGTATGTGTACAGGTTATGAATATGTAAGTGTAGATTTGTTTAAGGGATATAGATAGTTGGGGGATGTATGGGGATGTAGCAAGAGATATGGGGCCATAGGAATTATTGACGTAGGAGAAATTATGACAGAGGAAGGGAGGGGGTGGCAAGGGAGTTGGGAGGAGGGGAGGGGAAGGGAGCCAAGATTGACCAAGTGTGGGGTGAGACTCGGGGATTAAATTATTCTACGTAAGAGGCCCACTTTGAAAAGCAGACGAAAAGTGGCATGTAGTTCGTTAACGCTGTTCCTATTTTGGTATTGCAGCTGGCCAATTTCTTTAAAATTCTCATTAAGAATTAAAAGACCTCAAATAATAAAGAAGATGAAATAGCACCATAAATTTGCCAGCAGCATTTTCAATGAGAGAGAGAATAGGCTGAAATTTACAAGAGACAAGGAATTCAGGTGGATGTTTTAGTACAAAGGTTAAAAGATCTGCAGATAATTAACCGGTCTGTCAGGGCAGAGGAGACATGTCGTTTTTTCCTACTTAGTAGGAATAACGATATGTCTCCTCACCTAATCAGTCCAATCCCCATACAGTTAGGAACACAGTGAGGGAACACACGTTTAATCCTTTGATCGTCCCCTGGTGTTAACCCCTTCCCTGCCAGTGACATTTATATAGTAATCAGTGCATATATTTATACCACTGATTGCTGTATAAATGTCAATGGTCCCAAAAAGATGTCAAAGGTGTTCGATCTGTCCGACGCAATGTCGCAGTACCACTTAAAATTGCAGATCACCGCCATTACTAGTAAAATAATAATTAAAATGCCATAAAAATTACATAAATCTTTCCCATGGTTTGTAGATGCTATAACGTTTACGCAAACCAATCAATATATGCTTATTGCATTTTTTTTACCAAAAATATGTAGAAGAATATATATCGACCTAAACTGATGAAGAAATCTGTTTTTGTGTTTTTGAAATTGGGGATATCTATTATAGCAAAAAGTAAAAAGTATAGTATATTTTTCAAAATTGTCGCTCTTTTTTTGTTTAATAGCGCAAAAAATAAAAACCACAGAGGTGATCAAATATCACCAAAAGAAAGGTCTATTTGTGGAGAAAAAAAAAAGATGCAAATTTTGTTTCGGTACAGCATCGCATGACCACGCAATTTTCAGTTAAAACGACATAGTGCCAAATTGTAAAAGTGCTCTGGTTGGGAAGGGGGGTAAAGTTTTCTGGGGCTGAAGCATTGTAAAATTGGCCAGCAGCAGGTAAACTTTAATTAGCCCCTGATTTACAAAAAAAATTAAAAATAAAATAAAGAGTATAGGTAAAGATTTGACTACGAGAACTAAGATGTTTCAGATGATACAGTAGTGCCAATTTGGCTGGCAGCAAAACTATTTTAAGAAGCTTAACATTTATTTTTAATAAGGAAATACGGGGGTTCAGTGAAAGTGGATTAAATAATGTGAGGTGGTTTAGGTGCACACTTTTCTTGCAAATACATTTATTTTCCATTCAAATAATGCAACAAGCAAATATTTTCTTTCAATTCATGCAGCTCTATGCTGAAAGCAAAAGGCAGCTCCAAAAACAAATGGTCAGTAGTAAGTGAAAGCCAAACCTAAAACTGAAGTTACATTTTTTTTTAAATGCAGCACCAGGGACATAACTTACCTCTAATGATGAATGAAGTATGTATAATTGATAAGATGCTTGAGCATTTACAATATACATATAACCACCTTATATATAAAACATTATCACTGGAAACTCGGTATGCTTTGGACTCTAATGCCGCGTACACACGATTGGACATTCCATGGACGATAAAACCATGGATTTTTTTCCGACGGATGTTGGCTCAAACTTGTCTTGCATACACACGGTCACACAAATGTTGTCGGAAATTCAGAACTTCAAGAACGTGGTCACGTACAACACGTAAAACGGCATTATTAAAGGGAAGTTCAATAACAGTCGTGTTAGTAGAAGTTTGGTGAGAGATGATTTGCGCTTTTCAGCCTTGTGCTTTTCAGTCCGTTACAGCGTGACGAATGTGCTATCTCCACTTTTGCTTACACTTAATTGGATGTGATCATTAATTTTGCTAAACTTTAGAATAAACTTTATTTATGGTCGTGGCCCTCTGACCAAGAGAGATGTGGATCACATAAACACGCAACAAGACTTACAACATAAATAGACCTCAAGTGTGCCTTGGTGGTCTGGTCAGTATGCAAGAAAAGGGGGCATACCCAAGGTAAGTAATGGGTAGTTAATTGAAGAAGGACATGCTGAGAAGTGCCCTGAAAAAGGAGGGTGTCAAATGCGATTGAATGCACAGACTCACGGACATGAGGTGAGCTGGGAAAAGTCGGCCCAGAGACATGTAGTACTGCACACTGAACCGACAAAGAGCATGTGTGAGTGGGCTGCTTAAATACCCTCCGGGCTCCTCCCATAAACTCAGGCCACCATATTGGCCTTCTAATTTATGGTCGTGGCCCTCTGACCGAGAGATATGTGGATCACATAAACACACCCCAGTGAACCATATCAGGAAGGTGTAGCGTGATGTCGTGCATGAGGCAAAACAACGAGGTTTGGTGTAGAAAATAGAACACAAGAAGTGCGTACGAATAATTTTTAAGGTCCGCTGCGGGAACCGAACATATGGTACGGGTGACACCATGAGTGGCCACAAATTTGACATGACAAACAAGGTAACGAATCCTGCCTGGGACAGTGAACGTGCGACTGGGTTTGCTTTGGACTGGAGCGGGTGTGCAACACATCCGAAAAGTGTGGTGTGGCACCATGCATGACGCACAGGCAATAACTTTGGTAAATAAATGAGAGAGAAGAACCGTGTACAATTCGTAAGTTCCGCTGCGGGAACTAAAACACACGGCATGGGGGAAACAACGTTTTGCAACGGTAGGAAGTACCTTCCTGGCCGGCCGGGTAGCGTGCTTTGGATACGGGTCTAGTATGGATTGTAGGGGGACCCCCTACGCCGTTTTTTTCGGCGTAGGGGGGCTCTCCTTACAACCCATAACAGACCTAAGGGCCCGGTATGCTCCTGAGGGGGGAACCCATGCCGGATTTTTATTTAAAATCCGGCGGGGACTTCCCCCTCAGGATTCATAACAAACGCCGCACACGTGTAGAATTGGCGGGAATCCAAGTCGGATCTCCCGTCGCTTCTATGACGGCTCTGTCTCCATCGCGGCAAGCCAGCTCGGCGCTGGCTCCCGCGATGGGGCTCGTAGGTGGTCAATCTCGCCGAGAAAGGGAGCGAGATTGACACAATATCGCGTTCACCTACTGTACCTGCGACAGTAAGCGGGAACAGCCGACGAAGACCATGAAGAGAGAAGCCGCAATGTACTTGCGATTCAATGCGCAGACTCACAGACATGAGGTGAGCTGGAATGAGTCGGCCCAGTGACGTGTAGTGCCGCACACTAAACCGACAAAGAGCATGTGTGAGTGGGCTGCTTAAATACCCTCCGGGCTCCTCCCATAAACTCAGACCACCATATTGGCCTTCTAATATGACATTCCAAAACAGGAATTATCCAAACCATACACACCCCAAAATGAAAAATAGTTTACTGATGGTTTTAGCAAAGCAAGCCATACATAACACCTATTCAGTTCAATATACATACAGTACAATAGTGTTATGGGATACTTGATGACTTCAGATTGTTTAAAATGTCATAGACCTTGGTGCCTGCTCAACATCCCAAACATCTCTATTTACTTTGACTACCCCAACATCTCTATGCATTGATTTGAAAATCAAAGTCACCCTGAAAACCGAGCTTGAGAGGGTAAGCTGAAATAATCCAGTCACTGAAGCCAGGTTGTCATCCCTTTTCAAATAAAGAGAGAAGATGTGTTGTGGCATAGACACCACAGCCCTAAAAGTGACCATTCTTAAGAAGGCCATGCAGTGTATACTTAAAGTCCGTATTCTAAAAATATATTACATAGCAACCCTTATTTTGAAATTAAAATGTGCATTAATTATGTCTAAGAGATAATACTCTTCCCACAGAGCTGCTGTGAAAGGTACCTAACCCTTAAGTTCCCATTTGTAACACATAATTAATAAGATGTTTGAGAATTTACAATGAACATTGGTCCTTGTCATTATTATGATTCTAAACTTTGCTTGTATAACAATTCTGGTTTGTGGCAACATACACACGCTGAAATATGCAGGCAGGATACACTGCCAACCCAGTGGCAGGAATGTGTTGCCATTAAGAGTGACATGGTAATTGTTTGTTTGGCTTTAAATATGTTTGCCCATTCCTCTCTCTGTAGCTAGGATATTCTCTGTATAGCTATTTCCACCTTTTTATTTAGTAAAAAGTCTGATGGAGCATACACACGGTTCCCGACCAAAGCTCTCATCTGACTTTTTCCAACAGGAAAACCGATTGTGTGTACAGGGCATTAGAGCTAACTTAGTCAAGAATGCTTAAGAAATACATAAATATTCATCCCCTTGAACGTTTCCATATTTAGTTTTTTACTGGAAAGTAGGATGGACTTAATTGGTATTTGTGTTATTTATCTACACAATCAGGTGTACTATGCCAAGAAAAAAAAGAAAACACATAAAGGTACAGTAAAACCTTGGATTGTGAGTATACTTAGTTCCAGAAACTTGCTTGTAGACCAAAGCACTTGTATATCAAAGCCAATTTGATTTCCCCATAAGAAATAATGGAAACTCAAAAGATTAGTTCCACAACCAATTATTTGTAGGTCCTTCAGTTTATAGTCCATATAAAAAGATTATAGCAATGTGACCAGGTTGTGTAACCATAAAATTCCCATCCACAAATGGAAGCCTCCACAAGGGGATTAGAAGCAAAATCCAGCAGGAGCTACAATGTATTAAAGAGAAGAGAGGCACCTCTAAGTGTAGCAATATGTTGCTAAGTGTTGTAGCTTCGCTACTTGCATGTCAAGACATCGCTTGCATATCAAGTGAAAATGTATTACAAAATGTTGCTTGTCTTGCAAAACGCTCTCAAACTAAGTTACTCTCAAACCAAGGTTTTACTGTATATTTATAAATATTACCCCATTGGGGTTCCATGCAATTATCCACAGGCAAAGCAATGGGAGGCTGACAGCTCCTGCAGTTCTTCACAGCCCTTCTCATGTACGCAGTTTGCATCCAGGACCAATCATTCACAATTAGTTGCTGCTTTAATTATTACATTCGAGCAGCCGCAAACAGTTGCAGGAGCTGTCAGCCTCTTATTGATTCTAATGGAGTTTCCCCACCTGTGGCTAATTGCTAAGAACCCCTGCTGGGCCTCCCGCAACTAACAGTAATATTCTAATAGTCTAAAAAACTGTGAGTTGGAATTTCACCAAAGATTAACTGCAGATTCGTTTTCCTGGTGCATGTTTTTTAAATTACAGTGATGGATTCACCTGCAGTAAATGTTTGGTGAATATCACATTCACAGATTTAAAATGATTCCCTTATAGTTTTCAAAATTCACACCTACTGTATGTTTACACCTTACACCTGTTTGCATTTTCTAGCAATGTGTTTTGATGTGTGTTTTTGTATGTTTTAACTGAGTTTTTATGCATGCTAATTTTTTATTTATTTTTTGCTAAAAAAAATAAAGTTATTAAAGCTATTAAAGTGTTCTTTTGCAGTTGCTCCAGCAACCAATGCAGTTTTTCTTGAAGAGATGGAGGAGGAGAAAAATAAGTGAACATAGTAATTCATTTAGTGATTGCAAATAGATAAGATACGGGTCAGTGTTGGGTTATGTATGATGACCTTCTCATGCATGAGGACCAATTCTTCAGTTAAACCCATTGATATGGTTCGTGGAAGATTTCCTGAACATTTCACAAAATGCTAATCTGAACCCCACTGAAATCAAGGGAAGCTTAAACTTTAAAATTTGTTTTGCCCATTTTTATTTTTTTTTTATTTAAAGTGTATTTTGTGCGTGTACTCGAGAGAAGAGCCGGACTTGCAGGAGTTGGGAGTAGGCAGGCCTCCCCCAGAGGCAATCTGCCACCTTTCTCCATGCCCCGGGTGGCTATGGTGGGTGTGTGAGGGGGTCCTCCCACATAGCCTGCCCTACCTGCTCCGCTTTGAAGCCCAACGGAGCAGAGGGACTCCCTATAAGGGAGTGAGAGGATCTAGCCTGCTCAACCAGCCCCGTTAGTCCTTCGCCTCTCTTTTTAGAGACCGCGTGGTCAAAGTGCGTGCATGTTAACCCAATTTCGAGTGCGTGTAAGTGTGGTGGTTTTTGTGGGAGGGGGGTGGGCGTACTAAGCACAGGCTTACCTCACATAGCACACCCACCGGGAGCCAGGCTGAGGCCACCAAACTCAATTCACATGTAGCCGAGACCGGGATCCGAACCCCTAGCTGCAGAGGTGAATGGCTTGTCAGTGCAGTGCCAATCGCGTTGAGCCACCACAGCTCCCTTGTTTTGCCCATTTTTAACACTACAGTATTAGGCAAGGGATTGTGAAACAAATAGGGATTATACTGTTAGGGGGACATAGACCAATATATATCTTTTTTTTTTTTTATGTGTACATGTCAATCTACCAGAACAAATGCCATGGCCTTGGATTACTAAGGTTAAAAATTAAATCTGTAACTTACCTATGGTAATCCTGGCTGTCTTTTCAAATTTCAAATGATCTAAATCTAAGCACACAGACTTTTATTATAGAAATACTGCTTTATCACCCACACTTTTCACTTTGACGTGTCTAAACATGCATGCTCTTAAAATATTTAACAGCTATAGGGAAGTTTCCAGAGTGAAATTATACCATGGCAACTTTAGAAGGCATAAATGTAATTTTACATGCATGCATTTTGAAGAAGTCATTACCATATAAAATAGTGGCACCTAAAGGAATAATAAAAAATTGTGAGAAAAGCTCAATGCAAACTTCCTCCTAGGCCCTCTTGTCTCCACAAATGTTAAGTTATTTAACCCTTTAAAATCAATCCATGTGCTCAAATTGTGCTCACAGTCAAGTCCAAAATGAATGAGAGAAACATTCATATTTCTCAGGTCTGAAGCCCTGGACACACGGCCGGGATTCTCAGCAGTACAAAGAGAATCCCGACGGGAAAACTGCGGTGAGAGCTTTGTCTGGGAATCCCGGCCGTGTGTACAGGGCTTATGCTCCCTCAGCACTGCCTCGCAGTGTTTTTCATTGATAAGTGTAGTAAATCTGGCGAAAAAAAAAACGCCGGGAATGCCGGTGAGAAAATAGAGAGCAGGTTCTCTATTTTTCCTGACGGGATCCCCGGCAGTTTTCCCGGAGAGGGAGCGCACACACGTCTGGTTTTCACGGGAAAAAAGCTCTCCCAGCAGTTTTCTTGCCGGGAAAACCATTTGTGTGTACAAGGCTTTCAAGGTAGTCCTTTCTCAACCTGTTTACCCCAAAGAAAACCCTGCAACAACTTCCAGGTCTTGGGAAACCCCTGTAGATTAGTCTATAGGTGGTCATTGGGAAAGTGCCTCTTCCCTTGGTGGTGGTCAGTGGGAAGAATGCTTCTTACATTGGTACGGTCATGGCTCTGGCTCTACTAAGTTAAGTTTTATCTGGAACTACACAGGTACTATCATGTGGGAGGTCAGTTCTATGCAGATCAGAGGACATCTAGCCAGCTCCGGATGAACCTTAACATTCCACAGAACCCTGGATAAGAACGGATGGTCCAAGGGCTCTATTTATTAATGTTCTTACCCGAGATTCACACAACTTTCACCCAAGGTTTACACTTTTTTACATACGATTCAGTTACGAAAAAGAATGTAATCTTGGGGGGAAAACTGATAAATATAATATTTTATGTGGATAAAAGGGGCAAATTACGCTCTATATTTCAGACTATAGCAGAAATATTGACAGATAACAGAGGGATATACACTTAAAAGATTATAAGATTACAAAGATTTCAGGATGAGCAGTCTGTAGTATTATTTATTAAAACATTTTTTTTGCTATAAGTTCTCTTTAAAACATTTCCTTGATTGACCTACGAATAGTTTACAAACTGTGGGGTAAATTCTGTAGGGCTAGATAGTTGTCTGTAGTAACAATGTTATCACTGTCTTATATTAATAAAGTTATATCCTGTGTGGCATGATAGATGCATTTCAAAGCCAGATTTAAGTCACACACTATTGTAAGACCAAACCTGTTTACAACAAGCAGTAAAACCTCACATGCATTAATAATAAGATAGATACACTCCCCAAATGATAACACAGAAATATACATAGAAACATTATTCATAGTGATATCATATAAACTACAGGACGATACTGCAGGTATTGTGTGACAGAGATGTATAATGCACACAGATACATTTATCATACAGGAATTGTTACACCATCAGGCACTTTAAAATGAGATATAATGCTCAGGAAGCATCTTGCACCTAATGTTCACACAAACATACATACAAGTATTCCCTTTATACCATTGTCTACACTTCAAGAGAAAAATACATTTAATTGTAATAGTTTTTATTGAGGTTTTCATTATACAAACAGTACAAAAAAGAGAAAAAATAAAATATATAAATGTAATAAAATAAAGAGAAGAACACGTTCCGTTAATACAGAAGATTGTCCAGTAGCATTGTCATAGATATCTAGTAGCACATACCAAGACATTAATCGGGATACCATTAACACCCTAGCCAGAGTACTCGCTATAGCCAATCACATATGATCTCTCTAATTGGTCGCAGTGACCAGCTCCAGAAAAGGAAAATGAATCCCTTTAGACATCTATCATCTCATAAGACAAACCTAGATATCTGAAGAATCCCAATTGCGTGACAGGGAACAACATAGTAAATAACGTAAAATAAAACAGAATAACAATAGAATAACATTTGCCTTGCCCTGATCAGTTAACGCACCACTCTTGGTCATCAACGATCATAATCTCTCCTACCTAGCTTCCAGTTTTGCCAAGGCATCCATAGTTTGGATACTTTCTCAAATTTCCCCATTGCAGATGCATGAAGTATCTCGTATGTACTATGTGTTTGCACCGTATTAATAACTTCTGATAATGATGGAGGGACAATGTTTTTCCAGTGTCTTAGTATGGTGAGGTGGGTGGCCATCAGAATGTGTGAGACTACTGTTACGTATGGTGTAGGTGTCGAACCGAGATCCAGAGACAGAATAGCCATGCTAGGTTGCAGTGGGTGATTAATAGGTGAGACATCAGCTAATAGACACCTACCTGGGACCACAGAGGTTTGATTTTTGGGCATTCCCACAATATGTGGAACAGTGTACCCCTCCCCCCGCAGAGTCTCCAACACCTTGAGGAGGCAGTTGGAAACATATTTGATAGACAATACAGGGTGAGATACCAGTGAAGGAGTATCTTCTGGTGCATCTCCAACAAGTTGGTGCTTTTGGTGGAAGTGAGCTTCAATCTTAGTGATTTCTCCCAGTGTTGAACTGTGTACTTTATCCCAAGATCTCGTTCCCATGCCAGGATGTTTTAAAATTTAACCAAGGTATCCTTTTCCTGAAGCCCCCGATATATAATTGATATACCCTTGGCCTTACTGGGTGCTTTGCCGCGTACACACAACCATTTTTCGGGTTCTAAAAATTTACATTTTTTTTATGTCATTAAAAACAATCGTGCGTGGGCTCCAGAGCATTTTTCACTATCTAAAAAATGGGCATTAAAAATTTCGAACA
Source organism: Rana temporaria (assembly GCF_905171775.1). Lineage (NCBI taxonomy): Eukaryota > Metazoa > Chordata > Amphibia > Anura > Ranidae > Rana > Rana temporaria. The sequence goes on along the minus strand of NC_053491.1, from coordinate 228,290,644 downwards.
TGCTTTATTTTTTCACTACGTTTTTAACGTTGTCGTTTTTAAGGTTCTAAAAAATGGTCGTATGTGGGCTTTAACGACATGAAAAAAACATGCATGCTCAGAAGCAAGTTATGAGATGGGAGCGCTCGTTCTGGTAAAACTATCATTCAGAATGGAGTAAGCACATTCATCATGCAGTAACAGACTGAAAAGCACGATTCGTCTTTTACTAACACAAAATCAGCAAAAGCAGCCCCAAGGGTGGCGCCAACCGAATGAAACTTCCCCTTTATAGTGCCATCATACGTGTTGTACGTCACCGCGCTTTGCGAGAGAATTTTTTTTCACGATCATGTGTAGGCAAAGGCTGTTTTAATGATCGGGTTGAAAAAAACGTTATTTTTTCTAGACCCTTAAAACGTAATTTTTTATAATCCGAAAAAAGGTTGTGTGAACGCAGTTTTAGTTGAAAAAATTGGGCTACTTTCACCGGGAGATGAGTGAGAATTAAGGGGTTCTTTTTAAACAATTGGGATATCTGCATATATTTGTATCGTTCACCTACTGGCAGATGGTACCTCTGCTGCAGAACGTTGAATGTCAACATATGGGAATCTACAATTATATCTTCTAGGTTAGTTATTCCCTTCTCCTTCCAGAGAGTAAGATTTATGTCTGGGATTATATTTTGGACCGCTGTTTTCGGAAGGTTAAATGGCGTTGTCAGACCCTCCCATTTATTAGCTGTACACAGATGAGCCCAAGCCCTCAGTGAAGCCGGGATAGGTGGTGCAAATCTTTTGTCAATTGACTTTTGGCAGAGGTGTGCTGTCAGTAAAAAGTCCTTGAGACTCCCCTTTGGTATTTGCATTTGCTCTAGTTCCTTCCATAGTGCTCTAGAATCAGGATTTACCCAATGACTAAGCTGGTTTAGAACATATGCAAAGTAATAGTCCTGTAAGTGTACATGGCCTATCCCTCCCGCCATCCTACTCTTTATTATCTTGCTGATTGCACACCTAGCTTTTTTCCCCTGCCACAGGAAACTATTGAGAATGGACTGTTAGGAATTAAAGTAGACATTGGGCAGGGGGACTGGAAGGGTCCTGAAGATATACAGAAGCTGGGGTAAAATTAGCATCTTAAAAGCCGCCAATCTACCCAGCCAGGATAGCTCAGATTGTGCTAATTTATGTAACTTGTTCTTAAAGGAGTTCAGGAATGTAGTGTAGTTTGCAGCAACTAAATTTTCTGGATTAGAAGTCAATGTGATGCCTAGGAAATTTACTCTGTAGGATTTTCCTCGTCTCAACATCCACACCCAAATTCAACACATGAGATTTCGCCTCATTCACCTTATAGTACGAGACTGCAGAAAAGGTTTGCAATGCTCTATGGACTGTGGCCAAGGACTCATCTGCTTTGGAAAATATTAGAATTATGTCGTCAGCAAATAAGCTTATGACATGGCTCCTAGGGCCCACATCCAAGCCAGTGATTTGGGGATGTGTTCTCAAATACGTGGCCAGTGGTTCCATCAGTAAGTTAAAAATAAGCGGGGAAAGAGGGCACCCCTGGCGCGTACCGTTTGTTATCAAAAACAGGGTTGATAGTGTCCCGCTATATAAAACTGAGCCAACGGTTGCGTGTAAAGTGCCATAATAGCCGAGAACACACAGCCAATGAAACAAAACTTCTGAAGAACCCCTGCCAGGAATCCCAAGTGAATCCTGTCAAACGCCTTCTCTGCGTCCAAAGATAGGAGCAGAGAAGGCGTTCCCCTATGTCTAGCTATATGAATCAGATTCACCAAGCGCCTAGTGGCATCAGCAGTCTGTCTCCCCTTGGTGAACCCAGATTGGTCCACATCCACAATGTCAGGTAGGATGTCCACCAGGCTGGTAGCCAGAAGCTTAGCGTATATCTTAACATCATTATTCAGCAATGAAATCAGTCTAAAATTTTGCGGTGCGTCCGGAGACTTCCCTGGCTTTGGTAGAGCTATAATTGTCGCCTTAAGCATCTCTGGGGGGAATTAGGAAGATGCAGCAGCAGAACCGAAAACCTTGGAAAGGTGTGGGCAAAGAATGTCCTGGAAGGTCTTATAATATTCCCCTGTATAACCGTCAGGGCCCAGGGATTTATTAAGTGGAAGGGACTGAACAATCTCCTTCACCTCTAGTTCCGTGATAGGGGAATTAAGGCGCTCAAGGTGATTATGCGTGAGTTTGGGAAGATTGATCTTGTCTAGAAAGGCATTAATGTTGCTTTCTGTTGGTTGTGGAATAGATTGGTCATCCTTAAGGTTGTATAGCGAGCCATAATATTGTCTAAAAGCGTTGGCTATCGCCTGAGGATGAGTTTGTCTGATCAGAGTTTTAGGTTGTAATATGTGTGAAATTTGGGTTTTGGATCTATGCCCTTTTATTTTATTGGCTAAGAGTTTCCCAGCCTTGTTACCACTGGTGTAATAAACTAGTTTCAATCTCCTAGAGAACTTAAGTCTGAGCTCTGTACGGAGATGTGTTATCTGGTCAGTCAATAGTTGAGAAGGGTTGGTGATGTTTTGCCTGTCTAATGGGTCTATCTGGGAGATTAGTTGTATGGTCCACTGCTGCCTTTCCCTCTTAAGTCTCGCCCCTTGTTGGATCATAATACCTCTCACGTATGCCTTATGGGCATCCCATAAAACAAATGGGTCTGCTACTGACCCTTGGTTCATGTAAAAAAACTCCACCAGCCGTTGCTCAATGTAGGAACTGGACGGATCCGCCCTGATTAAACAGGGATTAGCTCTTCACAAATAAGTGGGGCTCTGGAGGGAGGAATCCCCCACGGTTAGACTCACTGAGGCGTGATTCGACAATGTGATAATATTGATTTTGGCTGATTTACACCTGAACAGTAATGGCCTATCAACGAAAAATAAGTCAATTCTACTATAGGAACCATGGGAATTGGAAAAAAAGGTATAGTCTCTTTCATTGGCATTCAAGCATCTCCATAAATCATAGCGTTCATGGGACTGTATAGAAGCTTTCAGGGAAGGTGGGAGTCTCTTAGGAGATGAAGTTATGTCCATAGTTGGATCTGGCATAATAATGAAGTCTCCGCATACCACCAACAACCCTCTCTGCACCGCTCTCACCTTTTTCATAATCCTGTGAAAAAATCTGATCTGCCGGACATTTGGAGCATATATATTTGCCACAGTATATGTGGTGGAATTAATGTCGCAGACCAGAAAAAGGTAGCAACCCTGTGGGTTGGAGATGACTTTGTCGAGGTGGAATACCACAGAGTCCCTTATCGCCACCATCACCCCTTTCTTCTTTGCATTGGCATTTGCCAAATATATGTGGGGGAACTGGGGGTGTGTGCATTTAGGAGGCGATTACTGAATGAAATGCGCCTCTTGAACGCACAAAATGTCACATTTTTGTTGCAAAGCATCTTTCCAAAGAGATCTCCGCTTGGCTGGATGGTTGAGGTCCTTAGCATTCAAAGTAAGGAATTTCACCACCATGTGTGCATGTGAAGGTCATGTTTAAAGTAGCAGAAGTGTAGTTTGGCACTTACATGTGGCGGAGGTAGGTCCCATGGAAGGACGCATGTAGAACATTGACCAGGTCTCAGGGGCCCGTGAATATTCCAATGCTTGGGTGCAGCATCTTGGGAAACATTGTGTCGTAACCGACTGATAGGGCAAGAAAAGGCAGTCTATAAAAGAAAAACATAACAAAACAAAACAGCAGCTAGAAGCCAGATAGTAAAACTGAAGAGGCTGTGACACTTGGTCACTCAAAAGGTAAGTGGGGGAGTAGGAAAAAAGGAACTTGGAACAGAGAATAACTTCTCTCCAGCGGATAAACCTGAATAGGAATAGTGTCTCAATCTAGGTCAGTTATGAGAGCGAGCATTTTTGCGGTCAACTGTACGCCATTCCGGTTCCGGGCCTTTGATGCCGTTCTTCTGGTGCAATGTTGTTTGGGGGTCAGGAACGATCCCCCAGGATTGTGGCAAAGCAAATCCCTTAGCAAGAGAGTCCATCACATACTCCTTGTCATCTTTTGTGACTATCAGTTTTGTTGGGAAGCACCATTTGTAGCTCAAATTGTGATTTCTGAGGGCCTTCGTAACTGTATTGAGATTTCTGCGTTTCTGAAGCGTATATTGCAACAAGTCTGTGTAAAACTAGAGGTTGGGCGCTGGGATTAGATCTTTTTGCCGAGAAATGATCATTAGTTTCTCCTTAGTGTGATAGAAGTGGAGCCTGAGGATTACATCCCTAGGTACTGTATATTGTCAGAGAGATAGGCGGGTTTGGGAAGCCTATGTATTCTGTCCACAGTAAAGTCCAATTCGGACAGGTCAGGTAACACTGCAGCGAACAGTTGAGCAACATAGTCACGCAGTTCTTGTTGTTTAACAGATTCAGGGATCCCCCTGATCTTAATGTTGTTTCTCCTCGACCTGTCCACCATATCCACCATTTTAGCTGTAAGTGTCTCAATGTAATCCTCAGTATTCTCATTAGCATCAACTAGATCGTTGATAGTGGAAGCATCCTCCCCCATTTTGTTCTCTATGTGTGATACTCTGTCAGCCACACTTCTCAGATCAGTGCTAAATCTATGCACACAGGAAACCATGTCCAAATGAAGAGAGCTTCTGAGGGACACTAGCATCTCCTTCAGTACTGTGTCTAACACAGGCTTTTTCTTAGTAGGGAAGAGGTCAATGGAGTCAGGTAACTCCCTAGTGTCATCCCCTGATTCTTTGGGAGAGCTCACCTCCGTTCCAGCATCCACGGCATCCAGCCGAAATCTCGCCTTCTCTGGACTTCCAGATGAAGGAGTAGCAGGAGGGGAGTTCATGCTTTTAGGAGGGCTGCTCCTTTTCGTTGTTTTTCCCTTCTGGGATGAATGCTGAGAAGCACTGGGTAGTGGTGTGGATGACACACCGGCGCCATCTTGCTTGGCCTCCAGGGAGAAGAACTCCGTGAGCTTGGTAGGCTGGTTCCACTCCTTCTTGCGTCTGGCCATGCCTGTGATCTTTTCCTCAGTCCTCGTGGAGGTAGATCGCCTTGTTTATGTTGAATAAACACTCCTAGGCTATAAGCCGCAGAAGAACCGCTGGATCCGGAGCTCGGCTACAGCACGTCCATCCCGGTCTCCAGGTAGCTTCACCCCCCAGAAAAATACATTTATTTGTACAATAATGTGTATGGACACGAGTGCACAATAATAATGATAATAATCCATTGAATAATTGATGATTTCTTTATAATATAAATAGTAACTGTCCAATGTTTGCCTGTTCAATCTTCAATAAAAACCTTTGATTGTGAAAAAAAAAAAGATAAATATTCATATTTATTGTTGTCCAGAATCCCTAAATAATTCATATGCAAACTCTTAATAACTTTCTATCTAGATGTGTATGGTTTTATTGGCAGAATTAAAAAGACCAATATATGTCAACTTGAAATACGTGACGTAAAAAATACTGAATCTCTCTGTTCTTTAAGGATGTGAATTGGAGCAACTTGGTTGAACCCATAACTGATCTATGCCAAATCAACTAATCTTTTTCATATGACAAATTGCTAATTCTAGTCTGGCTTTGGTTGATGTTGGGTCTGTCAGAGAACGTTCAGCAGTTTTAGCAGGAACGTGTGCTGTCTAACCAGGTAGGGATTCTGCCTGTATGAACATAATTTTTGTTGTGTCTTGTAATGCATGTCCTTAAATAGATATCCTAAAAGTGATTGTAAAATCTAATTTTTTTTTAAATAACAAGAATGTTATACTTACCTGCTCTGTGCAGTTGATTTTGCACAGAGCAGTGCGGATCCTCCTCTTCTCGGGTCCCTCATTGCTGCTCCTGGCCCCTATCTCCTATCGAGTGCCCTCTCAGTCAGCAGATTTCTATGGGGACACCCTAGCTGAGTCAGATCTCTGTGTATGTATTCATACAGGCCCCGTCCCCTCTCTCCCCTGCTTGGCTGACTAACTTTGATTGACAGCCGCAGGAGCCAATGACACCGCTAATATGTCTTAGCCAATCAGGAGGAGTGTCCTGGGTGGCTGTAGACATCGCTGGAGAGAGAAGGGGCTCAGGTAATTAGGGGGTGATGGGGGGCTGCTACAAACAAAAGGTTTTTTATCTTAAGGCATGAATGCCTTAAGATAAGAAAAACCTCTGCCTTTACAACCCCTTTAAATGTTGTAGGCTTCTTTTGCATGGGCTTGTGGCGTTGCTGTGTACTCCCCTTTTGGCGCTGGTGTGACTTTGGGACTGTTTTGACCGCCTTCCATGTGGGTCTGTCCTCGCCCTTCTGGATTGCTCTTCCTACATTTCTGCCAGTTATGCTGGCCATTATTTCATCCCCATGTTACTTGATCTTTTTGGAGAGTGGTTATGTGATCAGTGTATGTATGTATGTATATTCATTGCTTTATTTTGAATTATATTACACTGTATGTTAAAGAGGGATATATATCTGTTTAGTGTACTTATGATATTTTTTCCTATCAGCAATACCCATTTGAGCCTCTGAGAAAGCTTAGGCTGTGAAATGCCTCAGGACCAATAACACCTGTACCTCATTTTGGCAACATATTTATGATGGCTACAACAATATTATGTGATATAACCTATTTAGTGGTATTGTTTTTGCTATGAGGAAGGTGTTTGGGGTGCTGATCTTACATACTGTACCTACAGTGGGTATAGAAAATAATCACCCCCTTTAAAATATTCACATTTTGCTGCTTTGCAGCCTGAAATGAAGACAGATACAGTTTTTGCTTTATCCAGCTGTATTTACTAGTGAAACAGATAACATCCAAGTGAAAGATATAACACAAAAAATCAAAAACAGAATCACTGAGTTTGAAAAAGAATCGTCACAGTATGTCAGTATTTTGTTGTATTACCTTTTTCTTTAATTATAGCCTTTAGTATGTTGGGCTAATAACTTTGCACACCTAGGGCCAGATTCACAGAAGAGATACGACGGCGTAGCTCTGAGAGTATCTATGCGGCTGATTCATAGAATCAGTTACGCATAGATAGCCCTAAGATCCGACAGGTGTAATTGACTTACACCGTCGGATCTTAGGATGCAATACTTCGGCCGCGGCTGGGTGGAGTTTGCGTCGTTTTCCAGCGTCGGGTATGCAAATGAGCTTTTACGGCGATCCACAAAGGTTTTCGTGTTCGCTACATCGTCGCTAGTCGTTTTTTCCCATCACAAAGTTAGACCTGCTTTAACATGGCTTAAATTTAGACAAGCCATGTTAAAGTATGGCCGTCGTTCCTGCGTCAAATTTCAATTTTTATTCTTCTGCGTAAGATGTCCGGGAATATGAAAGTACGTTACACACGTCGCCGGTCCAAAAAATTACGTCACTTTGCGCAAAGCACGGCGGGAAGTTCAAAACGGATCATGCGCAGTACGTCCGGTGCAGGAGCACGCCTAATTTAAATGGTACACGCCCCATTTGAATTAGGCGGGCTTGCGCCGGACGCCTTTACGTTACACCGCCGTAAGTTTACACGCAAGTGCTTGGTGAATCAGGCGCTTGCGCTGAAAACTTGCGGCGGTGTAACGTATAGACGATACTGTTTGTGGACTGCAGTCTTAAAGTCATTACACAGATTTTCAATGAGGTTTAAGTCTGGGCTCTAAGACAGGCAAGGACATGCACCTTTTTCTCCTTCAACCACTGTGTGGTTATTTTTGCTGTGTGCTTTGGGTCATTGTCATGTTGGAAGGTAAACCTTATTTCCATTGACAACTTTCTGGCAGAAGGCAGCAGATTTTTCTCAAGAATTTGACGGTATTGTGTCCTATTCATTTTTCCTTCTATCCTGCCAAGTGCTTCAATCCCTGCTGCAGAGAAACATCCCTATAACAGGATATTACCACCTCCATGCTTTACTGTAGGAATAGTGCTATTTGTATGGTGAGCTGTATTGGATTTCAGCCAGACATATTGTTTGGTGTTGAGGCCAAATAATTACATTTTAGTTTAATCTGACCACCTCAAATGCACCTTGAAGCCACATGGAAAATGGTGTTAATGTCAGATGACACCAAAATCAAATATTTTGGCCTCAACGCCAAATGATAGATCTTGTGGAAATCTAATATAGCTTGGATGTTATAAGCTGCACTAGTAAATACAGCTGGATAAAACAAAAACTGTGTCTGCCTTTACTTCAGCCTGAAAAGCAACACAATGTGATTATTTTGAAGGGGGTCATAAGTTTCTATATCCACTGTATTTTTAATGTTTTTATGATTAAGGGGGTCTATTATCTTCTATTTGTAATAATGCTGTACAATACAAATTATAACATTTATCATGTAGTGGTGTGATTCTATTCCTGAGGTTTGTTTTTTTGGCACCTTTATAGTTCCATTCTTCTTTTCAGATATACTCAATGTTTAGTTACTGTTACTTCTATAAATGTTCACCAGAGACAGAACCTAAATATGAATTCTATCATGGACAAATTAGTTAGACAAAAGCCATCTTCAGGCATCCAACAAATCCTGTGGTGATATGGAAGAGGCTGGTGCCAACAACCAGTAATTCTGTTTTAGGCTGGGTTCACACTAGTGTGAATTGGATGTGGGTTTCCCTGCATTAAATTTGCATTACAAGAAAGTGTGCCCGGCTCTCAATGGAGCCAGTTCACACATCTCCGTGGTGGCCATGGAGCGGATTGCACAGGGGTCCATTTCAGGTTCGAATTCAGGCAAAATGTAGTCCTGATTCGTCCCTGAAACAGAGAACAGGGATATACTGGACCCCTGCTGTGAGCTCTGGTGAGTTGCCATCTATTTCCTGAGCACCTGTGGTGAAGGATTTGGAAGACATGACTAAATAGAAGCATAAAATTGGTGTTGGGATATGCCACAAATGGACTTTTACTTTATGCAATATATTTGATTGTTCACTTTTTAATGCACTGTATTCACTTTATTATTGGAGCAATATGTGATGCACAGGTCACCTTACACAGTATGTGAGTGCTAAATTTCTTATTTATTTGATGTTTATGAGCTGTCATGGGGGCCTGGACATTTTTAGCATCCCAATTGTTGAGATGCACTCCCCAAAATAGTACACAAAATAGTACCGTTACTGGATCGTGTACATCACCAGTTTTTAAACAAGAGCATTCAGAGACACTGATTGGGGCCAAATATGTGTAAAATAAAGGATTTAAATATATATTTTATGAGAATATTTTTTTCCCTACATTTTGCAATTTCAAACTTACAGAAGCAAAATAAACATACTGTACAGAACATACAAAGACAGCCTGACAACCAGGCAGAACAGGACACACAAAACAATTAAGACCTCAGCACTAGGCCACTAAAGCTCCAAGGCCTAAACAGAACCATAATGGCAAATATACCACCGCATACATATAGCATATTTAAGTTCTTACAAAATATCAGTACCTTGCTTCACATATATAGAACTACTGTATCCCTCTAAGCATCAGAATGTAGCAATTTAGTCAGAGACTGTGGACGCATTATTTGTCCATCCACCCCACACTTTTTCAAACTTATTGGGTATTCCCCTACTATTATATGTGGCTTTATGGAAGGGGAGGGCTTTATTAACCACTTGCCGCCCGCCAATGACATATTGACGGCGGCAAAGTGGTTGTAGAATCCTGACTGGACGTCATATGACATCCTCAGGATTCTGAGCTGCTGCGCACCCCCGGGGGCGCGCATCACGGCGATCGTTGTTGCAGGGTGTCAGTCTGACACCCCGCAACACCGATCTCGGTAAAGAGTCTCTCACGGAGACTCTTTACCACGTGATCAGCCACGGCTGATCACGATGTAAACAGGAAGAGCCGTTGATGGCTCTTCCTCACTCGCGTCTGACAGACGCGAGTAGAGGAGAGCCGATCGGCGGCTCTCCTGACAGGGGTGGTTCGCGCTGATTGTTTATCAGTGCAGCCCCCCCTCGGATCGCCACATGGACCACCAGGGAAGCCCACCCTGGACCACCAGGGAAGGAAAACAAATAAAATAAAGGGCAAAAAAAAGTCTAAAAAAAAAGGTCTGAAAAAAATAAAAAGTCTGAAAAACAAAAGTCGGAAAAAAAAAGATGCCAATCAGTGCCCACAAATGGGCACTGACTGGCAACATAAGTAAATCAGTGCCGCCCCACAGTGTCCATCAGTGCCGCCCCACAGTGTTCATCAGTGCCACCCCACAGTGTCCATCAGTGCCACCCCACAGTGCCCATCTGTGCCACCCATAAGTGCCGCCCATGAGTGCCCATCTGTGCCGCCTATGAGTGCCCAGTGCCGCCCATGAGTGCCCATCAGTGCCGCCCATGAGTGCCCATCAGTGCCGCCCATGAGTGCCCATCAGTGCCGCCTATGTGTGCCCATCAGTGCCGCCTATGAGTGCCCATCAGTGCCGCATACCAGCGCCGCCAATCAGTGCCACCTCATCTGTGCCCGTCAGTACTACCTCATCGATGTCCATCAGTGCCATCTCATCTGTGCCCATTAGTGCCACCATATCAGTGCCCGTGATTGAAAGAGAAAATGTACTTATTTACAAAAAAATTACAGAAAAAAATAAAAACTTATTTTTTTAGTTGATGCGCAAAAAAAAAAAATCGCAGAGGTGATCAAATACCACCAAAAGAAAGCTCTATTTGTGGGGAAAAAAGGACGCCAATTTTGTTTGGGTACAGTGTAGCATGACTTTGTCATTCAAAGTGCGACAGTGCTGAAAGCTGAAAATTGGCTTGGGCGGGAAGGTGCGTAAGTGCCCTGTATGGAAGTGGTTAATGAGAGCCTTCAATAGCAAGGGGAAGGATTTGATTTTTTCCAGAAAAAGCGTCTCAGCTTCCTGACATAAAAAAAAACAATAGTGTAAAAAGATTACGTGTCACTTTTTAGGAGCCAGGGAATCTACTAATCATAGGAGACACACTTCAACAGTTGGCCTTACACAGAGCGTAGTGACCTTTGAATGGTCGTACAGCCCCAGAAAATGTGTAGAAAGTCTGCACTAGGTGAAGTGCACCACCAGCAACAGGGCGACTAGGTGGAAATTATTCTAGCCAATCTGGCCAAAGTGAGGTAAATTTGATGTAGGAATTTGTATTAAATAAGATGATCTCTCCTCAAAACCTGGAAAAATTTGTCTCCCAAAGATCATCCCAGTCATCCTCATCCATCTGGGGGATCACTGCCTCCCAGGCTGCCCTGCAGGGCACAAAGAATTTATTAATATCAATAAACAATTGTTCATATACAGTTGACAATGCTTTGGCGAAAGAGTCGCCAAGGATTACAATTTTAATTGAATACAGGCAATGTGGATACACGACTGTACAGTCGATAATGCATCACAATAGACAGCTGCCTGAAATAAATGTATTATTATGACCATCAGCATACATATTCTATGATTCTATCAGGCAGTAGTCTATGTCAGCTATATACTTTGTTCGTGCTGCAGAGGGATAGTACTATGGCCATTAGGAAATAAAATTCATTAGGAACAGCATTTAATAAAAGGCCATGGTCTTGGTTGAAAAGCTTTAATAGGGTAATATACTGTTTTTTGATTCATCATCTTGTCATATTTCTCTTTTATGAACCCATGGAAATAATCTAGAAATTATGGAAATTAGGCTATTTGTGCGATGGGATTAGTTAAATGCTAGAGTTCAAGTGTCCACTGATTAATGGTGGACAATTTCTTCCACAGACTTGTCATTAATGAACAAGGTAAATATTGTAAAACTGCAAGTTTTCCTGGCTGTCAAACACTGTAAATACAGGGGATATCAACTGCGCAGCATATTGATTAAACCCTTCAGATTATAGTCTCTTAATGTGAGCGTTATCTTCACAAAGATGGTCAGTTGCAAGCAATGGCCTATATGAATATTTTATAACTTGATAGATAGATAGATAGATAGATAGATAGATAGATAGATAGATAGATAGATAGATAGATAGATAGATATGCAGATGAAAGGCAGATGTATATGAAAAGATATCAAACATTGATAATAAATTATTAACAAATTTCTTCTGAATTGTTGTTTATGACCTAATTTCCATCTGATGTGAAGTAAAATGGTAAATGTAATAGATCACTGGGAGAATCCATGTTCCACCAAGAAATCTTCCAACATCAGACCAATCTGTTGATCCAGTCATGCATAACAAACATTCGAAAAAACATATTCAAAATATGTAAATACTGAACACCAAAGTAACATGCATACATGATTTAATTACCAACTTACAATGATCATTTAATGGTAACAGGGCTAGAAGCCTGGGTTGGTGTCTCAAGAACACTACAAAGAAACAACTGTAAAATTGGTTGAAATTCAGTCAGGGAGTTTTTCAAAGAGCAAAGGGAAATAAAAATGCGGCTTAAATTTTTTACAACACTGAGTGGTTGTCTTGTCCTGTTGAAGCGTGTTTATTTGGCGCAGCCTGGGAGACAGAATGTAACAAGGGAGAGAGAATGAGAAAAGAAATAGAAGAGGGGGGAATACTAGACTACTGAGAACATAGAGTACTTGAAACAGAGGAGAAAATGAGAAAGTATGATGCAAAAAAAAAAAAAGATAAGAAGAAAGAATCCCAATGATGGTTCAAAAAAGAATGTGATGTCAATATTAAAATGATGAAAGGACAGAAGACAATGCATGCGTTGTTATTATATGTAAGCATGAGATAGAAAGGACAACTTCCACAAAAATCTACTTTTTCATAAAGCGCTTGAGCAGTGATTTTATTGTATTTATAGTGTATAGTGTATTTACAGACAATGTTTACTTTCACAATACAATGTGCAAAGTGCAGTAACACATAGAAATCAATTTTTTTTTTATTGACTTGACTTCATTATATAGATACTTGCCATGGTATGGTTAACTGCCCATTGCACAATTGAATGAGATCTGTATATCAGAAACTTCTTTATACTCTTCCTCCATTTCACAGGTGTGTAAGGAACTCAGACTGATATCATCCAGTCTCTTATGTTTTATTCTTTTGAATTACTTGTTTTAAATTGGAGAACTTACAAAAATCCCCTCTTGCGCCAATCCTCATATTAGTGAAAAAGTAAAGATGATCCATGCAGAACACATTTTTCATTGAAGCAGATTGTTTTCCTTTAAAGTGTTACAAAGGGCTCTTTCACACATACACACTGTATGTCCTTTTTCATCCATCCGTTTACTGATGAAAAAGGGACATACATTGATCCCTATGAAATTGTGGGTGTCAAATGAATATCCGCTAACACCCGATCTCATCCGGGTCCGCAATCCTCCAATTCTGCAGACGGAGGAAAACCCTATTTTTCCATCCATCTGCGGATCGGATCGGGTGAAAACGGACAGACGGTCCCCTGTTCATCCAATCCCCCCATAGGGGAGAGCGGAATTCTGACAGGACAGTCCCTGCACAGTGTGCAGGGACCGCCCTGTCACCCGCCGGTTTAGCGGGGATCGGCAGAGCGATCCCCGCTGAACAAGCGGAGGTTCACGGGGCGGATCATCACGGATCCATCCCGTGTGAGAGAGCCCTAAACCTACAACAGTAAAATCAGTCTATTAGCTGGATTCAGGTAGGGGCGCGCATCTTTGCGGCGGCGTAGCGTATCGTATTTACACTACGCCGCTGTAAGTTAGCTAGGCAAGTACTGTATTCACAAAGTACTTGCCTGCTAAGTTACGGCGGCGTAGCGTGAATAGGCCGGCGTAAGCGTGCCAAATTCAAATGAGGATGTGGGGGGCATGTTTTATGTAGATTAACTGTGACCCGACGTGATTGACGTTTTTTTTACGAACGGCGCATGCGCCGTCCGTGTACATATCCCAGTGTGCATTGCGGCAAAGTACGCCGCAAGGACGTATTGGTTTCGACGTGGACGTAAATTACGTCCAGCCATATTCACGGACGACTTACGCAAACAACGTAAAATTTTCAAATTTCGACGCGGGAGGACCGCTATACTTAACATTACTAGTCCAGCTATTTGATGGAATAACTTTACGCCTGAAAATGCCTTACGTAAACGGCATATCTTTACTGCGACGGGCGCACGTACGTTCGTGAATAGGCGTATCTAGTGATTTACATATTCTACGCTGAACGCAATGGAATCGCCACCTAGCGGCCAGCCTAAATATTGCACCCTAAGATCCGACGGCGCAAGCCGTCGTATCTTAGATAAGTTTAAGTGTATCTCTGTTTGAGAATACACTTAAACTTAGGACGGCGCAGATTCCGAGTTAGGTCGGCGTATCTACTGATACACCTGCCTAACTCTTTGTGAATCTAGCTATATGTATGCAGTAAAGTATGCTTGTTTTACTCACTGTGGAACCTAAGCGGATAATCCTCTGCATTGTGTAAAAAGGCTGGTAATCCTGTTCTTTTGATCCTCCCCTTCTTCCACTGTCCCAAAGCCATCTCCTGATAAGACAGAGCCTTTGTAGTCATTCTGCACATGCTAAGTTTGGTGTGTATTGCTAGAGAGTTTTTTTTCTTGGGAGGTTGAGTGATTGGCACTGGATCAATCAGCAATGTCCAGACAGAGGGTCACGGGTCCTGCAGCCCTATAGGACAGTCAGAGTAGAATGGAAACTCCTCCTACAAGCTTTGACCAGACACTGATAGAAGTCACAAGACTGCTATATACTCTTTTATTTAGCAGTTTATATTTACTAAAATAATTACATTTCCATCATTTGTGTACTGTGGCAGACCAAATATAGTGAATGCAGAGGAGGGGAAGATCAGGTAAGTAAAAGCACTTTTCCTCTCCCCCTACACAAAACAAGCAGGTAATCCTTGCAGTGTGGATGCATTGCAGGTGGAGCCCCACTGCAAGGAATAACCTCAAAGTTTTCCCGGAGTTGGGCCTGTTGTTTCATCTTTGCTATTTTGCTTTAAGTACAATCTTTGTTTTAGAAATAAACATTTAATCCTTTGCAAAAGTTTCCCAGAACAGCACAGCAGTGTCTGCCTGCCTTGAGGCTCATCTTGTCTGACTGAAACTTCAGAACGAACTGTCTGATAACAATGAGCCAACAAAGGGGCTAAAGTATATATGTGAAGAGGAGTCTAAAGCTCTACCTGCTGGCTCAAAAGAAGAATGTAGGATATTAAAATGCTTTATCTATTTATTATATATATATATATATATATATATATATATATATATATTAAAAAAAAGTTTTTTATTTTATTTTATTCCTGATCATAAAAAAATAAATAAAGGAAACACATACAAGAGCATTGTATAATTTCTTTAAAGCTCATGAAAGAAAATACATACAAGAGCATTTTACATTTCCTTTAAAGCTCAAAAAGGAAATAAACATTTCCCTTAACTGCTTGCCGCCCACCCACTGTCAAATGACAGCGGAGCGGTGCCGCTCTCGTTCTGGGACAACGTCATATGACGGCATTCCAAAACGGCCACTCTCTGTGGCCGCGCCATGTTGCTAGGACATGGCGCAAGCCCGATCTCTGCGTCCGCGGCTCTTTTACAATGTGATTGGCTGTGTCCAATCACAGCTGGTCACATGTAAAAAGACAGAAATGCCAGTAATCGGCTCTCCTCGCCTCATACTGACAGAGTGTGTGTGGCGAGGAGAGCTGATCAGCGACATCTCCTCACAGGGGGACATGTAGGAATGTAATCAGGGCTATGATCATCTGTGCCCTGATTACAGTATGTCAATTAAGTGTCACCAATCAGTGCCCACCATTGCCCACCAGTGCCAGCAATCAGTGCCCACCAGTTTGCACCAATCAGTGCCCACCACTGCCCACAATTTCCACCAATCAGTGCCCATTGGCAATGATAGTCAGTGCTGGCTATCAGTGATGTCTATCAGTGCTGCCCATCAATGCCCAGCACTGCTGTCAATCAATGCCCATCAGTGTCACCCATCAGTGCCACCCATCAATGACCATCTGTGCCCATCAGTACCGCCTATCCATGCTGCCAATCAGTGCATTTTTGGTCTTTTTTTAAATAAAAAAAACAGCAGTGATTGAATACCACCAAAAGAAAGCTCTATTTGTGTGAAGAAAATTATAAAACAATTGTTTGGGTACAGTGTTACATGACTGCACAATTCTCATTCAAAGTGCAACAGCGCTGAAAGCTGAAAAATGGCTTGGGCAGGAAGGGGGTGTAAGTGCCTGGTAGGCAAGTGGTAGGTTAAAGCTCAAAACCTAGGGGGGGGGGACACATTTTTTAAAGGAGCTGCAGCTAGTTTTTAGTATAAAAAATGCAGCTCTGGCTGCAAAATTCTCTCTCTCCAGTGCTGTCCCCCCCACTGTACCACTTCTATGCCATCAATTGTCTCCAGCCTTGAGGACATACTATGAGTCCTGGATGTTAAAGTGGTAGTAAAGTCATTTTTTGGACTTGTACCTACAGGTAAGCCTATGATAAGGCTTACCTTTAGGTATATTGAATATCTCCTAAACTTGCACTGTTAACCACTAGCCGACCGCCCACCGCCGTTCTACGTCGGCAAGTTGGCTCGGCTGGGCGAGAGCACGTAGTATAACGTCCTCTCTCCCAGCCGCCACTAGGGGCGCGCGCCCCCCGCTCGCCCCCGACTCCCGTGCGTGTGCCCGGCGGGCGCGATCGCCGCCGGGCACACGCGATCGCTCGGTACAGAGCGGGGACCGGGAGCTGTGTGTGTAAACACACAGCTCCCGGTCCTGTCAGCAGGGGAAATGCGTATCGGCCTAAAAAACGTATCGGCCTAAACTGAGGAAAAAAAATGTTTTTTTATATATTTTTGGGGGATATTTATTATAGCAAAATGTAAAAAATATTCATTTTTTTCAAAATTGTCTCTCTATTTTTGTTTATAGCGCAAAAACTAAAAACCGCAAAGGTGATCAAATACCACCAAAAGAAAGCTCTATTTGTGGGGAAAAAAGGACGCCAATTTTGTTTGGGAGCCACGTCGCACGACCGCGCAATTGTCTGTTAAAGCGACGCAGTCCCGAATCGCAAAAAGTACTCTGGTCTTTGGGCAGCAATATGGTCCGGGGGTTAAGTGGTTAAGGAGATATTCACACTGGAAGTAGCCGGTGACGGCACTGGAGCATTCACTCTGATGGTCTGGCATACCGTGCCAGACCTGTGCCGCAGCTGAGAGCTACAGCAGAAGCGATGTCATTGTGGCCCCCGCCTCTCATACAGCCGGAGCCCGCAAACCTGGAAGGAAGGGTGAGAGTGCACCGCTGGAGGGCTTTGTTTAAAGTACGTTTTTAATAATGTGCTAGTATGTGATGCATACTATCACAATATGCCAATGCCTTTGCTTAGGATTTTTTACTACCTCTTTAATAACCCATCCCAATGGGGCATCACTATGGCCCCTGCTTCACTGTAACGTCCACCAAGTCAGCATCACTGTTTAACTCGGTTATCAACATCACTGAGGACTCCCCACATCTAGGGGGAAAAAAGCCAAAGAGAAAAAGGACCATGGGGATGTGTGACTGGTTTGCATATTTCTGAAAAAGGTAAGTATTAATAAGTAAAATACAGAGTGGGGAAAGGGAGCACTAGGGGTGGGGTGTTTTGCCTAGAGTTGGGTTTTAAAAATGGGTGTAATAAAAGTTATTGAAGAGGTATTAGACCCAAAGCCAAATACTAATTATATTGCAACTTACCAATCATCTAGTGGCTGCATTAGTTTTCTTTTCTGATGGCCGGTACACACGATAGGGATTCCGGGCGGTAAAAAGTCCGCCGGGAATCCCAGGGGGAAAACTGAGAACCTGCTCGGTCACTTTCCCCATGTACTCACCAGAGGTTTTCCCCATAGGGAAACTACCACGAAAAAGACCGCTGGGAATTGTGGCAGGAAAAAAGAGAACATGTTCTCATTTTTCCTGCCGCGATTCCTGGCGGTTTTCCTGTCGGGAAAACTGCCATGGAGCATACACACGACCAGTTTTCCCAGCCAAAAGCTGTCATTGCAGTTTTCCCGACGTGTATACGAGGCATGAGGCTTTTTCCCCCTATTTACACCTGGTGACCTGGATAGTAACACACCTCCTGTATTAGTGAAACACAACTCTGAATGAATGAGAACAAGAGACACAGCGGACAGCAGCCTTGTCAGTTGGGGGGGGGGGGTATTGTAGTAGCAGATTTAAATGCACTAACACATTGAAGCCAAGCCCCAGCTCACACCTGATAATCAGTTTCAACAAACTTTTTTATTTTCGAAAAAAGGTTCTACATGAATAAATAAAGTCTGATCATTGTAAGCTGGTTAAATGGTTTGTCTCATTCCAGAAAACTGATACATTCTGCTGGAGAGCTTGCGATTTTGAAAAACAGACTTGCAGGCTGGACCACCACCAGAAGAAAATATTAAAAAGAAAGCCTAAAAAATGAATGCAGCTATCACATCTAAGAAATCCTAATCTGCAATATAATAAATGTTTACGTTTAAGTTTAATGCTGCTTTAAGTGTAGCGGTATGCTATCAATAGCAACATAAGTACACATTTAGATCACAGCTTTCAGAATTAAAAATAATTTCCAGTTGACTAATAGACTGAATTCTTAGGGGAGGTTGTTATTCTCTGCACAATAAACTTTATCATTAGTCTTCTTAAATCAAAAACAGTCCACAAATGTGATCTGACTGTAGACATATATGAAAAGTACAAAGATAGGACAGAGAATAGTCAAAGCAGAAAAAAAAAAAAAACAATTTGATGTAATAAGGCAGTGTGTGATAGATGAGGCCAAGTAGATTATAGGCTGAGAAAGAAGTGAGACATGATTTAGTGTGATAAACAGTATGTGTATATTCATAGTACTGATGGTTGTGAATAGCTTGCTAAAGTGCTTATTACCACTCATGTTACTACGATGTGAGATGAATGCAATCATGTCACATGAAACAGAGAAAACATTGTCATATTAGGCAATTCTACATTCACCCATGCAAATCTACCTACACAAAAAAAACTATTATACTACAAAATAATAACATTAGCCATATATTCTATGATTTTAACATAATTACTAAAATGTGAATGTTATAACCAGTTTGCCCCTCGGCACATGTATCTGAATGATGCCTGCAGCTACAGACACTCTGGAGTAGAGATTTGGGGTCTTATTGACCCTGCATCTCTACAAAAAGAGGACCTGTCACAATAGATTCCTATTACAAGGGATGATTACATTCCTTGTAATAGGAATAAAAGTGATCAAACAAATTTGAATGTAAAAAAAAGTGTAAAAAAAAAAAAATGTAAGCGTTACTAAAGGAATATTTTTTTTTAAAATAACAAACATGTCATACTTACCTCCACTGTACAGTTCGTTTTGCACAGAGTGGCCCCGATTCATGTCTTCTGGGGTCCCTCGGCGGCTGTCTCTGGTCCTCCCTGCAATTAGTCCTCACAGTCATGTGAGAGCTCGCATGGTGGTCACTAATTGCGGGCGCGCTCCCATGATACAGCGAGCGCCCATAGCCGCTCACTGTATCACTCGGCCCCGCCCCTCAGCGCGCCCCGTCACTGGATGTGATTGACAGCAGCGCCAGCCAATGGCTGCGCTGCTCTCAATCCATCCGCTCTAGCCAATCAGCGGCCAGGCTGAGCGACGAAGAGGATCACGGGACAGCGCACGGGACTTTCGAGGAGTCAGGTAAGTATAAGGGGGGCTCGGGGGGGGGGGGGCGTGATCAGATGTTTTTTCACCTTAATGCATAGATGGCATTAAGGTGAAAAAACATTTTCCTTTGCAACTCCTTTAAGTAAAAGAAAAAAAATTATATTTTTATTCTTTTTAAAACGCCCCTGTCCCTGGTAGCTCATGCTCAGAAGCAAACACACACGTAAGTCCCTCCCACATAAGTAAACGCCGTTCAAACCACACATGTGAGGTATCGCCGCATGCGGTAGAGCAAACAAGCAACAATTCTAGCACTGGACCTCCATTGTAACTTTAAACTGGTAACCTGTAAAAAAAATGTAAGCATCTATGGAGATTTTTAACTACAGAAGTTTGGCGCCATTCCATGAGTGTGCGCAATTTTAAAGCGTGACATTTTTTATATCTATTTACTCGGGGTGACACCTTAAAGAGGTGGAGATCTACCTGAACAACATGGGAGAAGTCAAAGATCACCGGACACAGTGTTGCCTCCTCACAGCAGATTTGAACCTCTAATTACAGTACAACCGTGTTGAAGTTTGGCGCCATTCCATGAGTGTGCGCAATTTTAAAGTGTGATACATTTGGTATCTATTTACTCGGTGTGACATCATCTTTCACATTATACAAAAAAATTGGGCTGACTTTACTGTTTTGTTTTTTTTTATTCAGAAAAACATTTTTTTTTAAAGTCGCTTGGAAAACGATTGTGCAAATACCGTACAAAATAAAAAGTTGCAATGACCGCCATTTTATTCCCTACAATGTCTGCTAAAAAAAAACATATATGGTTTGGGGGTTCTGAGTAATTTTCTAGCAAAATTATGATTTTTACATGTAGGATAGGAGTGCCAGCATGGAAGTGGTTAGTGTATGTAAGTGTATTTCTAGTCATCATTGTCCAAGTTTACCCTTGAACCTTCCATCCTGACCTCTAAAGCATGTTGCAGCATTATAATTGTTTTCTACTGTTTTGTTATTGTAGCTTTTATTACTCCCTCCATCACCAGACTTGTAAAATTCCTACAGGGGCAGCTTCTGGGAGCTCAGTTTCTATTGATGTAGGCACTCCACCAGAACTACATTTACCAATAGCTCTTACCCTACACGCAGTGAGTGTGAGAGGCTCATGGGAGCCAAGGCAGCTGCATTGTTTTGGCGGGAAAGATATAAGGTATGTGGAGAAGGACAGCGAAAGGTGGGGGATAGGCAGAGCCCTGAGATCCAGCAGGCAGGAAGTTCAGAGAACAATGTATTTCTAAAAGACCAGAGGTATTTTTCTGCTTTTGCAGTATTTTCGAAGGAATAAAACAGATGTATACATTGTCCAGATATATACTTTAATCCTGTAAATGTAACATCAAGGTGTGCTCAGTTAAAGCGTTACTAAACCCAGAACCTGCTTTCACTATATCTGGTCTTTCACAGTACACAGAACATGGAAATGCAATTATTTTAGTAAATATAAACTGCTAAATACCTTTTCTCATCAGCAGTATATAGCAGTTTTGTTACTTCTATCAGAGTCTGGCTGAGCACTGGTTAAAGCTTGTAGGAGGAGTTTTGATTCTGTTCAATGAGGCTACAGGACCCCTCACTTTCTTTCTGGACAGTGCTGATTGGCCCTTTGCCGACCACATGCACCCTCCCAACAAAAAAAACCTCTCTGGAAATACGCACCAAACTGAACATGTGCAGAGTGCCTCCTAGGGCTCTGTTCTATCAGCAAATGGATTGCGTACAGTAAAAGAAGGGGCAGATCAAACAGCCTTTTTACACAATACACAGGATTAAACCTTTATGTTCCCCAGTGAGTATAACAAGCATGCTTTACTGCATATACACACTGATTTTACCATTGTGGGTTTAGTAACACTTTACCGCAGGGGTGGGCAACTTTAAAGAGGTGGAGATCTACCTGAACAACATGGCAGAAGTCAAAGATCACCGGACACGGGGGCGTGGCCTGGACCGTGAGAAGAATGGACGCTTAAGCTCTCAGCTCCTGCCACCTCAGAGCAACCCGATCTATTTGCAGATCACCCGGCCTGATTTTACCCGTTTTTTTGGAATGGGTACAACCTCTAGACATAACTCTGCATCCCAGTCCCGTTCACCAAGGGAAAATACCGGCGCTGGGTCACAAAACACACTGAAGCTATTCAGAGCGCCGAGAGGTAATATGGCGTCGTCCCGCCAGAGAATCGCCTCACAAATGGCCCAACCTTTACACTCAGAGGGGACAGAGATTATACTAAGCCCGGAACCGTCACCTTCTGCCGCTCCCCGAAGACGGGCCTTACCGGAATCGCATGATGCAGGCTCCCACCGGACCCTGACTATTGACGACCTCAAAAGTGTCGCCTTAGGCCCCATACACACGAGAGGATTTATCCGCAGATACGGTCCAGCGGACCGTATCCGCGGATAAATCCTCTCGAGGATTTCAGAAGATTTCTATGCGATGGCGTGTACACACCATCGCATTGAAATCCGCGCTGAAATCCTCTGGCGATGACGTGTCGCTATTATGACGCGGCGACGGGCGCGACGCTGCCATATAAGGAATTCCACGCATGCGTCAAATCATTACGACGCGTGCGGGAATCCCTTTGGACGGATGGATCCGGTAAGTCTGTACAGACGAGCGGATCCATCCGTTGGAATGGATTCCAGCAGATGGATTTGTTGTGCATGTCAGCAAATATCCGATCTGCTGGAATCCATCCCAGAGGAGATTTCTCCGCGGAAACAGATCCGCTGGCGTGTACACACCATAGGATCTATCCGCAGAAACCCATTTGCTGGGATTTATCTGCGGATGGATTCTATCGTGTGTATGGGGCCTTAGACATTAAAGAAACCTTGGCAGCAGCCATTTCAGAATTAAGCCTGGAGTTCCGCTCCCTCACGAACAGGGTCGCACAGACCGAAATCGCTCTGGAGGATCAGGAAACGGTTCTGAGACGGTCCACAATAAAGGTCGACGATCACACCCTTCAATTAAGGGACGTTAATCGCCACATGGAGGCATGGGTGTAGGAACCCTTACAAATCTGGGGGGGACAGCATTTTTACTCGCCAGGTATATTCGTATCTCAAGCCAATAAATCAAACTATTAAAGCAATCCAGAGAGGGTAATGCGAAGAGTGGCTGCGTTTGATGGGCACAGTGGCTGTGTGTAATTGGCACAGTGGATGCATTTGGGCACAGTGGTGACAATTGGTGGGCACAGTGGCTGCGTTTGATGGGCACAGTGGCTGCATGTGATGGCACAGTGGCTGCATGTGATGGCACAGTGGTTGCATGTGATGGCACAGTGGCTGCGTGTGATGAGCACAGTGGCGACAATTGATGGGCACAGTGGCTACTACGTTTGATGGGCACAGTGGCTGCATGTGATGGCACAGTGGCTGCATGTGATGAGCACAGTGGCGACAATTGATGGGCACAGTGGCTGCATGTGATGGTACAGTGACTGCGTGTGATAAGCACAGTGGCGACAATTGATGGGCACAGTGGCTGCATGTGATGGCACACTGACTGAGTTTGGTGGCACAGTGAGGCTGCAATTAATGTTTTTTTTTCTTTAGTCAGAGAAGGCAAGCTCAAAATAACAAACATTTTTTTAAAGGAGTTCTCTGACCTAAAAGTTTTAACCCCCGCTGTGCCCGGGCTGTAAAAAAATAGAAAATAAACTGTCACTTACCTGCCTACGATCCCCCGTTGTTCCGATATCGCCGTCCCGTTCTCCGGTCCCGGGCCCCTTCCGCTTCCTGTGTGTCGGTGACTCATAGTGCGCTCAGCCTATCAGCGGCCGCAGCAATGTTCCGTCGCGGCCACTGATAGGCTGAGCGCACTATGAGTCACCGACACACAGGAAGCGGAAGAGACCGGGACCGGAGAACGGGACGGCGATATCGGAACAACGGGGGATCGTAGGCAGGTAAGTGACAGTTTATTTTCTATTTTTTTACAGCCTGGGCACAGCGGGGGTTAAAACATTTAGGTCAGAGAACTCCTTTAAACTGCTATTTTGTATTTAAAAAATGATGGTCACCTCAGGCTGAGGTGACCATAATTTTTTAAATAAAAAATAGCAGTTTAAAAAAATGTTTGTTATTTTGAGCTTGCCTTCTCTGACTAAAGAAAAAAAAAAACATTGAGGTCCTCAGCTCAGTCCAACACCCCCCCTCCTCCCTCCTCCCCAATACACAATACTTTCTTACTTTTTACCGGTGCTAGAGGAAGCATGCGGCTGCCGTAGAGAGCACTGATCATAGAGGTGCCTGCGCAGTTCTTACAGGAACCATATTGGCAGATCACCGGCCCTGTGTACACTCCATGCATCTACAGGAATGGAGTAGGGTGCAGACACCGGTATCCCAAGTTACATCATCGGTGGTCACAGAGAGGACAGAAGATGGCTTCAATGCTGTATGTGTGATAGTATGATGTCATAGAAAATGCACCACAGACTGACTGGATTTATTAAACTAAAATCATTTGTAACTCCTCACAGATTGTATGTTAATACTAAAAGTTTACATTGAAGTTACTACAAAAGGCAGAATTATCCTCCCAGCTTCCACATGCTGCAGGCATTACAGATAAGAGGTGTGTCATGACTAGTCATTTCTATCAGGCATGCTCTTTTCTCTGGTCACTAAATATGAATTATCTGCTTTATTATAGAGCTTATGTCATGAAATGGCCGGAGCTGATATAGTAGAGCCCTTGTACAGGTGGCTGGTGCACCAAGGCCTTCATTTACACCTGTGGGTGTTCCTGAGCGGCAGTATAGGTCGGTATGGCAGCACACTGCATAGGAGAGTACATACACACTACAGGTGGTGCTCTTACCAGTTTTTACTGTAATCAGTAAGGCAGGCCCAGGCGCAGCAGCAGGCTCCTCGTGAGTCATGACTTGTTCTCTGACGCCGACAGTCACTCTCGCTCCCTCCTCCCTCTCTCACCTCTCACCTCCGGCCGCCGGCGTGACGTCACGCGGCGCACGTCGGTGGAACTGGAATGTACCAAATCAATCCTCCATGGGGGGGGCGAGGAGACGCACAGGAGGAAAGGGAGCCAGCCAGGAGCGCACGCGGCAGCCAGTGAGTCGGCGCCAGCGGGCACACAATTTAGTGACTGCGCTGTCACATCTGGGGGGGATTTTACCATACATGTCCCCCCTGCATTATTTCCTGGGGGGGATGCGTCCCCCCCGTCCCCCCCGGTTCCTACGCCCGTGCATGGAGGACCTTGACAACCGTGGAAGACGCCAGAACCTGCGGATTAGAGTTATGCCAGAATCGGTTGAAGGGGACCTCATTCCTAACTCTGTGATGGCCATTTTCAACTTTATCCTAGAAAGACCCCCTCAAACGGCAATTGACATAGTCACGATTCATCGTGCATTGCGCCCTAAAGGTAGAGAGTCGGATCCACCTAGAGACATTGTATGGTGTCTGGCGGATTTTAGATTGAAGGAAGACATACTGAGAAAGGCGAGGGGCAAACGATTATCACACGATGGTGCCCCGATACAGCTTTACCAGGACCTATCCGGTATTACGCTTAAACATCGCCGTGACCTCAGGCCCTTGCTAGAGGTGTTAAGGGGGAAAAACATAGGTTATAAGTGGAAGTTTCTCTTTTGCCTTTCCGCTACTCATCAAGGCCGTACTGCACTGCTTAAGGTCCCAGAAGACCTGCCACGCTTCTGTGACACATTAGGGATCCCCATTGTGGCGGTGCCAGAGTGGTACGCGATTTATCGCCAGTCAGTGGACAGATGGCCATCTCTACGTGCGGATCCAATGGAAACACAAACCACTAGTTTCCGTCGCCGAAGATCTCCATCAGAATCTAGAAGCATACGAGATCCGCAAACCCCCGGTGGGGATCACCAGGAACCTCTATTGCCGGCAGCCCGGAGAGCTCGGAGAGACCGCTGAGGTCACGTAAAACATGTTTACTCGTTCTGACCTGTTTGCAGCATTGCATTGACCTTAATTTGATGTTCACGTTGGACACCAGGGGAAAAAAAAAAAAAAAGGAAAAAAAAAAGAAAAGAAAAAAATAATAACAAGAAATTTTCATTGCCTTTTTTCTTTACATCCATGCAGTATACTGATGGGTTTCTACTCCCTAACCTACATATCGACTGGACAGCTTCATCTTTGCTTAAGCCTCATAGGGTCTCAGTCCGAGCATACATATTTTTTCTAAAGTCTTGTTCTGCTACTCCATATGCTCATACTACACTCTAGATGACATTACAAGGGGTTTATGGAAAGTCACTTCCGCAGGCTGCACTGCACTTTCCTACGGGACATACAATGCTCGGTTTGTTTTACACTGGAAAATACGATAGATGAAGAAGAAAGAGCAGTCCCCCTTTCTTGAAACCTCTGTCACTAAACTGAATACCTATATACTGTAGAAAGAGACTGGATAAGGGCGCCTAACTACTGATGTCCACAGATCAGCCGCTTCACTATCACAACACGAGAAACCAATCAGCTGAAGCCCTGATGAAGCTTCCCAACCAGGTTATTTGGGACTACATATACCCAATACTTCAATGTAGCAAAATGATTAGTTTACTATTTACTAACTACGGTCATTTCGACAAGTGTGCTGGAGATTTCTAAACACCCGAGATGCTATGATGTAACCTTTTTCCACCTTGATTTTGATCCTTCTCTGCTATGGTTATATTACACCCCTTGTTTTTGAGGTATGAATATTATCACACAACCACATCTGAGCACTGCTCGACACCAGTCTCCTTCTGAGCTCATTTGGAAACTCATCACTATCGACTTTGGGAACTTTCTACTTGCTAACTGGTGGTTTTGCGAGGAAGAAACTGCAATTTACATCTGCCAAGCGTTGAACTCAAATACAGAACCACCGACAGACAATGCACGGCCCCAGCTCTTCAGACTTCAGCATACGGGTTGATAACACCAGTACCCACATATGGGAACGGTTAAATTTAAATTTATAGTATTTTAATTTTGAATATTGTTTTTTCTCAGACGCTTAATATACTTGCTGGTAATGTTTTAGAGCTATGATACAGTGATATATACTCTCGGTAATATTGCACATAGGCCCTTTCCGGCTGTTTATCTGTCCCTGGGTTCTGGGCTGACTCTAGATCCCAGGTTAGAGGGAGGTAGTGGGGGCCTAGCATTCTCGGATCATACGGTTTGAAAGGGTCCCCTCTTAATACAGGGAAAATAGTTAGTGAATGTTATTCCAGGTTGAGTCTAGATTTCGGGTTATAAGGATAGGTCTCTTCAGACAATAGGTAACTCCTTACCTGTTCAGGGGAGTGGTTCTTCTTCAGTGACTGAGCATTATTAGTTCCTCCATATATGGCTGGCAATTGGCCCATTGTAACGTGTGGTGGTTCTGGGGTGGCGTGTGATGCTTTCACTGTTTTAATTTTTTGTTAGTATTTAGAGCAGAAGTTACTGGTTACATCTATATCTTAGCTGTTCTTCAGTCTAGGACAGACCAACCCCCATACGGTTGGGCCTGGTAGCCCCTATACCCGCTGGTCGTGGTATCTCTATTTGAGGTGCACCGCACCCCTTGCCAAACGGCATTCCCTTATATTTATTTGGGTAGTCATTATACCCATCGTTCTTATACAGATTCTCAACTCGTTGAGGACCCATAGACCTCTTTACGTGACCAAGACTAGATTCTCCTTTCTATCTCATATACCTATCCCACCTCGGAATCCCTGTTCAACTTTCGTTTCCCTCTTCTCCCACGACAATGACTGACTTTCCTACCCCATCCTTGCGACCTGCTGACAAGGAGGTACCTTTTTTAAATCTTAAGCTGTATTCCATTAACATCAGAGGATTAAATACACCTGAAAAGCGCTCTTTATTGCTCTCTTCTTTACATAAAGAGAAACCCCAAATTGTATTACTTCAAGAAACCCACTTTAGGTCGGACAGTGTTCCCGTCCTTCGAAGTTGCCATTTCCCTACTGTACTTCATGCCACTAATGATGTTTCAAAAACCAGAGGAGTGTCCATACTATTGTCCAAAAATTGCCCACTTAAAGTTGAAGATGTTGAACGTGATCCTAATGGGAGATTCATCTTCCTTAAAGGCAAAATATTCAACTCTCCAGTTACAATCGCTAATATCTACGCGCCTAATTCACAACACGTTAGTTTCTTCCGAGACATTGTCCAACGCCTCACAGTTTTTAGATCTGGAATGCTGATCATGGGTGGGGACTTTAATGTTCCACTAACTCCCCTCCTTGATGCTTCGAATGGCTCCTCCTGCCTGACCTATCGTACATTACGAGCGGTTAAAACCCAATTAGATCCGCTTACTCTGCATGATACCTGGCGTTCATTATACCCCACAACTAAAGATTACACCTATTTCTCACCCTTGCACGCCAGGTATTCACGTATCGATTATTTTTTCATCACCCAGGAGGACCTTATTCGACTCACTAGTGCATCCATTGAGCCCATGGTGTTATCAGATCACCACCCAATCGCTATTACACTTACCTGGAGGGGTCGGATCCCTGGTCGACCTGTATGGCGGATGGACGATTCTATCCTATTGGATCAGAGTTGTATAGCTGAATTATCAGAATCTCTAACGCAATACTTTTCTGACAATTCATCTCCAGAGATAACTCCCGCTTCTGTATGGGCAGCACACATATGTGTTCTCAGAGGGAAGCTTATCTCTATTATGTCTAAACGCCGCAAGCTGCGTTAAGCTCGACTTGAAGAACTTTTTGCCAAAATCAGGACCCTGGAAGGGGCCCACAAACGCTCCCTAGCTGCAAATTCTCTTGAAGCTTTATTAGAAGCTAGGAAGGATCTCCAGGCGGAGCTTCACGCATGTTTAAAATATAGATTTGCCTTAGCCCACAAGCTATATTATGAGTTTGGCAACAAATCTAGTAAACTGCTAGCTCACGCATTGCAGAAAAAGAAAGAACTCAATACAATACACTCTATAACTACCCCAACAGGTGAAAACCTACATAGAACGGATTTAATTGCCAAGCAATTTACATCCTTCCTCTCTTCATTATACAATTTACCTACACCACCAGGTTCAGGGACTCCCGCTCATAGAAAACAACTGATTGACGATTTCCTTTCCAAATACGGTTTACCCCCCACCCCAATTCCTAATTTAGATTACTTAGATTCACCAATATCAATAGAGGAGGCTCTAGCTGCCCTAAAACAAGCAAAATCAGGTAAAAGCCCTGGTCCTGATGGCCTGAGCTCGGGATATTACAAGTCCTTTGCCCCTCTATTGATCCCCCATTTTGTTAGGGCATTTAATGACGTACCATTTTTACCCGCAACTGGATCTGACCTCCTGGAGGCTCATATTGCTTTAGTGCCGAAACCAGGGAAAGATAGCACATTAGTCCCTAATTACTGGCCCATATCATTACTCAATGTTGACTTAAAGCTATTCGCAAAAATTTTAGCCAATAGATTGCTCACTCATCTTCCGTCTCTAGTCTCGACAGACCAGGTGGGATTTGTCCCTGGCAGAGAGGCCAGGGACAACACCATAAAGGCGATAAATATCCACCACTGGTTATCAACATCTAAGACAAAGGGATTTCTGCTGTCCCTTGATGCCGAGAAGGCGTTCGACAGGTTGGCATGGGACTACATGGAAGCTGCTCTTCGCAAGCTAGGTTTGCCTTCGCGTTTTATGCAAATGGTCTTAACACTCTATTCGGTCCCCTCTGCACGTGTTAAAGTCAATGGTCGACTGTCGGACGCCTTCTCGGTGCGCAATGGAACTAGGCAAGGTTGCCCACTTTCACCTTTAATCTTCATCCTCACTCTAGAACCACTATTGAACTGCCTGAGAGATAATCCAGATATACGGGGCATTGACATCAAGCATCGCCAATATAAAGTAGCCGCATATGCGGATGACGTCCTATTGTTTCTCACAAATCCCCTGATTACTTTGCCCAACCTTCTTAAAGATTTCAAATTATTTCATACACTCTACAATCTGCGTATTAACTTTGGTAAGTCAATGGCGTTAAATGTCTCACTGCCGGTGGAGACTGTAGACCTGTGCAAAAAAAAATTTCCTTTTAAATGGGACCCTAACGATATAACATATCTAGGAATTAAGCTCCCTGCAAAACTCTCTGATCTTTTTACCCGTAACTTCCCACCTGCACTGCAATCAATTAAGGCTGACTTAGAGACTTGGACTAAGGGCACATTTTCTTGGTTTGGACGTGCAGCTGTTCTGAAGATGAATGTCCTTCCAAGACTGTTGTACTTGTTACAAGCGATCCCAATTAGACTCCCAGCCACATTCCTGAATTCCTTTAAATCAATGTGTAGGACCTTTCTCTGGGGTGGGCGTCCAGCCAGGTTGAGTTGGGACAGATTATCTTTGCCCAAAGCGAAGGGAGGCATCGGGATCCCTGATCTCTCCAGATATCATCGGGCCTGTCTTCTCACACGAATAGTCGACTGGCACATCCATGGAAAGAATAAAGGTTGGGTTGATTTAGAAGAAGCCTTTGTGGGCTTCCGAATATCTCACCTTCCCTGGATAGACCGACCGCTCACCCCCAGGAAATGCACTTCACACCCTCTGATTGGCCCAACCCTTTCCTGTCTCAGGACAATATTTAAAGAGCCAGGCTCGACACCTTTTCCTAGTCCCATGACCCCTCTTACGCATAACCCAAGTTTCCCAGATGGTGTCAATACTGTAGACCCACAGGCAACTCAAACCGAGCCTTCCCTACGAGCACACCAATTTTTTAATAATGGAACACTTTTATCCCAGTCAGCTATGGTATTGAAATTTCCTACCTTTCAAATTCCATGCTTCAAATTTTTCCAAATTAGGCATTTTCTACAGAACTCTCCTACACCTGCCTTATGGAGCAGAGATCTCACACCCCTTGAAAATGTATGTGTTTCCTCTGCTCCGCAATGGCATTTAATCTCGGTGTTATATTCCATGCTCACACCTACAACTACCTCAATGGCCTCTATTCACGACAAATGGGAAACTGATTTGCAGATCTCCCTTTCTGATGACGATTGGAACTCCATATGGACACATATTCACAAGGGTTCGATTAACGTTTCTGCACAAGAGAACAGATATAAGATATACTCACGTTGGTACAGAACCCCTAGTAAACTACATAAATTTTACCCAAATGTCCCTGCGACCTGCTGGAGATGCAATGAGGCAGAGGGTACTCTTTTACATATCTGGTGGAGCTGTCCTAAGCTCCAACTGTTCTGGAAATCTATCCACTCAATCATTGCCCGCATAACATCGTTCACGCCTGACTTTACCCCTGAGCAATATCTTTTGCATCATACCTCTTTGCCACAGTCGACATACCGAAAGTCTCTAATGCTGCATCTGATTAATGCAGCCTCTCAGTGCATCCCACTACGGTGGAAGGACTCTCTCCCACCAACCATACAGGAATGGCATGCCAGAGTCAATAAAATTGAGCTGATGGAGAGACTAATCCACCAAGCGAGAGATGCAGCTGAGACATTCAGACTTACTTGGAATTGTTGGACACTTTACAGAGAATCCCTTCCCACTGACTCATTGACGGCTTCCTCTGACCACCATGACTGACCCTACGTAACTGCTTTCTTTACCTTTTATTTTTTCGATCTCTGGTCCCCCTCTTTTCCTCCTTTACGAAACCTTTTTTCCCCTTGCCCTTCCCAACCACTTCTGGTCTTATCTGTAAGGACCTAATGGATGCATTTCAGCTCTAGTTTAATAGCCTGGGGAGGCCTTACCCTTGCCTCCAACCCCTCGCGGGTATAACACTACACAACTTTTGAGACAACCTAAGGAGATATGTCCTTTGGGTTACGAATTAGACTGTTAGAATTTGTTACCTAAACAGACCAGGAATTCTCTCAAATTTCCTCTGATATGTACTTTTCAAGTTTACCCCCACATTGCCCACAGTTTTGCCCCCGTTAGGGGTGGGTTGAGTGGGGGGTTAACCCTGCTGGTCGTTATAGGCGTTACTGTCTTCTTTTGGCCCATAGGTTAGTCTTGATAACCTCTATCACAACAGACAGTATACAGCTGACTCTCCTGTTATGATTGCTACCATATTGTCTCATATGTAGATTCTTGATTAACCTCTTTTATGCCACTTAATAACATAAATAATGATAAACTGTACACCTATGTATATATTCCACACTACTATATGTATGTAGTACCGTTTATGCTCTGTGATTGCCACAAAATGCTTAATAGTTGGATTGACTATACTGCTGTAATGTTTTATGATTTAATAAACTTCTATTCTGGAAAATAAAAAAAAGATCACCGGACACAGTGTTGCCTCCTCACACCAGATTTAAACCTCCAATTACAGTACAACTGTGTCGCAAACGCGTGCATTGCATGGCAATCATGGGTTTAAATCAGGTTGTGAGAAGGCAACATATCACCTCCTCGCCACCTATCAACACACCCTTGGATCACTTTTCAGAGGAGCAGCAATTTTGCTGCATTTGTGAATGAGCCCTTGGTGGTAAAACAGCAGAATATCAAAAATAATATATGGCTAAGTGCAATAAACCTGCAAAAAAAGGTGCAGGTACACTGAACTGTACCCGCAGTGTGGGTAAACCACAGCACATCATTGTGGAAGCAGTCCTATACTATTATGCCCAGTGTATTGCTTCACACTGACCTGAAGATCTCTTCCTTCCTGTTGTTGGCACCACTCTGGAGATCTCTAGCCGGGATGAGAGGTGGAGTGCAGTTGTTATCACTTTGCATGGGACAGGAGCCAGCACTACAGAGGAGGCATCGACTTATGTGGTACTTGCTCCCTACTACAGCTCCAACTTTACAAGTAGCCCCGGTGTTCTCTACTACTGATATTACCATTGTCCCTGTCAAGCAGGGGCGTAGATAAGGGGGGAGTCAGGGGTGTTCAAACCCCCCAGGGCCAAAATGAAATGCATATATGTTTACCTGTAATTCCATTTCAACTTTGGTGAGAAGAGAGGTAGATTTCCCAGGCTTGCTGCGAATGTGGATACTCTGTTTAAAACAGGCGCTATATGACTTACCTGTCGTGGGTGGTCAAATTTCATTGGTGAGTTTTTTGGTGTGGCGGGAGGTGGATCACAACAGCGCCTTCAAAAATGTTTTGGATTACACAGCACAATAGCACAATATGGCACAGAGGAGAATATTTTGAAAGCATAAGAGACTTTCTTGTTGCATGGACACTTTATTGATATTCATAGATATGTATACGCACTACATTTTATAGGTGTTTCTGGAGCTGATATTTTGATTTATGTATTCTTCTTGAGCCCAATAATACAATTTATGAATTTCTGCTTAGTACTAAAAAAGACATTGTCAGGTTCTACAAAGTTAAGAATTATTTTTTTCTAGCAGTTAGGTAAACTTTCTAGAGCAGCTTTGTACACAGTTAGGGTTATACAGTAAGTTATCGCAAAGTATGGGTACATATGGGTACATATGGGTACATATGGGTACAGTGTTGCATGACTGTGCAATTGTCAGTCAAACTGTGACAGCGCTAAAAAAAATTAATTGGCAGGAAGGGGGTGAAATTGCCCAGTGGTTAAAGCTCATATCCAGGCAAGTTGTACATTTTAAAACATTAAAGCGGATCTACACTGTATCTGAACATAACAAAATAAAAGCACTATTTAATGAATTTTTAGTATTCAAAGCACACACCCCCATCCATCCATGGCTCTGTGTTTTATTTTGCTGAGAAATAACTTTGAAGAATACTCCCTAGCATTTCTGGCAGTTTCCATCTTGAGTATTGGCAGATGATTCATGGAGTATTTACTTCCTCAAATCCAGCTGTCCTTAGCCCAGGCATGCAGGCAGGAGAGTGAGCATAGCTGAGAAAACCTCATCCTCCCCTCCTAAAGAATCTTGAGGTGTATAAGATCATTTGCTTAGGCATAGAAACCAGGAAGTAACTGAAGATTGTATTAAGAAAAAGTTCAAAACAAGTATATACAATATATCTTCCTATCTTTTTATTATTCTAGCAGCATAATGCTGGCCATACACATTACGAAAAAAATTACAGAAAGTCCAATATTTCGAAATTTCCAGATTAGATTGAAAAGTTTGAAATATTTTTATTGAAAGAACGAAATTTGTAAGGTTAGTGGCTTTCTCGCATGGTAAAAATTTTGATTTTTTAGTGCGCATGTGCAAGAAAACTTTAACCTGGAAGCAAAAAAATTTGTGATAACGTAAAATAAACTAACACAAAGTAAAGACAAGGGAAATTGCTTTTAACAAACTTTATTAACAAAAGTTGGCATACGCGGAAGGGACATTGAAAGTTCAATTTTATTTTGACGTTTACTTTCTCATGTGACCAAATCAAATGACAAACTGTTTAATTTATGTCCATTGAACGGTTATATTTTGAAATTTGGTCGCTACATAATGGTAAAAAATTCAGAAAATGTATTTGTTTTTCGAAAAAGCTATCATCTGATTTTATGGCCAGCATCAGGATTTAAAATAGTCAAAGTTGATTGAGAAAGTGAAAACAATTTTACTTACCTTACCCCTTACTCCCCCGGAAGCTGAAGCTGTCCAGCTTGTGGGTGGGCCCTCGCCTTCCTCACTTACAATTCAGGACAGCTGGCCCTGCTTTGTATGTGGTGATGTCAGAGTGTGATAGGTGAACAGACGCCCAGAGAGAAGTGGCTTTGAGGGACCAGGTGCATAAAGAGAAGGCACTTACAGGAGTGAGGAAAAAGGTAAGTAAAACTACTTTTTAAGTTCTACTAGACAAAATGTAGTATTTAGCTCTCGTAGTCTCCATTGCAAGGGTAGTTTTTAAAAAAAATTCCAGCATTTAGCTTAAAGTGGAACTATAGGCAAAACTTTTTTTTTTTTTATTTTGGATAGCATATGGGAGGGTTATAACCCCTGTAAGGTTTATTTTTGCCATCTTTATCCCACTGGTGAGATCTACTTTCACTTCCTGTCCCATGACCAAAGAGGAAGTGATTGGAAATCTCTGCAAGTTAAGGGAACAACCCAAAATTTTGAATTTTCTTTCACTTTTAATGATAATGGTAAACAAGACAAATAGCATACCTCCCAGCTTTGTGAGATGGGAATTAGGGACACCTACTAGCAAAAGCATGTAGGCATAGGACACCCCCTGCCATGCCCCCTTAAAGGAAAATTAACCTAAAAAAAGATTAGTTAAACCCACAATGGCTTTTTTTGTTTACCACTACTATTCCTTTATATTGGCTTTTGAAATTTACAAAAGCAGCAATTAGCAAATTGGATGAAAGGTTTAGCACTGAAAAACACTTTTTGAAATCTAAAAAGTGCATTTCATATACAACTATACAGAATAAAGACCAAAATGATGGACAAATGAGGAGGAAAGAGGGACAGAGGGACATTGCTCCTTATCAGGGACCATCCCTCGAAATCAGGAACAGCTGAGCTATCAAATAGAGAGGGTGATTCTCCTTAACGGGGGCACAGACAGCAATAAAAACTGACAGGTGTTCTAATGAATCTCTACTCTGTCTAAAAACTAAAAGAAAAAAATTTTGGTTTTAGTTATAATTTAACGTAATTATAAATGCATTTTCTACTCTTGCTTTGAATGTCCTTGTTCAGCCACTTTCAGTTATAAAGTGACAAAGCTCTGACCCCATCTTCTAATTGTGCTCCTGCATTGTCACCCTGTCAAATGGGCTTCCAATGAAGACTACAGGTGGTTGTTTCAACATACATTACACAGACATGGTTCACTGTTTTAGCATCAGGAATCCTGCCCTGAAAACTGGAGTTCATGCATGTGGTTTCAAGAGACTAAAGGAGATTAGCAGTACTGAGATGCAACAAAGGATTAAAAAAAATGGAAACAATTACTTTATTCAAATGAAACATGGTAATTGTTTATGATACATGGTACTGTAGCAAAATGTCATTCTGTTGAAGCTTACATCCAATTTAACCTTAGAACTGTGTTTGTTGACCTGGCCTGGTAGAACCAATTTTTGCATAAACCGCTTACATAAAAACACTAAAGTTGAAATAGGAACAATGGTGACTTTAGAAACACACAACATGGTATTTAACGGAAGAGAAGGTTCTTTTATCCCTGAATAACATGACCATACCAAACCCCATCAAAAACAAATGAGGTGAATTGTGCTTTCAGCAGCTACAGAAGCTTGCACTTTACTCACCCTGTCTGAGTGGTTACAAGTAATACATGTTGTACTTCGTGAATGCTATTGAAGTGCAGTGACAATGACAGGGAAAGCAGACAAGGACAGAGCAGACAGACACATCTATCAGCCATTAAACCCTGTGCAAAGCTTTCAGTGTCCGAAAGCACGCAGTCCAGCTCCTTATTATGGGGCTGTTTGAATGGGTTAATTAAATGCGTTAAATTTGCGACAGCTATTAATGGGAAGCTAAGTGGAATCGATATGCATGCCGGGGCATTCGGAGATGTCCAACCTTTTGAACATATCAGAGCATTCCTGATGGGCTGATAAAGAGACAGATTCATGTAGCAGAGGCTACGGATGGCAAGTGATAGATTGCAGCAAAGAGAGGACATAGCGGTAGTGAAGAGGGGATGGATTACTGTAGGCAGTAAAGCAGGGGGTGCCAGTGATGGGGTGACTGAAGGCAAGCAAAGGGACAGAGGCCCTTGAGCACTGACCTGTACTGTGTGACATTGAGGCAGAGATAAAAACAAATCAGTGAGGTGTCAGCATAATCTTTGAGAGGAGGGAGTGAGGACGCAGCCTGAAAAAAAAAAGAAAAAAGAAGCCTACCGGCTAGACTGGGTTTTTATCTGATAGTTTTGGCATTTATATCCAGAATTGGAAACAGCATTGCATATAGTGATAGTTATGAATAACTAATTGCAATGAGCTATATAAAACTAGAAAAGCAACAATTCAAGTGCCAAACATAATGGTTTGTGATTTTTCATAAAAATAAAAAAAATAACTCTATGTGAGCACAGCTCCATCGCCTACTTGTGTATGACACTAACACTTATGGGGCATAAGAAGTTTTGGTATGGCAATAATGCTAGCTTTAACCCAAAATTCTAAACTTCACCCTTACCCATAACCTTTAAAGCGGTTGTAAACCGCTGTACAATTTATTTTTTTGTACCTGCAAGGCAAAGGCATAATGTGCTAGTATGCATCGCTATACGCTTGCCTTAAAGCAAAGCTCTTCCAGCGCCGAGATGTCAGCGCTGCAGGTGCTCTCATCTTTACCGATCTTGCTTCCATGTTCGCAGACTCTGGCTCTGTGATTTGCCAGAGCCGCGATAACGTCTCTCCCATGTGCAGGAGCTGCCGTTCGTGGCACAGGGCTCTGAAAGGATAGCATGGGTGGCCGTTCCTTCAGAGCTCCTGCGACGATGATGTCACCGGCTGCATGTACACCAAATATCTCCTAAACGGTGCATGTTTAGGAAATATTTACACTACCTACAGGTGAAACTCAAAAAATTTGAATATCGTGCAAAAGTTCATTTATTTCACTAATGCAATTTAAAAGGGGAAACTAATATATGAGATAGACTCATTACATGAAAGCAAGATAATTCAAGCCGTGATTAACATAATTGTGATGATTATGGCTTACAGCTCATGGAAACCCCAAATCCACAATCTCAGTAAATTTGAATATTACATGCAATCAATAAAACAAGGATTGTACATAAAACAATATCAGACCTCTGAAAAGTATAAGCATGCATATGTACTCAGTACTTGGTTTGGGCCCCTTTTGCAGCAATTACTGCCTCAATGCGGCATGGCATGGAAGCTATCAGCCTATGGCACTGCTGAGGTGTTATGGAAGACCAGGATGCTTCAATAGCGGCCTTCAGCTCTTCTGCATTGTTCGGTCTCATGACTCTCATCTTTTTCTTGGCAATGCCCCATAGATTCTCTATGGGGTTCAGGTCAGGAGAATTTTCTGGCCAATCAAGCACAGTAATCCCACTGTCATTGAACCAGGTTTTGGTGTTTTTGGCAGTGTGGGCAGGTGCCAAGTCCTGCTGGAAAAATAAGTCAGCATCCCCATAGAGCTCATTTGCGGAAGGAAGCATGAAGTGCTCTAAAATCTCCTGGTAGAGGGCTGCATTGACCCGGGACTTAATGAAGCACAGTGGACCAACACCAGCAGATGACATGGCTCCCCAAGTCAACACAGACTGTGGAAACTTCACACTGGACTTCAATCATCTTGCAGTGTGTGCCTCTCCATTCTTCCTCCATACTCTGGGTCCTTGGTTTCCAAATGAGATGCAAAATTTGCTCTCATCAGAAAATAAGACTTTGGACCACTGAGCAACAGACCAGGTGTGTTTTTCTTTAGCCCAGGTAAGATGCTTTTGACGTTGTGTGTTGTTCAGGAGTGGCTTGACAAGAGGAATACGACATTTGAAGCCCATGTCCAGGATCCGTCTATGTGTGGTGGCTCTTGATGCACTGACTCCAGGCTCAGTCCACTTCTTGTGAAAGTCCCCAACACTTTTGAATGGCCTTTTCCTGACAATCCTCTCCAGGCTGCGGTCATCCCTGCTGCTTTTGCACCCTTTTCTTTCACACTTTTCCCTTCCACATATCTTTCTATTAATGTGCTTTGATACAGCACTTTGGGGATATCCAACTTCTTTTGCAATTACCTTTTGAGGCTTTCCCTCCTTATGGAGGGTGTCAATGATGGTTTTCTGCACAAGTGTCAGGTCAGCAGTCTTTCCCATGATTGTGATTCCTACTGAACTAGACTGAGAGACCATTTAAAGGCTCAGGAACCCTTTGCAGGTGTTATGGCTTAATTAGCTGATTAGAGTGGGACACTTTGAGCCTAGAATATTGCACCTTTTCACAATATTCAAATTTTCTGAGATTGTGGATTTGGGGTTTTCATGAGCTGTAAGCCATAATCATCACAATTATGACGAATCACGGGGAACCGGACTTCAAGCTGTCTTCTGCTGGGGGGAACCGGACTTCACGCTGTCTTCCGCTGGGACCCCCTCTCCCTTTCTTCTTTAATCTCTTTTACAAAGGGGGGGTTGCGCCCGGTCTTCTCCGCTGTCTTCTGCGGGGGGGGGAACCGGACTTCACAATGTCTTATGCCATGGGGGGGAACCGGACTTCACGCTGTCTTCCGCCTGGGCCCCCTCCTCCTTTCTTCTTTGAGCTCTTTTACAAATGGGGGTGCCCCTGGTCTTCTCCGCTGTCTTCTGCCGGGGAGGCCAGTCTTCTCTGTTCTTTCTTCTGCCGGGCTCCACCACCGTCTTCTCTGTTCTCTCTTCTGCCGGGCTCCACCAAGGGGGCCCGGTCTTCTCCGCTGTGTTGTTCTGTATTCTCTTCTAGCGATGTTGACGCAACAAGCTCTCCTGCTGTAATGCCGTGTTCGCGTTGCACAACGAATTATATAGGCATGGGGCGTGGTCATCGGGTGATGCCACCACCCCATCTTGAGAGCATGCGGTCTGGTACGGCTCAGGAGGGGGGCACTCGCTCATCCCCACCCCCATTCCTGTCCGGCCAGGCGGCGTGCTCGGATAAGGGTTTGGTATGGATCTTGGGGGAACCACCACGCTGTTTTTTTGGCGTAGGTGTCCCCCTTACAATCCATAACAAACCTAAGGGCCTGGTATGCTCCTAAAGGGGAACCCACGCCGTTTTTTTTTGTGAAATTTGGTGAGAAGTTCCCCTTCATGATCAGCGTAACAAAAACCCAAGCCGGTGTTTTATTTAACCACTTCCATACCACGCCTATTCTGGAACTTCTTTTCTTCATGTATAAATCAGCATTTGTTTTACTAGAAAATTACTCAGAACCCCAAACATTATATATATATAT
This sequence comes from Rana temporaria, assembly GCF_905171775.1. NCBI lineage: Eukaryota > Metazoa > Chordata > Amphibia > Anura > Ranidae > Rana > Rana temporaria. The sequence continues at coordinate 228,250,922 of NC_053491.1, read as the reverse complement.
ATTTTTAGAAGACACGCTAGGGAATAAAGTGGCGTCATTGCAACGTTTTATCTCCAATGGTTTAATGAATTAAAAAATAACAAAACAGTAAAGTTAGCCAATTTTTTGGGGATAATGTGAAAGATGATGTTACACTGAGTAAATAGACACCTAACTTGTCACGCTTTAATATTGCACACACTCATGGAATGGCGCCAAACTTTGGGACTTAAAAATCTCCATAGGCGACGCTTGAATTTTTTTTACAGGTTACCAGTTTAGAGTTACAGAGGAGGTCTAGTGCTAAAATTATTGCTCTCGCTCTAACGCACGCATCAATACCTCACATGTGTGGTTTAAACGGCATTTACATATGTGGGCGGGACTTACATGCGTGTTCGCTTCTGAGTGCGAGCTACTAGGGACAGGGGTGTTTTAATTTATTTTTTTGTTTTTTCATTTTTTTTACGTATTTTTTTTTTAGTTTTGCACTTTGTTTTTCATTTTTTTTATCACTTTTATTCCTCTTACAAGGAACGTAAACATCCCTTTTAATAGGAATAGTGTGTGACAGGTCCTCTTTATGGAGAGAGGCGGGGTCAATAAGACCCCACATCTGTCCTCCAGGCTGGAAAGCATGAGATCGGGGAAAAAAAACACTGATTTCATGCTTTCAGTCACGATTGCAGCTTTGTTTATGTTTATGTTTTTTTTTTTTTTTTTTTTATCCAACAAAAAAAGTTTTATTGATGAAAAGGTGGTACACAGCTTATGGCATTCAACATTACACAGCAAAACCAGGAATACATTTCTCATCAACCAGTCCCAGCCGGGCACTGCAGTCACTTGGCATTTCTCTCACCCCCCCTAGTATACATTTCCCCGAATTATAACATTTATCCCACATGCGCTCCTAGCAATCTATCCATAACCAGATCCACCGGTGAAAGCCCCGGTGTATCCAGCCACGGAGCCCAAAGGTTTTCATATTTACGGTTGCTTCCCCTGTGTTGGTAAATGAGTTTCTCCATACATGTTTATGTTTTTAAATCTCTATGCTCCTCATTCGGCGGCGGACGAGGGAAACCAAGTGAGTGTTAGAACCCCTGCTTGTGTTTTTTCTGTTGGGCTTTGTGTCCCTTTTCTTAAAATTGGCTTCACTTCCTGTCACACAGCTGAACAGGAAGTGAGATTAAAACCCTACCAATGACTTTTCTTGGGGACACACAGTGATGTTTGTGGGGGTCCCTAACACACATTCATACATATTAGCAACGCTGTATCCTGGCCTATTGTCATGGTTATATTTTCTTAGTTCTCTCAATAAAATTTTCAGAAATTTGTGCTTAAAGTAGAACTATAATCAACATTTTTTTTTCATTTTGGATAGAGTAAGGGAGGGAGGGAGGGTTATAGCCCCTGTCAGGTTATTTTGTCCCATCTCTGTCCAATTGCATAGATTTCCCTTCACTTCCTGCCCCATTGCCAAACAGGAAGTGAGAGAAAAACTATGCAAATTAAAGGAATCCAATGCCCCCCCCAGAACTAGTGTGTGTCGCCCCCCTGAAAATTTCTGGGCGGGTCATAAAAAAACATTGTGTGGCCTTGACAGGAAGGGGTGGGTAATTTTTTCTATTAGGAGGTGCAGAAGTTTAGTCAGGCCTAGGGCAGCACAAAACCGAAATTTACTACTGCATATTAGGGCTTATGTAGACAGGATCCGATTTACAGCATGTATTTAGATTGTGGAAGGAAACCCACGCAGCCACAGGGAGAACATGCAAACTCCAGGCAGATGGTGTCACGGGCGGGATTTAAACCAGCGACCCTTTTGCTGCTAGGTGAAAGTGCTATCCATTACACCACTGTGCTGAACGAACATGATTGCGGCTGAAAGCATGAGATCATTTTTTTTTTCCGATCTCATGCTTTCCAGCCTGGAGGACAGATGTGGGGTCTTATTGACCCCACCTCTCTCCATAAAGAGGACCTGTCACACACTATTCCTATTACAAGAGATGTTTACGTTCCTTGTAATAGGAATAAAAGTGATTAAAAAAAAAAAAAGGAAAAAAAAAGTGCAAAACTAAAAAAAAATTACGTAAAATAAAATAAAAAATAAAAATAAAAAAAAATAAAACGCCCCTGTCCCTAGTAGCTCGCACTCAGAAGCTAATGTGCATGGAAGTCCTGCCCACATATGTAAACGCTGTTCAAACCACACACGTGAGGTATTGACGCGTGCATTAGAGCGAGAGCAATAATTCTAGCACTAGACCTCCTCTGTAACTCTAAACTGGTAACCTGTAAAAAAAATTCAGGCATCGCCTATGGAGATTTTTATGTCCCGAAGTTTGGCGCCATTCCATGAGTGTGTGCAATATTAAAAAAATATATATAATGTTTGGGGGTCCTGAGTAATTTTCCAGAAACAAAATATAATTTTTACATGAAGGAGAGAAGTGCCAGAATAGGCGCGGTATGGAAGTGGGTAAAGTGAAACAATAAAAGTGAAATATTCCTTTAAATTTCATACGGGGGGGGGGTATAGTATGCCTGTGAAGTAGTGCATGTTTCCCGTGCTTAGAACTGTCCTTGTACAAGATGTAATTTCTGAAGGAAAAAAAAGTAATTTAAAAGTACTCGTGGCTATAAAGAATACAGAGAACAGTCATTGCTTAAAAAAAAAAAGCGTGGGGGTCCCCCCAAATTCAATTACCAGGCCAATTACTGCAGGTCTGGTATGGATTTTAAGGGGAACTCCACCCCAAATTAAAAAAGAAATGGCGTGGAGTTCCCCCAAAAATCCACACCAGACCCCTTATCTGTGCACGGGTCCTGGCTGGCCACAGGAAAAGAGGGGGGGACGAGAGAGCGCCCCCCTCCTGAACCATACCAGGCCAAATGCCCTCAACATGGGGAGGATGCTTTGGGGTCCCCCCAAAGCACTTTGTCCCCATGTTGATGGGGACAAAGGCCTCATCCCCACAACCCTGGAAGGTGGTTGTGGGGGTCTGCGGGCGGGGGGCTTATCGGAATCTGGAAGACCCCTTTAACAAAGGGGACCCCCAGATCCTGGCCCCTCCCCCTGTGTGAAATTGTAATGGGGTACAGTGTACCTCTACCATTTCACCCAAAAAAGTGTCAAAAATGTAAAAAAAGACAATAGCCGGTTTTTGACAATTCCTTTATTAATGTCTTCTTTCCGCGCTTCTTCTTCTCCCATCTTCTTCTTTTCTGCATTCATTCGGGTTTCTTCCTCCATCTTCTTCTTCCTCTAGTTTTTCCTTTGGTCTTCTCGTCCGCATCTTGCACCGGCTTCTTCTTTTGTGCATTCATTCGGGTTTCTTCCTCCATCTTCTTCTTCCTCTGCTTCTTTCTTGGGTCTTCTCGTCCGCATCTTGCACCAGCTTTTTCTTCCTTGGACAACTCGCTTGCAATTGAAGTTCCCGCTGTGTATGGTTCCTGTTCTTCTGACAGTACTTTTATCACTGAGGACGTGGCGTCATCCAGGGACCCCGCCCCCCTCTAACGCACATGTACTACACTTGACTTCCCTATGGCTTTCCCCGTTGCGTCAAAGGGGGGCGGGGTCAACTGGTGATGCCGCGTCCTCAGTGATAAAAGAACTGTCAGAAGAACAGGATTGTCACACAGCGGGAACTTCAATTGCAAGCGGGTCGTCCGGGGAAGAAGAAGGCGATGCAAAATGCGGACAAGAAGACCAAGGAAAGAAGCAGAGGAAGAAGAAGAAGAAGATGGAGGAAGAAACCGGAATGCACAAAAGAAGAAGCCGGTGCAAGATGCGGATGAGAAGACCAAAGAAAGAAGCAGAAGAAGAAGAAGATGGAGGAAGAAACCCGAATGAATGCAGAAAAGAAGATGGGAGAAGAAGCGCGGAAAGAAGACATTAATAAAGGAATTGTCAAAAACCGGCTATTGTCTTTTTTTTACATTTTTGACACTTTTTTTTGTGAAATGGTAGAGGTACAATGTACCCCGTTACCATTTCACAAAAGGGGGGGCCGGGATCTGGGGGTCCCCTTTGTTAAAGGGGTCTTCCAGATTCCGATAAGCCCCGCCCGCAGACCCCCACAACCACCGGCCAGAGTTGTGGGGATGAGGCCCTTGTCCCCATCAACATGGGGACAAGGTGCTTTGGAGGGGGACCCCAAAGCATCCTTCCCATGTTGAGGGCATGTGGCCTGGTACGGTTCAGGAGGGGGGCGCTCTCTCGTCCCCCCCTCTTTTCCTGCAGCCGGCCAGGTTGCGTGCTAGGATAAGGGGTCTGGTGTGGATTTTTGGGGGCACTCCACACAATTTTTTTTTTAAATTTGGGGTGGAGTTCCCCTTAAAATCCATCCAAGACCTGAAGGGCCTGGTATGGATATTTGGGGGAAACCCCACATCATTTTTTTTTAATTTGATGGCGGGGTTCCCCTTAACCACTTTAATACAGGGCATTTTCACCCCCTTCCTGCCCAGACCAATTTTTAGTTTTCAGCGCTGTCGCACTTTGAATGACAATTGCACGGTCGTGCGACGTGGCTCCCAAACAACATTGACGCCCTTTTTTCCCACAAATAGAGCTTTCTTTTGGTGGTATTTGATCACCTCTGCGGTTTTTATGTTTTTGCGCTATAAACAAAAGAAGAGCAACAATTTTTAAAAAAACACAATGGGCCAGATTCTCGTCCAGCGGCATATATCTGCGGCGGCGTAACATGTTCGATTTACGTTACGCCGCCGCAACTTAGACGGGCAAGTGCTGTATTCTCAAAGCACTTGCTCCGTAAGTTGCGGCGGTGTAGCGTAAAACAGGTAGCGTAAGCCCGCCTAATTCAAATTTGGATCAGGGGGGCGCGTTTTATGTAAATGTACTGTGACCCGACGTGATTGACGTTTTTCCCGAACGGCGCATGCGCCGTCCGTGGAATTTCCCAGTATGCATTGCTCCAAAGTACGCAGCAAGGACGTCATTGGTTTCGACGTGAACGTAAATGACGTCTAGCCCCATTCATGGACGACTTACGCAAACGACGTAACTTTTTCAAATTTCGACGCGGGAACGATGGCCATACTTAACATTATTACGCCGCACTTATGCCACCATATAGCAGGGGCAACTATACGCCGGGAAAAGCCTAATGTAAACGGTGTAACTTTACTGCGTCGGCCGGGCGTACGTTCGGGAATTCGTGTATCTAGCTAATTTGCATACTCAATGCGGAATTCGACGGATAAGCGCCACCTAGCGGCCAGCATAAATATGCAGTTACGATCCGACGGTGTAACACAGTTACGCCAGTCGAATCTACGGGAAATCTACGGGAAATCTATGCGTAACTGATTCTAAGAATCAGGCGCATAGATACGACCATGCAACGCAGAGATACGATGGCGTATCTGGAGATACGCCGTCGTATCTCTTCTGAGAATCTGGGCCAGGAGCAGATAAAAGGTCCAGAGTTGATTTCAAGTGTGCTATTTGCATTTGGAATCTGTTGCTGTCAACTCTCAATATGAGATCCAAAGAGCTGTCACTATCAGTGAAGCAAGCCATCATTAGGCTGAAAAAACAAAACAAACTCATCAGAGAGATAGCAAAAACATTAGTGTGGCCAAATCAACTGTTTGGAACATCCTTAAAAAGAAAGAACGCACCGGTGAGCTCAGCAACACCAAAAGACCCGGAAGACCACGGAAAACAACTGTGGTGGATGACCGAATAATTATTTCCCTGGTGAAGAAAACACTCTTCATAACAGTTGGCCAGATCAAGAACACTCTCCAGGAGGTAGGTGTATGTGTGTCAAAGTCAACAATCAAGACAAGACTTCACCAAAGTGAACACAGAGGGTTCACCACATGATGTAAACCATTGGTGAGCCTCAAAAACAAGAAGGCCAGATTAGAGTTTGCCAAACAACATCTAAAAAAGCCTTCACAGTTCTGGAACAACATCCTATGGACAGATGAGACCAAGATCAACTTGTACCAGAGTGATGGGAAGACAATAGTATGGAGAAGGAAAGGAACTGCTCATGATCCAAAGCATACCACCTCATCAGTGAAGCATGGTGGTGGTAGTGTCATGGCATGGGCATGTATGGCTGCCAATGGAACTGGTTCTCTTGTATTTATTGATGATGTGACTGCTGACAAAACAGAAGGATGAATTCTGAAGTGTTTCAGGCAATATTATCTGTTCATATTCAGCCATAATGCTTAAGAACTCATTGGACGGCGCTTCACAGTGCAGATGAACAATGACCCGAAGCATACTGCGAAAACAACCAAAGTGTTTATAGCACAAACAATAAAATCCACAGAGGAAATCAAATACCACCAAAAGAAAGCTCTATTTGTTTGAAAAAAAGGACATAATATTTAGTTGGGTACAGTGTCGCAACGACCGTGCAATTGTTAGTTTAGGTAGCGCAGTGCCGTAAAAAAATGGCCTGTTCGTGAAGGAGGGTACATTTTCCAGAGATCAAGTGGTTTAATTGAACAAACCTGAAGGTTTAATGTCGCTTTAAGTGCATTCTTTAGTTTTACATATACAGTAGAACCTTGGATTACGAGCATAATCCGTTCCAGGAGAATGCTTGTAATCCAAAGCACACGCATATCAAAGTGAGTTTCCCCATAGAAGTCAATGGAAACTAAGATCATTTGCTCCGTATTGACTTCTATGGCATGCAATACCGCATGTGGCCAGAGAGCCTCGGAAATACTCTAAAGACAGCTCGGCTGATCTCGGAAAACCTTGGAAAGGCTTGGAAACACTCAGTAATGGAGTATTTATGAGTATTTCTAAGTGATTCTGAGTATTTCCGAATGTCTCTGAACGGTTCCGAACCGTTCTGAGTGTCACCGGCGCCCGGCACCTCTGCCCAAATGCGGTACTGCACACCCCATTAGTAGGGATGAGCTTTGTGTTCGACTCGAACGTATGTTCGACTCGAACATCGTCTGTTCATACGTTCGACGAATTTCGAACAAAACGGGTCATTCGCGCCAAATTCGAGTGACGCGCGTCGGCCCATAATTCACTGCGGGATTGCGTGCTGATGATTGGTCAAGCATGCACCATGACCCTGCATGCTTGGCCAATCACAGCGCGCAAAAAACGAAGAACCATAATTGGCCAAAGCCAGGGTGGCTTTGGCCAATTATGGCTCAGGGGGTTTAGTACACGCCCCACACTATATAAGGCCGCCTGTAGTGTGTTGCGGCGCTGTTACAGACCACATCAGACAGTCAGTCAGTTAGAGAGAGAGAGAGAGATAGATAGAGACACAGTGGGCCAGATTCACAGCTGAGATACGACGGAGAATCTCAGATACTCTGTCGTATCCCTCAGAGTATCTATGCGACTGATTCATAGAATCAGTTACGCATAGATATCCCTAAGATCCGACAGGTGTAATTATTTTACACTGTCGGATCTTAGGATGCAATACCGCGGCCGCCGCTGGGGGTAGTTTGCGTCGTAAACCAGCGTCGGGTATGCAAATTAGGAGTTACGGCAATTCCCGACAGATTTTCGCGTTCGCTACGTCGCCGCTAGTCTAGTTTCCCGTCGCAAAGTTAGTAGTTTTTTTTGGTGCCCTAACTTTAGTCAGCAAACGTATTGCTGTCTAAAGTATGGCCGTCGTTCCCGGAATACGGAATTACGCTACTTGCGTCGCTGTTCGAAAAAATGACGTCACTTCGCGCAAAGCACGGCATGAGTTAGGAAACGGGGCATTCGAGGTAGGTCCGGCGCGGGAGCGCGCCTAATTTAAATGGGACACGCCCATTTGAATTGGCCCGCCTTGCGCCGGAGGCCGCCAGCGTAGGTTTTCATCGCAAGTGCTTGGTAAATCAGGCACTTGCGATGAAAACTTGCGGCGGTGTAACGTATCTAGGATACATTACGCCGCCCCTCACCTACGTGAATCTGGCCCAGTGTCTTTTCTACCAGATAGATAGATAGATAGATAGAGCAGGCAGGCTAGTCAGTTTAGTTAAATTTACAGTGTGTAGAGGATATATATACATCCTAGCGTTGTACATATATTTATACACTGTATAGCTTAGCTAGATCAGCTATTCCTATTGTTAGGCAGTAGATTGTGATAGCTGCAGTGCTCTAACGTGTTGTATTGCCTGCATAGTGTTTAGTTTACACCTAAACATAGTACTCAGTGTTAGTGGACGTGTGCTATTTAATTGCACATACATGCACGTGTGCTATATAATTGCACATAAACGCATTAGCTGTTACTGCACGTGTGCTATTTATTTGCACATAAACGCAGTCGCTGTTACTGCACGTGGGCTATTTAATTGCACATAAACGCAGTCGCTCTTACTGCACGTGTGCTGTTTTTTTGCCCATAAACGCAGTCGCTCTTACTGCACGTGGTCTATTTGCATATAAACGCAGTCGCTCTTACTGCACGTGTGCTGTTTTTTAGCCCATAAACGCAGTCGCTCTTACTGCATGTTTGCTGTGTTTTTGCCCATAAACGCAGTCGCTCTTACTGCATGTTTGCTGTGTTTTTGCCCATAAACGCAGTCGCTCTTACTGCACGTTTGCTGTTTTTTTGCCCATAAACGCATTAGCTGCTACTGCACGTAGGCTATTTAATTGCAAATAAACGCAGTCGCTCTTACTGCACGTGTGCTGTTTTTTGCCCATAAACGCAGTCGCTCTTACTGCACGTTTGCTGTGTTTTTGCCCATAAATGCAGTCGCTCTTACTGCACGTTTGCTGTTTTTTTGCCCATAAACGCATTAGCTGCTACTGCACGTGGGCTATTTAAAGCGGTGGTTCACCCACAATAACAACATTCTAGCATTAAATTAAGCATAGTAGCGCAAGCTACAGTATGCCTTTATTTATTTTTTTGCCCCGTACTCAGTGTGTAATCCTATAGTGAAGATTCCAACTCCCCACGGGGAATGGGCATTCCTATCCAGAGGGAAGACGATTGACGGCCGGCTATGGCACGTCACGCTCCCCGAAGATAGCCGGAGTAGGTCTTGGCTCTTCACGGCGCTATACGGCGCCTGCGCACAGACTATGCGCAGGCGCCGTGAAGAGCCAAGTCCTATTTCGGCTATTTACGGAGAAGCGTGACGTGCCAGAGCCGGCCGTCAATCATCTTCCCTCTGGATAGGAATGCCCATTCCCCGCGGGGAGTCAGAATCTTCACTATAGGATTACACAGTGAGTACGGGGCAAAAAAATAAAATAAAGGCATACTGTAGCTCGCGCTACTATGCTTAATTTAATGCTAGAATTTTTTTTTTTATAGGGTGAACCCCCTCTTTAATTGCAAATAAACGCAGTCGCTCTTACTGCACGTGTGCTGTTTTTTAGCCCATAAACGCAGTCGCTCTTACTGCGCGTTTGCTGTGTTTTTTCCCATAAACGCAGTCGCTCTTACTGCACGTTTTCTGTTTTTTTGCCCATAAACGCATTAGCTGCTACTGCACGTGGGCTATTTAATTGCAAATAATCGCAGTCGCTCTTACTGCACGTGTGCTGTTTTTTTTACCCATAAACAAAGTCGCTCTTACTGCACGTGGCCTATTTAATTGCACATAAACGCAGTTGCTCTTACTGCACGTGTGCTGTTTTTTAGCCCATAAACGCAGTCGCTCTTACTGCACGTTTGCTGTTTTTTTGCCCATAAACGCATTAGCTGCTACTGCACGTGGGCTATTTAATTGCAAATAAATGCAGTTGCTGTTACTGCACGTGGGCTATTTAATTGCACATAAATGCAGTCACTCTTACTGCACGTGTGCCGTTTTTTGCCCATAAACGCAGTCGCTCTTACTGCACGTTTGCTGTGTTTTTGCCCATAAACGCAGTCGCTCTTACTGCACATTTGCTGTGTTTTTGCCCATAAACGCATTAGGTGTTACTGCACGTGGGCTATTTAATTGCAAATAAACACAGTTGCTGTTACTGCACATGGGCTTTTTAATTGCAGATAAACGCAGTCGCTCTTACTGCACGTGTGCTGCGTTTTTGCCCATAAAAGCAGTCGCTCTTACTGTACGTTTGCTGTGTTTTTGCCCATAAACGCATTCGCTCTTACTGCATGTTTGCTGTGTTTTTGTCCATAAACGCATTAGCAGTTACTGCACGTGTGCTATTTAATTGCACATAAACGCATTAGCTGTTACTGCACGTGTGCTATTTTTTTGCACATAAACGCAGTTGCTGTTACTGCACGTGGGCTATTTAATTGCACATAAACACAGTCGCTCTTACTGCATGTGTGCTGTTTATTTCTGATTTTGTCCTGTGCAGGCTATTAAAATGTCTGGAAGGACAACAAAGAGAGGCAGAGAGTCACGAGGGCAAGCAGGCTCTGCATCTAGAGGCAACTGCATCTAGTAGAGTGGATGACCAAGCCGTCCTCATCCTCCTCATCCTCTCTCACCCAGGCTGAGCTTAGTTTGTCTGGCAAAGCAGCTGCCAAGGCGTCCTCTTCCCTCTGCACAATGGCATCACACAATCCTTCCCTAGTCCCACTATGTCCTCCTGAGGAGTCCCCCGAACTGTTTCAACACAGTGTTGGGTACATGCTACATGAAGATGAGCAGCGTTTTGAAGGCTCCGATGACAGAACACAGATAGAGGAAGGCATTGATGTGAGCCCAGAGAGATCGGGTGCCCGAGAGGAACAGCAATCTGGCAGTCAGGTTCCCCCAGCTGCAGCATACTGCCAGGATTTCGACAGTGATGAGGAGGGAGGGGATGATGAGGTCACTGACTCTACGTGGATGCCTGATAGGAGGGAGGAGGAGGAAGGAGAGAGGAGGAGGAGGAAGAGGAGCAGGAGGAGGAGGAGGAGCTGGAAGAGGCACAGGCACATCTCCAAAGAGGCAGGATGCCCTCCAGGGGACAGCTTAAGGGCAGCACACCAACTGCATTACATAGCAGAGCTACGCCGGTGCAGGGCGCTGCTGTGTCTCAACGGTACTGCAAAAGTTCTTTGGTGTGGGCCTTTTTTGAGACATGTGCATCAGATCGCACCGTTGCTATTTGCAACATATGTCTCAAGTGTATCTCGTGTGGCCAAAAAATCACCCGCTTGGGCACCACATGCTTGACCAGACATATGTCGACCTGCCATGCAGTTCGTTGGCAAGCATACCTGAAAGACGCACACCAAAGAACAAAGTGGACCTCCCCTTGCCCCTCATCAGCTGGGAGCTCCAACCCCACTAGACCCTCAGTCCTCTCTGAAGCCTGCACTGATAGGACTGAAGGTGTAGAAATAGGTGTGTCACAACCTAGTAGTACATGCGGGAAATCTACTGATGGTAGCAGACAAATTTCCCTGTCCCAGCTGCTGCAGTCCCAAAAGAAGTACTCTCCCAGCCATCCACATTCCCAGCGGTTGAATGCTAGCTTAGCGAAATTGCTAGCACTTAAACTGCTACCTTTTCAGTTGGTAGATTCTGCCCCCTTCCGTGAGTTTGTGGAATGTGCGGTACCTCAGTGGCAAGTACCCAAACGCCACTTTTTCTCACGGAAGGCGATTCCTGCTCTCTACCGTCATGTGGAAGGCAATGTCCATGCCTCGCTGGACAGGGCAGTCAGTGGTAAGGTGCATCTTACCGTTGACTCATGGTCCAGCAGGCATGGACAGGGACGTTACCTCTCTTTCACGGTGCATTGGGTGACTCTGCTTGCATGGTGAGCACCTGGGAAGGACGCAGGGCAAGGTACAGTAGTGTTGGAGGTTGTTCCGCCACCACGCCTCCAAAACACTACTACTGGTTGTGACACACCTCTCTCCTCCACCCCCTCCTCTTCTTCTCCCTCTGTGGCCTCTTCCTGTGCTGATGTTTCCTCTGAACCAGCCGCGCTCCGTAGGAGTACAAGGGGCTACGCAGGAATGCAGGCCGAGAGATGCCATGCGGTGCTAGAGCTGGTGTGCTTGGGAGACAGGAGCCACACTGGGGCAGAGGTTCTGTCAGCTCTACAGGGGCAGGCTCAGAGGTGGTTGATGCCACCCCAGCTTAAGCCAGGAATGGTGGTTAGCGACAATGGCACCAACCTCCTCTCTGCCCTGCGACAGGGAAAACTGACCCATGTGCCCTGTTTTGCTCATGTTCTCAATTTGGTGGTGCAGCGGTTCTTGGGCAGGTACCCGGGCTTACAGGATGTCCTGAAGCAGGCCAGGAATGTCTGTGTGCATTTCCGAAGGTCATACAATGCCACTGCTCGGCTGACAAACCTCCAAAGGGAATACAACCTGCCCAAGAACCGCCTAATCTGTGACATGCCCACCAGATGGAACTCTACATTGGCCATGCTGCAGCGGCTGCACATGCAGCAGAGGGCCATCAATGAGTACCTGTGCCAATATTGCAGCAGAACTGGGTCAGGGGAGCTTGGGTTTTTTTCCCCACGCCAGTGGGCCTTGATCAGGGATGCATGCACTGTCCTGTCACCATTTGAGGACGCCATGAGGATGGTGAGCAGTGACAGTGCATGCATCAGTGAGACTGTCCCTCTTATTCACCTGTTGGAGCACACGCTACGTGGAATAATGGACAGAGCAATTGAGGCAGAACAGAGGGAGGAAGAGGAGGACTTCCTTACCTCTCAAAGCCCCCTTTATCCAGACAGTGGTCCTGCATGCCCGCCTAGCACACAGGAAGAGGACGAGGAGGACGAGGAGGACGAGGAGGAGGATTGTATCAGCAGCCTGGAGGTGGAGCCTAGCACTCGGCAGCAGCAGACTTTAAGGGATCACTTAGAGTCCCAAGGAACCTGTGGACTTTTACGTGACTGCGATGAGGTGGCTGCGGATCCTGTCGTCCTCAGTGACCCAGAGGACTGTGCCCCGAATGCCTCAGCAAACCTACGCTGCATGGTCACCCTGATCCTGCAAAGCCTGCGTAAGGATCCTCGTGTTCGTGGTATCAAGGAGAGGGATCATTACTGGCTGGCAACTCTCCTTGATCCACGTTACAAGAGTAAGGTTGCGGAGCTTATCTTGCCGTCGCAGAGGGAGCAGAAGATGAAACATCTTCGGGAGGCCTTGCAGAAGGGTCTGTGCAACGCGTTCCCAGAACCTGGGGGATTACCAAATCCTGTTCCTGGACAACGTGCTGCTGAGGCTTCGGTGAGTCACAGAAGGAGCGGTGGAGAAGGTGGCCGTCTGACCGATGCGTTCAGACAATTTTTTAGTCCGCAGCCCCAAGGTATGACCGGTTCCAGCAACCATGGCAAGCGTTTGGTTTACATGGTGCGTGAATACCTAGGGGCAAGATCAGACTTGGACACCTTCCCCACCGGAAATTTTCTGGCTTACTGGGTCTTGAGGATGGATCACTGGCCAGAGCTTGCACAGTACGCAATTGAGCTACTGGCTTGCCCTGCATCCAGCATTCTTTCAGAACGCACATTCAGTGCTGCTGGAGGCTTTGTGACCGATCACAGGGTGCGCCTCTCCACCGACTCCGTCGATCGACTGACCTTCATAAAAATGAATCAGGCTTGGATCCACACCAGCTACCAAGCACCTGATGCTGATGTAACTGAATATTTTTTTTGGAAATGACAGATCCCTTGGAGACTGCCTATGCTGATGCTGAGTGACTGTCCTGTTATGCTGCTGACTGAATATCCTTTTCCTCCTTACTGCTCTTGCTGATAGCTAATAAGAACATTTTTGTTTCTGGGCTCCACCACCAGTGCCTAAGGCCCAATTTTTATGCCCCTGTTTAACAGGGGGGTCTAATAACAATTTTTGATGCAATACTTTGCATGTGGCTCTTTGCTGCGCTCCAATTACAGTATCTGAGGGGTTGCAGTGTTGTGTTGTGCCTAAGGCCCAATTTTTATGCCCCTGTGCGTCTAATAACAATTTTTGATGCAATACTTTTCATGTGGCTCTTTGCTGCGCTCCAATTACAGTATCTGAGGGGTTGCAGTGTTGTGTTGTGCCTAAGGCCCAAGTTTTCTGCCCCTGTTTAACAGGGGCGTCTAATAAAAAATTTTGATGCAATACTTTGCATGTGGCTCTTTGCTGCGCTCCAATTACAGTATCTAAGGGGTTGCAGTGTTGTGTTGTGCCTAAGGCCCAAGTTTTCTGCCCCTGTTTAACAGGGGCGTCTAATAACAATTTTTGATGCAATACTTTGCATGTGGCTCTTTGCTGCGCTCCAATTACAGTATCTGAGGGGTTGCAGTGTTGTGTTGTGCCTAAGTTCCAAGTTTTCTGCCCCTGTTTAACCACTTGAGACCCGCGCTATAGACAAAAGACGTCCACAGCGCGGCTCTCAAGTGCCGAGTGGACGTCTTTAGACGTCCCTTTATGTGTATTACCCCCTTGCGCCACTGGGGGGCGCGCAGCAGGTAAACACTGTCCCGGCGCATTGCCGAAGAGCTGATGCGTGTACCGGGCGGCCGCGATGTCCGCCGGGTACACACGATCGTCGGTAACACAGCAGGGACGTGGAGCTCTGTGTGTAAACACAGAGCTCCACGTGCTGTCAGAGGAGAGGAGACCGATCTGTGTCCCTTGTACATAGGGACACAGCATCGGTCACCTCCCCCAATCACCCCCCTTCCCCCACACAGTTAGAACACACCCAGGATACACATTTAACCCCTTCCTCACCCCCTAGTGTTAACCCCTTCCCTGCCAGTCACATTTATACAGTAATTAGTGCATTTTTATAGCACTGATCGCTGTATAAATGTGAATGGTCCCAAATTTGTGTCAAAAGTGTCCGATACATCCGCCGCAATATTGCAGTCTCAATAAAAATCGCAGATCGCCACCATTACTAGTAAAAAAAAATCATAATTCTGTTCCCCATTTTGTAGGCGCTACAAAAAAAAATAGTTTTTTTTAAAAAAAATTGGGATATTTATTATAGCAACAAGTAAAAAAAATATATATATTTTTTAAATTGTCGCTCTTTTTTTGTTTATAGCGCAAAAAATAAGGCGATCAAATACCACCAAAATAAAGCTTTGTTTTTGTGGGGAAAAAAGGACGTCAATTTTGTTTGGGAGCCACGTCGCACGACCGCGCAAATGTCAGTTAAAGCGAGGCAGTGCCGGAAGCTGAAATTTCGCCTGGGCATGAAGGGGGTTTATGTGCCCAGTAAGCAAGTAGTTAACAGGGGCGTCTAATAACAATTTTTGATGCAATACTTTGCATGTGGCTCTTTGCTGCGCTCCAATTACAGTATCTGAGGGGTTGCAGTGTTGTGTTGTGCCTAAGGCCCAATTTTTATGCCCCTGTTTAACAGGGGCTTCTAATAACAATTTTTGATGCAATACTTTGCATGTGGCTCTTTGCTGCGCTCCAATTACAGTATCTGAGGGGTTGCAGTGTTGTGTTGTGCCTAAGGCCCAATTTTTATGCACCTGTTTAACAGGGGCATCTAATAACAATTTTTGATGCAATACTTTGCATGTGGCTCTTTGCTGCACTCCAATTACAGTATCTGTGAGGGGTTGCAGTGTTGTGACACCGCCACCAGTGCCTAAGGCCCAATTTTCTGCCCCTGTTCTAGTACTTTTCTTTGTTTGATTCTTTTCAAATTTGAGTTCATTCTAGCTTTCTCCTACGTTATCATAGTGTCATGTTTATTTTCCTGTACTAAATACTCATCATTGTCAATGTAAACACCACAAATCTAGATTTGTTCTTTTAGGCAGCATTGATATAATAAGAAGCCACACATTGTTGAGTATCCAAAAATATTTATTGTATCACACTTAAAATGTGTCATTTTCATTTTTTCAAAAAATATCTTAATAGAAATTGTTTATTTTTTATTTATTTTTGTCAAGAAATGTATTTTTGCTTTTAAATACTTGTCTACATCTATTTTTTTTCCTTTTTTTTTAAACCCTCCCCAGCACATCAATCAGATTCTTCAGGTTTTGATCCACCTTTCAGTTGTTCTTTATGATCTTCTCGAGGGCGAGGTTTGTGTCCTCTATTTCTGCCCTGCAGGAGATGACCCAATTAGCACCTGGGCACTGTAGGTGTCTAATCCGCCCCCAACAGCTCGAAAACCTCCTGAAATTTGGAAAAAAAACATGTATTAAAATGATGCAGGCCTACATGTATTACCTGAAGCTGTGCTGTATGACACTGACCTGATGTGGTGGCATTTTGCACTTCCTGTACATCCGGCGAGGGTGGGGCTTGGCTCTGTGTGGGGTTGGTCGGCTCCACTGCTGCAGCTTGATTACGGCCTATGAGATTGTAAAAAAAGGGATACATGAATCAAAAAGATTAGAGGCCTGAAAGAGGAATATCAATCATTCTTTTTAAAAAGTGTGGTACAATTGTCTGTTTTTACAATCCTTCTAAGCTTAATACAGGATTTTATCCATTACCAAAGCTGCTGCACTTCTCTATCTTTGGCCAAGTTTCCTACATGGAAAAACAAGTATACACTGGATCACCTCTGTGTGACACCCTAACTAGGTTGTTCTTGTGACCAACACTCAGTGCCGATCCTGACCTCCCTGGGGCCCAAAGCAAAATGACATGGCACATTAAAAATGAGAAGCGGGGGGTGCTGACGACAGTGACATGTCACATTAAAGAAAGTTGAGAAGTTGGGGGAGGGGGTGTTCTGCTGTCGGAAATGACATCTTACATTAAATTGAGAAGCAAGGGGTGCTGACTTCTTGCCTCTTCTCCCATGAAGTCAGCGAGTTGAGAAGCGGGGTTAGGGGCCGAAAAGGACTTCTTACCAGGCAGGGCCTCTAGATATTTGGGGGGACCTTCGCAGCTTTGCATAGTGAGCCTATAGGGCGGATCGGCCATGCCAACCATTGTGCTACTGAGTCCATATGTGTAATCAACTGCTTTGCTGAGCATACTCTCCTTTTACTGTATATTGACTCAAGTTGGATTATTTAAATCTAGTTAAGAACACATCTACATTAAATAAAAAATTGGTCTCACATATAAAGATCTTAAATAGAATGAACAACCAATTATAATGACCACAAACATGAACCTTGAGACATCTATTCTTGAACTGTATATATACACAACCTGAAATAAAAAGCACATGCCACAAAATAATAAAAACAAATATCCAGAGTACACATGAAAATTACTTACGTCTTCTGAGGACTCTTCGAATTCTCTCCAGCTGCTCCGGCTCTCGGATTTTCAAATCAGACCATCTCTTGCGCAACTGCTCCCTGGACCTCTGCACCCCGAATTTTGCATGGTTAGTCCTCCTTACCTTCTCCATGATCTGGGCCTTGAGTTTATTGGGGTTCTTGTAAGGCCTTTTTTGCTGTCGTAGTCCTCCTTTTTAAGAATAGCCACCATCTCAACCATCTCGTCGAAGCTCATGTTGGTGGTTTTGTACCTCCTGCTCCTCCTGGTGTGTGCCTGGCCTCTCTCCTGCCTGGTTGCAGCTTGCTGTCTCTCCTCCATCATGTCTTCAGACTCTTCACCGTCTTGCATTGACCGACTAAAAAGGGGCGTGGCAATCACTACAACGATTGTCATGGGCGGGGAAACGTGCGGAGCTTCTCACACGCGCAGTGTATAAAGGGATATTGCGTGAATGAGAACGTCGTTCACAGTCGGTAGAAAACGTCGGAAAAACGATCGTGCAATACGACGATACGAAACTTGATTTTTGGACTTCATGATCAGTGAATGAGTTTGTGGGTTAGATATGGGGAGAAAGCTAAGGCTTCACTGACATTTAGTTTTTTTTGCTAAATTTTGACTTTCAGAAATAATAGAGGCCTTCAGAGAATAGGAGTTCTTCACAGAATTTGTTCAAAGGGGGCCCCGGATGGCAACCCCCCTTTTTTTCTAGAATTTTTCTTTCACAAAAAAATAATTTCTTGAGCCAAGATCTGGCATTGTAATTCCCCCCCCCTAAAATAATCGACATATTGTTGCCACACAGCATGTGCGCTTTGGGGGACCAAGCCTGTATGGCCACAGGCTCACGGGCCACCACTGGAACATCAATGGCCTCATCACCAGGCAGGAGTGTCATGTAGTTTGTTGAGGGTCTCTTTAGGAAATTGTGCAATATGCAGCAGCAAAGTATGACATGGTTCAGATTCTACTTAACAAACCTACAGTCCTTGTCTTGTTTGCACCGCCTGTATACTGCTGTTCAAAGTATATAGGGCCAAAGGGTCTTGTCAGGGCCGATCCTCCCTATAGGCTCACTATGCAAGCCGCTTAGGGCCATGCAAAGCTGCAAAGGGCCCCCCAAATTACTAGAGGCCCCACCTGGTGAGAAGTCATTTTCGCCCCCTCACCCTGCTTCTAAACTTGCTGGCTGAGTCATTTCCGACAGCAGAACACCCCTCCCCACGCTTCTCAACTTTCTTTAATGTGACATGTCACTGTCGTCAGCGCCCCCTGCTTCTCATTTTTAATGTGCCATGTCATTTTGCTTAGGGCCCCAGGGAGGTCAGGATCGGCACTGGGTCTTGTAATGACCTGGGGGGATGGGTGGCGGGGAAACTCATGCTATTTTTTTCAATGATTTTTATCCATATTGCAGGGACCAAACATTACATTAAAGCCGCAAGCAGTATTAAATTACTTTTTTCTTATAGTAATCTCATGTTGTGCAGGGACATTTCTGAACACGTGCCACTACTATAGACACCCAGCAGGTACGATATTTAAAGGAATTTTTTTTTTCACTTTAAGCATCATTAAAATCGCTGCTCCAGAAAAAACTACAGTTTTTAAAAGTTTTTTTCCATTGATACATGTTCCCTGGGGCAAGACCCGGGTTCTCAAAGACGTTTTCCAACAATAGCTTGAATATTGGGCTTTAAAATTAGCACTTTTGAATTCGAACGTTCGAATCCCATAGACTTCAATGGGGTTCTAAATGTTCGTGCGAGCGGTCGGTCCGTTCAAACGTTCTGGTGCGAACTGAACGTGGGTATGTTCGGCTTATCCCTACCCATTAGCTTGAATTCTGCTCATTTTATGAGACAACACTCGCAAACTGAGTTAGGACTTAAAAAAAAAAGTTGCTTGTCTTTCAAAACGCTCGTTAACCGCGTTACTTGTAAACCAAGGTTCCACTGTACTTTAAATCTCCAAATGCTCCCATGGACCAGCATGAGGCATAGTAAACCAACACATCTAGAGTGTTTTTTTCCAATATGATGTACAGTAAATTACTTGCGGTTCACCACAGAAAAAAATGACAAGCCAGAAAGCAGATATTTGGAAACGTTACTCTTTTGTTAAACAGTAATTTATAACTAATTTAACACCTGCGTATCATTTGAAGGATGAGCTTCATATTTCTGTATTTTCTCTCTCTTTTACAGAGCAGAATTCAAGCACACACATCTTAGTCACATTTCCAAGCCAGCACCTAATTGATGCCTAGAGCACCACATGCCATCCAAATGCAATCCCCGATGGACGTAGTTTTCCCATCTCCCCACCTGTACGCACCCTTGTGTGAAACAGCCTTGAAAAATGCCTGAGGGATGCTGAAGGGCTGAGAACACACAGTTCCCTAAAGACCCAGAGCTGCATTGTAAATGTAGCACTGAGAACAGGCCCCAGGAGATGTCAATATATGCAGGTACACTAATAGAACTGTGCAGATATGATGAGTACAGAAGGCCCGATAAAAAGGGAAAAACAAACAGATTTTGTGTCAGATCAAACAAGAATTATCCTACCATGTCTACAACAACTGAAGAGCTGACATATTTGGAATAGGAAGGATCAGGATTTATTTTTGCATCCTTTCTTTTGTAGACCATCTATGTGAAAAATTACATGAATTAAAGATCTGTAGTGTGGGCTTCAAGAGGGAGGATGAATATAAAACCTGCACAGCTAAAACAGGAGACTTGCATATTTCAAAAGTGTAGGGTAAGCCATAGGACAATTACACTATTAATATACTGTATATACACCAACGCTATCACATTTACATATACACAAGCAGCTTATAGGCATGAAGAATGATAATAACATTTAATAAATAAATTGAGTTTAGAAGTTGCATTACTTTATCAAACTTTGGTCACCTGATTCAGAGCAACGACCCCCAATGTTTAAAATGGTCCCTCTGTGGGAGCATATTACAAGCAGGAAAACAGCTACAATTCGGGTGTCACTGCAGCTCTAGAATTCTTTTCATCTATTGTGCAGCACTATTTGTCAGACAAATTAAATCCTAATATCCAATAATGAACAATATGTCAACTTCAAAATGTATGCATTGTGTGATTACCACAATATATACTAAAATAATGATTTCAGAAACAACACTTGTGAATCATACATAAGTAAAATTAGGACAAAAAGTCCAAAAAGTAAGTGATGTGAATCCCACGCCACATGAATCTTCACCACCATATAATTAAAGCAAAAGGCTTACCAGAAATATATGACATTCAGATTATAGAGTCATATGTAGCGGTACCCCCGTGAGGGCTGCCATCAGACTCTATACCCCATTGGTTACTAGACATGTGCATTCGTTTTCGTCTGAATGCATTTTCGTCCGAATTTCAGGTATTTTCGTTATCGTTTTAACAAACGATAACGAAAGCACAGAAAGCAAAAACCGAAAGATCCGACATAAACAAATGCTTTATTTTCGTTTTTGTGGGGTCGAATGTGCCTAACCTTAACTCTGTTAGTCCAATATTATTCTACATAAAGAGAAAAGATTCGACATTGAGAGAAAAGATTTGACAATATAGAGACATGAAGAAGAGTCGACATAGAGAGAAAATATTCGACATAGAAAAGATTCGACATTATAGAGACATGAAGAAGATTCGACATAGAGAGAAAAGATTCGACATAGAGAGACATGAAGATTCGACGAAGCAGCTAAAAACATACAATCGCAGCAAGCGGACATTTATGGTGAAATGCTCTGCCCATAGGCTATAGAAGAATTCTAATGTTGGTTGACTAGTAATAATAATAATAAATATAATTATTATTAGTCATACAACATTAGAATTCTTCTATAGCTTGTAGGTGGAACATTCAACCGGAAATGTACGATTGCGGCATCGTAAAGTTTCGTTGCTCCCTCAAATCTTTTTATTTTTTTTAAGATTCTGTCAAATCTTTATTTTTATTTTTTAAAGATTTCGTCGAACCTTCTTAAAACATTCGAGAGACACCATAAGCCTTCAATGACAGATTCGACCTTAATTAATTTGGATTTTCGGACGAATGCATTTTTTTAACGAAAAATGAAATAAATAAAAACGAATTTCGGGAGTAACTAAATACATTTATTTTTCGAACGAAAACGAAATTCCGAAACAAAATATTTCAGTGTGCACATGTCTATTGGTTACCTCGACTCTGCAAACCCTCTCTTACCTCTGACACCTTGGGTTCCATCCTGCCACAGCTGCGATAGTAATGAGAATCTCACACAGTATCAATGAACAACTCAGATATGTTTACTGGGATGAAATGGACACAAAGAATAGCATAAGTAAACACAGCTTAATTTAACAGCGAATACATCTCATAACTGCTACACAATAATACTTGACATAAATCAACTACAAGACCTATGTGGACAGGTAGACAGAGGAACAAATACCCAATACTGTATAACACATATCAGATATTTTCCCTCTGTGTCCCCAACACACAGGCCAAAAAACAGTTATATACATAGGTTTATATCAAACACAACTTAAATTAAACAATAGATGGGCTGCCTGTATTAGAAGTTCAATGCAATAAGCAAAGGCATGTAAGGAAGTTGTGCACAACAGAGAAGAAATGGTAAGTGTTCCTTCAGTTCCAGTTATCTTCAGCTAGCCTGTTGGTTATACTGCAGTAAATTTGTAATCCAAAATGGAAGATGAGAACAAAGATAAACTAAACTGCACCTTATCTGAAGGGATGATAATACATGTATGCTCCTCCTTAAACTGTGTTAGATAAATGTTCGCAATGATGACTTTAAAGCACAATGGGGAAATATTGGCCCCAAGCGCCTGCTCTATAAGTTCTGGGAAGAAGTAGATTAATATCCGTGGAACTACAAGTATCATCAGCCAGTCTGTATAAAAATGACTCGGCAGTACTGTTGTCAACTATCACAAGGGCTGTGCCCGCTTACCACTATGGACATCAGATGAATAGAGGGTTCCAGTTGTAATTCTCTGTGTCTCTGTCCTGTGGAAATGGCAGCGCTACACCGTGCTGCAGTTCCCAGTGGACTGGATTGCAGGTGCCTCCAGATGGTCTGGAACACAGGCCGGTCCGCTGTACTGGAATAGCAATGCTGACCTCCAAGATCCCTCCGAGGCTGGCGATCCTGCTTCCCACTGTGTAGGCCACAGATTCTCAGCACCTCCTGCTGGCAGGGTCAGAATGGCGTCCAGAGAGCGAAAACAGGCCACACCCGCTCTTTTATTTCCTCTCCCAGCAGGCTGCTCTGTGCGCACAGGATTCTGTTACCTGTAGTGCAGTTTGGTCCAGATAACAGTGTCACTTTCTCATTACGGATTACATGTTCCATGATGCATTGCTCTGGTCATTCTCACAGGAGAAAAAAGAACACACATAGAGTCCAGCATGCACTAGAGGGAGCCAAACTCATATAAAAAAACACAACAAACTGTCCCTTATTAATAAGCACAGTATCAAACCTTGGCTACACATATAAAGCATATTGAGTATTCCACTCCAATCGTCATCCAATAAGTGAACCTTTGTTTGAAAGAAAACGAGGGAGAACAAATGCTCCACATAGTGTAAAATCCAAATAGCTTATTTTTTAAGATCAAATAAATGCACAAATGTTGAGAATCAACAGTGCTGTATATGAAATCCCCCCAAGTAGTATAAGCGCACATCACTTCCGGGAACGTGATTATGTCACTGCATATAGCTCTTCCCTGCACATTTCAAAAGTTTAATTCTTTCAGGGGACAGGGAGCTTTAGAATTCTTGCCCCACCAGCCCTGAGGGTTAATCATGACGGTGTGCATGAGTCTTTTTTGTGGGTGGAGTGCAGGGAAAATGATATACAACAGCAGTATTGCTCGTAATAAGTAATTCCTCAGACTCCTTTTGTCAGTCTCTAGAACAACGTTTTTGACTGACTATCTGCACCAGCATTCACCAAACACGTGTGGCCAAGATGAGCTCCTTTATATAGGCAGCCAAGATGGAGGATTATGGGCTAGATTAAAAACTACATTGAGGTAACAAGTAGGGCCGGGTACACACGAACAAACATGTATGGTGAAAGCGGTCCGTCGGACCGTTTTCACCATACATGTCTGCCAGAGGGCTTCTGTACGATGGTTGTACACACCATCGTACAGAAGTCCGCACGTAAACAATACACGGGGCGTGTCCGCGGTGTTGCCGCGTCGATGACGCGGTGTCGCCGCGACAATGACGCAGCGACGTGGGCGGCCCGCCTTTAAAATGCTTCCACGCATGCGTCGAAGTCATTCGACGCATGCGAGGGACGGCGGGCGCCTGGACATGTACGGTAGGTCTGTACTGACGACCGTACATGTCCGAGCGGGCAGGATTCCAGCGGACGGTTTTAAAACACGTCCAGGAATATTTGTCTGCTGGGAAAAGGCCCGGCGGGCAAATGTTTGCTGGAATTCGGCCCGCTCGCACCCACACACGACCGAACATGTCTGCTGAAACTGGCCCGCGGACCAGTTTCAGCAGACATGTTTGGTCGTGAGTATGGGGCCTAAGGCTTACCAAAATTCACAGAGTCACTTTTTATCCTTTTCTTTTTATAATTTCTGTAAAAATAAAAGTACAGCATTAAATCTAATGAAGAACTGTTTTTTGGCACAAGAAAGCTTAGCATAGTAAATAAGAGCTTCATAATGGAGGCCATCACGAGCTACAGTATTTAAAACCTATTGCACGCTTTAAAAACACTAAAAAGCACCTTAGTTTTGTCATTGGTCCCAGAAGGTTGTGGGACCATTCACAGAACGGCTCACACATGTGAAGGGGAATCCAGCTGTGAAGCTGTAAGGAGTCACAGAAAGGCTTACCCAAAGTTAACATGCTGGCTGGCTGGTACTGGATCCCTGGACAGGTAAGTGTCCTTTCATTAAAAGTCATCATTTACAGTAATTGCAGCTGCTGACTTTTATTATTTTTTTCAAACAGGATGGAGAACATCTTTAACATTGAAACATAATCATGCTTATTCAGGAAAATGTAACAAGGTGTCACAATGGTGTTAACAGAGAACTGACATTTTATGATCTGAGGGTATGCAAGCACACTGTAGGTTCTCACTCCAAGTGATTGCTACATCTGGCAAGTTAAGTCTAACTTGTGCAATGGCTTACCAACAGCTTGATCACTTGTCAGGTAAGACTTAGTGAATCTGCTTCCTCATAGGATATGTTCCTTATGCCATGGTTATTACACATCTTGCAAACTAACCCCTACACCCTAACCTAAACCTTTAAAATAAACATGGACAGCTGAACTTTAGGAACATAAATCAACATACAGTTAAAACACATATACACATACATAATTGCTTTACCTAAGGGATTTGTATTTTTTGTGCATTCAGTCCAATGATTTGCAGAGCTCTGCCAGAGAGCAGAGCCACATTGATGACTCAATATGTGTCTACTGCAAATGACATAAAAACTGTTTGGTCACTGCTTTACCACCACCCTGTGATTGGACAAGGAAGGAACAGCAGAAGACAGCTACAGTTATCTCTCTGCTTACTCTCCTGTAGTCCAGTTTATGTCAATGATTGTGCACGTTAGCACATCTGATTGAATTATCTGCAAGGAAATTATTATTTGTACCTTCCTGGAGTTCAGCATTAACTTAAATCTAATAGTTAAAGGAATTCTATGGTCACAGCATACACTTTTATTTTATACCGTCAGTATTGTAATAGCAAAACAAACAATAGCTATTTTTGGCAATTCAAAATACATTTTCTTGAAAACATCTAAACTTCCTGGATTCCCTGCCTGCTTTGCATCTTCACCTGCTGTTTGCTTTCAGTGTCTATGACCTATTGGTACCTTGTTGTCTTTAAGCAATGATTCCTGTGCTGAATCCACCTTCTGGAACTCTTCCTCTCAGCACCTTCTGGAACTCTTCCTCTCCGCACCTTCTGGAACTCTTCCTCTCCGCACCTCCTGGAACTCTTCCTCTCTGCACCTCCTGGAACTCTTCCTCACAGCACCTTCTGGAACTCTTCCTCACAGCACCTTCTGGAACTCTTCCTCTCCGCACCTTCTGGAACTCTTCCTCTCCGCACCTTCTGGAACTCTTCCTCTCCGCACCTTCTGGAACTCTTCCTCTCAGCAACTTCTGGACCTCTCAGCACCTTCTGGAACTCTTCCTCACAGCACCTTCTGGAACTCTTCCTCTCAGCACCTTCTGGACCTCTCAGCACCTTCTGGAACTCTTTCTTTCCGCACCTTCTAGAAATCTTCCTCTCAGCACCTTTTTAGTTCAGAGGGCAGACTCTATGAATTCTGTGACACCGCAGCACCAGTACTCACAGGACATAGTGAATATGCGTTACATAATTCAAGGAGGTAATTGTGTGGGAAGTTTCACAAAATAAGTTTACAAACTTTAAGATAATTTAGAATAATAGGAGTAAGCTGGAAATAACTGAAATACAATGCGGAAATAAATGTATGATTTTAAAATGTAACTATAGATACACTTAAACTCTATTGATTCCCTAAACTCTTAACCTATTTCTTAAAATGAATGTCCTAAGGCTGGGATCACATCTGTGTGGTGTGTTATTGCATGCACATTAACGTGTGTTAGATCACATGCATTATGTTAAAAGCAGACAATTAATCTTGAATGGGTTACTAGTGCACCCCAACACAAAATAAACTGCACCTGATCCTTCTTTTCAGTGTTGCATTGTGGAACCCTGTAACACAGGTGGGTTTCCTTAGTGCATTGGGATGTCTGAATGGTACCACAACCCACTAACATGCGCATGGTGCAGCACTGTGAATTGCAGAAAAAAAGGGAACTCTTGCCCTAATGCTTGACTCTAATGCCGCGTACACACGATCGGTCCATCCGATGAGAACGGACCGATGGACCGTTTTCATCGGTTAACCGATCAAGCTGACTGATGGTCCGTCGCGCCTACACACCATCGGTTAAAAAAACGATTGTGTCAGAACGCGGTGACGTAAAACACAACGACGTGCTGAAAAAAAACGAAGTTCAATGCTTCCAAGCATGCGACAAGTTGATTCTGAGCATGCATGGATTTTTAACCGATGGTTGTGCCTACTAACAATTTTTCTATCGGTTAGGTATCCATCGGTTAAATTTAAAACAGGATTGCTTTTTTTTAACCTATGGATAAATAACCGATGGGGCCCACACACGATCGGCTTGGTCCGATGAAAACGGTCCATCAGACCATTCTCATCGGTTTGACTGATCATGTGTACGCGCCATAAGCCTAATGCCCCATACACATGATCGGAATTTCCGATGGAAAAAGGCAGACGAACGTGTGTATGCCCCATCGGATTATTTCCATCAGATATTCCGATGAATTCTGATGTGATTTTGATCGGACAAAGGTCCGACCGTGTGTACGGTGCTTAACAGTAATTTAACATGTAACCACTGATTAAAACCATGGCTACATTGTTCATTTTAAATTTGTCCCATTTATATATGTGCATTTTTTATGTGATTGGTGTATTGGGGATAGGGTGCCTTGATAATCATCATATTCAATATCATAATGCATATCTAATAAACTTGATTTTCTTTTGCAATCTGCTCGTGCACTTTCATTAATACACCTTATTTGAAATTTAGCAGCAATAGGGATGAGCTGACTGTTCAGGATGAACTCAAATTAAAATTAAGGATAAATTCAGACTGAAAATTCTTTGTTTGGATGTGCGTCTAAATGCCAAATGTTTAGAATGTTCAGTGTGGATGAACATGAGTTCTACACTCAATGGTTGTCAGGGAAGAAGCTAGTGTCTGCACCTACCATGTCCTTACCAACCACTGAAGTCACCTAATCTATTTATTTACATGGCCGGGAATTTCCAGCCATGTATGTAAAGCCACAGGGATAGGGAGTGACATCATTGCCTAAATATGGCCACCTGGCTCCTCAGAGTTCACAATTTCTCCTGAGTATATCTGTAAGAGGATCAGAGGTGCTTTCTTACTTTTAGAATCTGGTTTATTATATGCTATGGTTATGGTTAAACTTGTACTATCTCATGGCAGTCAATAATAGAAGAAGGTCTCTTTTGGGTGTTAATGTGTCCAAAGATGTAAAGTTTGAAAACTGCTTTCAGAGTTTCTGTACAGTATTTGCTAACATTTTCTGAGAGTCATTTCTGTTTATTTTAAAGTGTACCAGAGACAGTGCTTGTTAGATATGACTCTGCTGTCCAAGCGATGGGTGTTGGATGCTCACAAGAAGTTACTGAAGATTGCATGGTGTTTGCTAATGGAAAGAACATGCCTGCTGAAAAACACATGTGTATATATATATCCTATAACATTATTGTAGATTTTCAAGGCAATGTAAAGAATTTTTAATTGCTGTGTACAAAAGTGAGATGTGCAGCAACATAATGTCTTTCTTGTCTTATTATACTATTTTAAAAGTTCTTTTTTTTGTTATATGTACTAACTAAAAGCCATAATTATTTCTAAATGGACAGATGTAATTGACTACACAATGTTTCCTGAACACATAATTTTACCATGCGTTTTACTGGAAATGGAAAATAAACTTCACCTATAAATAGTGCAGAAGTTTCCATGCATAGTCTTTTATCTGTGGATGAAAGCCCTGTGAAATAGTTATCAATGTTAATTGCCTTTTAAATACACGTTGATATGATATTGAAAATGCTCTTATCACTCAGATCCTGTAAACAGGAATTATACCATGTGTTTGTTCCTGTGCTACTTTCTACAGTTAATAATAATTCAGGGAAACCTGCAGTCTAAAGTCATATAAAACCAACAGAGAATGTACTGCTTGGGTGATTTCATTCACTGGGTTGCAAATTCAAAGTGTTTTTTTGATGTGGGAATGAACCTTTACCTCTCCTCCGCTTTCGATAATAAAGAGCCCTCTGGCAGTAAGTCTAATATTAAGTAGGAGTTAAAGCAGGTGGAAGCTTTGCACGCAGAGGGCACAGGTGTCACACTCTTCACATAATTAGCAAACATCCATCCCCAGCAAGACATAGGACATCAATCAAAGCCATTACCAGCTTGACTTGGAGAACATTGCGGTGGCTGTCCAGTGTAGGGGTAATGAGTACGTCTGCCTACCTATTTATCAGCATTCACTTCCATTATTCTTAGCAAGAAAGGTACATACAGTGAAGTTTTCCTTGCAGATTTTCTCCTGCCATATATCGTGTCTTACTTAAGTACTGTTTACCCATAGTACTGAAAAATCAGCTAGGAACTATGCAGTTAAATTAATACTTATTTTTCATGCTTATGGGATTGCATAGCTACAAACCCAGGTCTGGACACAGTTTTGACAGGGGATAGAACGTAGACGTGGGGGGTTATTTACAGAAAGGCAAATCCTCTTTGCACTGCAAGTGCACTTGGAAGTGCAGTCGCTGTAGAGATCTCAATGCAGGGGGACATGCAAGGATAATCTAAAACATAATTTTAGCTTGCAAATAATTGGATGATAAAATCAGTAGAGCTTCCCCTCATTTCAGATCTACAGTGACTGTACTTGTAAGTGCACTTGTAGTGCAAAGTGGATTTGCCTTTCGTAAATAACCCTCAATGTTTCTTGGACACAGCAACTTTTAAAAATGTTTAATCCAAGCAGAAAACAACCAGAATAGCAGTATTCCATTCTGGGAGATCCTGCTATGATTTGTAGTTCCTTTAAAAAAAGACAAAAAAAAGTGCCTGATGACATTCTAGTGCACCCCACATGGCTCTAAACCACACTCTTACTGAAAGCAACATATCATTTCAACCATTGAGCTTGGTATTGTCAGTTTAGGATATGTGTAATGTGTCTCCACTTTTCTGCCTATACTAGTCAATGGCTGAAAGGTGCAACATTTATACTACACTCCGTTTAGTCTTTGCACTCCAGTAAGCTTCTCCCATGCTCAACCGTTACTCCTAGCTGATGCCAGCCAACCCTCAAGGATCCTAGATGCAATATTCTTTATTTACATTTTCAACAGGAGAGAGAACAACAATACATAGCAAAATTAACTTGCTGAGGCTTTCCCTGGGTAGGGAGTAGGCCTGATAGCATACAATTATGATTCATACGTAGGCAAATACTGATCAGAGTACAGAAATTGTGACACAAGGAAGAGGGAGATTTCCAATTGTGAGAGCTGGTGTGGTATGGAGGAACTTTTTCTCCAGTCCCTTTGGTGTCAACCCTCCTTAGCTCCCATAAAAGGGGAGGGAAGGGGGGGAATCGGGTCGGTGGGGTCTGGTGCCACCCTCTCAGAGGGTGCAACCCCAGGATCCCACCCCAGGGAACTGGTTAAGAGATATAGCCTTCAAAGAAGGGTGTATTAGCGATGTATTTCAAGAAGTGGTCCTAAACTAGTGACTATAAATGGAACGGTAAGTTCAGGATGATACAACATTGACAGATAAGGCAACATAGCAATGTAACATCCTGGGGATAGGGGTGTGACAGGGAGAGTGGAGGGGGCTAGAAGTAAACCTGAATAGATGGATGGACTCCAGGGAGGGGGGTAGGGGTGACCTGGGGTAAACCCATTGCTATGAGTTATTGCAGTAGGTGGGGGTGGGGGTGGTACTAAATGTTGTTTGATGAGGATAGGGTTAGGGGTGCCACCTAGCTCCAGCAAAAGTTTGTTAGGTCCATAGAGTGGTCTTAAGAAGAATAAAGTCCTGTAGGTAAAGGGAGGGCTCTGTTGGTTGCAGTGGGAGATGGAAGGTGTCAGGGGTGGTCTGTAAATGGTAGTGCCGTGGCAATGTAGGGTGCCCATTTAAGTTGAAATTGGGGTGACAGGTCACGTCTGGATAAGCTTGCATCTAGCTTTTCTTTGTCCAGCAGAAATGTAAGGTCTAGTTTAATGTCCTTGACTGTAGGTGGGCTGGAGGATGTTCACTTTTTAAAAATAGCATGTCTGGCTGACATAAAGTATGTAGATAGCCATGCTTTGATGCGCTGAGGGGCCATTGGATGAGTGGACAAACAGTTGGTGGTGGGGATTTCGAGGTAGAGCAATGAGAAGATGTCTTTTGTAGGGGTACGTCCTGTGATTTTTAGATCAAAATTCTCTATTTGGTTCCAAAAGAAGGTGATGTGGGGACATTATCAGAGTTTGTGGAGAAATGTAGGTCTTCTCTGACTATACAGCCGGCATTGTTGTCTGGGATTTTGGTGAGTTGAGGATAGTAAGGGAATATAGGCACAATGCACTATTTTAAACTGTTGTTCATGGCAAAATTCATTGGTGACAAAAAGACAGTTTAGATGCGATCTACAGCATCTGGGGAATGGAGGTCAGAGTTCCATGATGCAATAGAAGTTGTCTTCAGGGGTTTGCTGAGACGTGTTGAAAGGTTTATAAATGTCCGGGATCCTGAATCGCTGTTATTCCAGATGGGAGTGCAGAATGGAGGGGTGGAAACGTTGGGTTTTGTTTGGGCATGAGCTGGCAACATGTTCTACCACTTGATGGATTAGCAAGAAATGGTGGTGCAGTAGATTGAAGAGGGTTTGATTTTGAGAGACCGGCCTGGCCTTGCCTGTGATCGAATCAAAAAGTTGAGCAAAATGTAGTAGTTTCTGGTGAGACCAGGTCTTGAAGCCCATGTGAGGCATAGTGGCGGTAAAGGAAGGGTTCCCGTGGATTGGGAGATGTTGAGGGATCCATGGGGATAGGTTCAGTTTCCATATGACCTCCCACCATGCGATGAGCGTATCTCAAATTAACATATTTTGTTGGAGATGTGAGGGGAGGGAGCGCAGTTTACAGTGTAAAAGGGCTGGTAAGCAGTGGGCATTGTCATTTGTGTTTCTAGATCAAAGCTGGAGTATCTGGAAGTTTGTGAAATTCAGTCTAGACATATTCATAGTAGGGAAGACAAGTTATACATTCTTATATTGGGGAGGTTAGCTCCCCTGTCGCTCCTCTGGAGAAATAGTTTTTGCAGTGAAATGCGGGGGTGTTGTCTCTGCTAAAGAAATTTGGATAAGGCTCTATGTACATGTTGTACGTCTTTATGGCTTAAGAGTAGGGGTATAGTTTGTAGGGGATATAAAAGTCTGGCGAAGCTGACTATTTTGAATAGATGATATCACCTGAAGAGGGAGATGGTGAGGTCCAAACATGTCTCCAGCTCGCTGTGCTTTTTTGATACTGAGAAAATAGAGGAGTTGGCCCAAAGGGGGATTTAATGATGAAATAAAGGGAGGATCTCGCTTTTATCAAAATTAATGCGTAGTCTTGAATGTCCCCCAAACCTGGTGAAAATGTCATGGGTGATAGGCATGTCGGGTGTTCGGTCGGCGTTGAAAATAAGGATGTCATCTACAAATAGAGCTAGGCGGAATTCCTGGTGTCCTATTTGCACTCTATGGGAAAGAAGATAGAGAGATAGAGGTTCTAGGCCTAGATTGAAGAGAAGTGGGGAGAGGGGTCAGCCTTGCCTGGTGCCCTTGTGAAGTTTGATAGTTTTGGAGATGAGGCCAGCTGCTACAATGTTAGCTGTAGGTGTGGCATAAATTGAGGTAATTAGGGGCTAGAAAAAGGCAAAATGTTTTATTGCTAGTGAAAACCAAGGAAAGTCAACATTGTCAAAGGCTTTCTCCGTTTCGAGGGAGATAATGTCATTGTCAGTGTTTGTTCTCGCATGTTCGAGGACCATAAGAACTTTTCGAATATTGGAAGATGCAGATCGACCTTGGATGAAGCCTGCCTGACCTGGGTGAATTAGGGTGGGCATTATTTTGGCCAGTCTGTTAGCCATGATCTTCGATAAAATTTTGGAATGGATGTTGTGGAGGAAGATTGGACTGTAGGAACTTGGTTCTGATGGGTCTTTCCCTTTCTTGACAATCAGCTTAATGTGGGCTTGGTATCCGAAGGGATGTAGTCCCCTCCCTGGAGAATTTCCCTGGGGCAAGACCCGGGTTCTCAAAGACGTTTTCACAGGCATACTATAGACACCCAGCAGGTACAATATTTAAAGGAATTTTTAATTTTTTTTAATTTTTTTTATTTAAGCATCATTAAAATCACTGCTCCTGAAAAAACGACCGTTTTTAAAACTTTTTTTCCATTGATACATGTTCCCTGGGGCAAGACCCAGGTACAACAATAACTTGCATATTAGGCTTTATAATGAGCACTTTTGAATTGGAACGTTCAAGTCCTATAGACGTCAATGGGGTTCTAAATGTTCACGCGAACGTTCGGTCCGTTCAAAGGTTATGGTGCGAACCGACTGCCTGGAAAAAGAATTTGGTAGGAGAATTGGGGCATAGACATTGGTCACCATGTGGTCTTTATTTAGATACAAAGGTGTAGGGTTGAAAGACGCCCTTCCTCATCGTTTGTAGATGACACCACTTCGCAAGGGAGGTTTTTGTGTATGAGGATCGGGACACCTGTATTGCCTTTTATCGAGGCCGAGCCGTGGGTGTGGCCCACCCAAAGCTTGCACATATACCAAAAGTCAGCTGAAGGGAAATGGATCTCCTGGAGAAGTGTGGTGCCTGTTTGTAACCTCTTTAAGTGGCGGATTATTACCATGTATTTGTGGGGGGATCGGAGCCCTTTGACATTCCATGAGGTGATTTTCATTGTGTTATAAGGGTTGAGATTATGTCAAAGAAAGCGGTGTGTTAATGGTCAATGGGCCTGTGGAGTATTTGCTAGGTTTCGTGGTCAGGGAAAGGCGTAAAGGGAAAGGGGTGGGTGCAAACCAAGGGAGGGGTAGATGATAGGGTATGTGTGAAAAATCAGCAGTGGGATGAAATAGAAGTAAAGTAAAATTCAACTCACAGTTAAAGGGAAGTCTTGAATTCACTTTGTTCCACACGTAACAAACTCCAAAGGACAGCATTACTGGAGAAGGGGGGACTTGGCCAATATGCCAGGTTATGATTGCATGGCAGTTGTATCATGTTGGATGGCAAGGTAAAGGAAGGTCGCCATACAGTTTGGGTCAATGCATATTGGTAACAAAAAAGTAACAAAAATAACATGTTGCCTGAACATTTAGATAGAGGTATTAGAGATGCCAGAATTAGTTAGGAGCTTGAGCACACAGGTTTTATGGAGCCCTTTTTCAGCAGTTTTTAGGAGATCCTGGATTATTTGAGTAGCAGATCCTTTTTGGAGGGTGCTTGTGAGGACCACACTGATCCCTGAGACCTTTGGGGCATTGATTGGTTTCCATGGGGGTAAGATCCTGTGGGATTAGCTTATTCTGGGTGGCTGAAGGACATGGTCTTCCCTGCTTGGTTGGAGAGGTGTAAAATAGCCAGGTATGACAGGGTGAATTTTATCCCCTTAAGGTGGAGAGCTGAGCAGATGGGTTGGAAAGCTGTCCTCTTGCGTGAAACGTTTTAGGAACAATTGGCGAAGGTGAGAAGCGTTTGTCCTTCATGCTGAAAGGATTTTGCATTTCAGAATGATTTTAGGATAGCAACTCTGTCAGTGTAATTTAGGCATTTTATGATTTTCGGGCGGGGGGAACGTTGGTCATTCTATGGTGCTTCTACTCGGTGGGTTCTCTCCACTACACAGGGGATGGCGATGCCAAGGGCTTCAGGGATGCTGGTAGTTCATAACTCATTAGTGATCCTGAATTGTAGGTCTCTGGAAGGCCTACAATTCTTAGGTTGTTGCGACATGAGTGATTTTCCAGGTCATCCAGCTTCTCCAGTATGTATTGTTGGGGCTGAGATGCCTGGTGTTTCTCTGCATCTGTGATTCTGCCTGCCTGCTCTCATAGGTCCCTCCAGCGCTGATCAATCCCTGCATTAGCTGCCCTGTCCACAGATGCTGTGATCGTGGTTGGAGTGCAGGGCTGACACTGCCTGGGTCATTCTGCTGTACTGCTCGTCTTGGTTTGATGTGTTCCGAGAGATGGATCAGGCACTGTGACTTGTGCAGGACCAGTGCTGCTCAATATAAGGTACCGCTTCATAGGGGGATGTTCCATGGCTGTGTGGGAAGCAGTAGGGAGTTGTACCTGGTGGCTGTGATACCCGTCCCTGCCGGAGCCACCGTCACCCGCCAACGCTACATTTGGCGCCAAACAAGGAAGTTAGATGCAGCTCTTAGTTTACAATGCTCATCCAAATTCCTTGAGGTAGGCCTTGAGTTACTTTACAAATGAAGTGATCCCAATAATGTGTTCCCTCATATGTCATCGGGGTGCACCCTACTTGTACTCTTTTAAGATCTTCTCTTTCTAATACAGCCAGCATAGTCAACACAAAGATAGCCACCCAGTTTTACTTCCAGGCCATGCACTTACAATGTCATAAAACCTGATATCTGGGCTTCACTTCAAGGGACAAATGTACTAATCAACTAGGACAAATTTCTGCAGGAAAGTAAGCCCGGAGCAAAAAGAAAAATAAATGACAATAAGCGCAGGGCAGCATGAGAAGGTGCCCAGTCAGACTGGGCTAGTATGGGTTAATGTAGTTTAGTTCAGGACACAGGCAAAGCAGGGGATTGGCCAGCTAATTCAGGGAGGCTGTGCAGTGTGGGGGTCACAGGGCACGCAGCAGCTTCTGGTCAGCACACGAGGAGGATAAATGTTCCCCCCTGCCCGCCCTACAGTTTTGGAGTTTTGGTAATGTGTGGGGTTGTTCTTTATTTAGATGTTTTCAGTTCCATGGGATGCGGTTGGGTCTTTGGAGGCATTGTTAAACAGGCTTATGGAATTTGATGGGTGGGGACACATCTGAGGTATGGGTCCCCGGTGAATACCAGTTATGGTGGATTAACTGGGAAGGGAATGGTATATCTGCTGAAGGTGGTTGTCCCCAAGTTGGTGCAATGCGGCAGGGACCCGGTAGTGTTTAAGCAGATATAAGGTTAAAAAAGATTTTCTAGGTAGTGCCTCCAAGGATCGGCAGCCAAATAAGAGTATGTTTTGTTTTGGTTGTAATGTTAAATTATTTTACTTTAAAAAAAGGGGCCGTACAACGGCCAGTTTTTTCCCAACCTTTGGTGTCAGCCTATTATTGGTAAGTTATAGTGGGTGGATATATGTGGGGCGGTGTAAGAGGGTTCAGCGGGGCCAGGAAAAATATGGGTTACCTTTTCATGGGAAACTGTTCTTTTTTTATTATTTATTTTTATTTTAACAAAATGTCAACATACAAAAGTAAAAGAAAAAACAAAGTTTTCTATCAAAATGCAATTTTACATATAGCATTAATACATTTTCAATTGCCCTCACCCCCCATCCCGACCCCCACCCTACCTCTCACTTAAAATCCTTATTTTATCCCATTTCAACTGTTTCCCCCTTTTCTATCAGCTCATTACCTCGATGTATCTCTAGATGTTTTTAAACGCCTTCAAACTTTCCCTGTTCTAATACTGTTGTGTATGCAATCTGTAAAGGGATTTTATATTTTAAAAGGACCGTGTAGGGTACTTGGGAAAAAGTGTTAAGATTTGTGATTTGAAGTCTGGACAATCATCTACTTTAAAAATAACCTCCACAGAATCTCTATTAGTGCTTTGGCTGTTCCACATTTGATTAACTCATAGTCTATGTCTCCAGGGCATGTAGTCTACCTCTCTCTGTCAGATAAAGAAAAAAGATACACTCCTGATGAGCGTAAAGCGTATTGACCAAAGACAATCTGCTGCTCAGTAAAATGCTATAGTTACCACAGACAGAAATATCCTGAAAGTGTCATGAAGAGATGCTAAAATCTATCTCTGATTTGTTTTTACCATCTATCAATGTGAAGAACAGATTTTGCCAGCCCCTTCTTCCTTTAATGTCAATGCAAATATTAATCAGGTTTACATGGACAATGGTCACAAAGTTCTCCAGTGAACATGCCCAGATTGGAAAAGAAAGCACATACATTATTATTTGACTCTGCAAATGTCATTCATGGACATGAGCGTCTTAAAATTTTGGGAGCCATCATGCTTTTGTTCATTTTGGTGACATTTTAGAAGATACATGTCAGCTAATCTGTCTGTCTGGGTGTCCTATTATTCATGGAGAAGATAGATGGTTAGGAATTCCTTCTTTCCTGATAATGTGTACATTTATACATCTGTTTAAAAAAAAAAAAAAAAATACATGTACATTTCTCCATATTGTGTCCCTTTAAAACTTACTATTGATTTGCCAGAAATTCATTGGGCTCCTATCTTCTCTGGTAAGCCAACAACATAATGCCTATGCACTGAAATCCCTAGCAGTGTTCTTCTGGACCACAGAACACTCTAACTTATGTTAAGGAGGTTAGAAGCAAATGAGATATTCTGTAGTCCAGCAAAAGACAATGATTATATTTCTAACTTAACCACTTACCGCCCGGCATATAGCAAAATGATGGCCGGGCGGTGGTTCAGTTATCCTGACTGGATGTCATATGACGTC
The DNA here is from genome assembly GCF_905171775.1 of Rana temporaria. Lineage (NCBI taxonomy): Eukaryota > Metazoa > Chordata > Amphibia > Anura > Ranidae > Rana > Rana temporaria. The sequence continues at coordinate 228,214,296 of NC_053491.1, read as the reverse complement.
CAGCAGGATAACAGCCGCCACGTGCCCGTGGGGGCATGCATCACATCGATCGATGGAGCTCGGTAAAGGCTCTTTACCATGTGATCAGCCATGTCCAACCACAGCTGATCACGATGTAAACAGGATGAGCTATTGTTCGGCTTTACCTTACTTGCATTTGACAGATGCGAGTAGGGGAGAGCCGATCGGCGGCTCTCCTGACAGGGGGGTCTGTGCTGATTATTTATCAGCGCAGCACCCCCTTGGATGCCCACATTGGACCACCAGGGAAGCCGCCAGGACCACCAGGGAAGCACCTAACATGTGGATGGCCAGGTACATCCCCCATGGCCATCCACATGTGCAAATTAATTCCCAACATATGCCAATCAGTGCCCACAAATGGGCACTGACTGGCACCATTATGGCACACATAAAATCAGTGATGCGGAGCAATGTCACTCATTAGTGTCATCAGTGCCACCCATCAGTGTCCATCAGTGCCCACCTGTCAGTGGTCATCCGTGCCACCTATCAGTGCCACCCATAAGTACTCATTAGTGCCGCCTATGAGAACCCATCAGTGCCACCTATGAGTGCCTTCAGTGCTGCCTATCAGTGTCGCCCATCAGTGTCACCCATCAGTGCCAGCTCATTGGTGCCCATCAGTGCAGCCATATCAGTGCCCGTCATTGAAGAAGAAAACATACTTATTTACAAAAAAAATTACAGAAACAAAGAAAAACGTTTTTTTCAAAATTTTAGATCTTTTTTTATTTGTTGCTCAAAAAATAAAAATCGCAGAGGTGATCAAATACCACCAAAAGAAAGCTCTATTTGTGGGAACAACATGATAAACAATTTGTTTGGGTACAGTGTAGCATGACTGCGCAATTCTCATTCAAATTACGACAGCGATGAAAGCTGAAAATTAGCTTGGGCAGGAAGGTGTATAAGTGCCTGGTATTGAAGTGGTTAAAGTAGATCTTAAGGAAACATAGAGAATGTAAAGGTTAAAACCCCTTTTAGGTTTTTAATGCTTTCTATATCTCAGTTAGATATATTAACCCTCCATATTTTACCTGTTACTGGATTGAAGGTAAGGGAAAATCCAAAGTTTTGAGTTTCCACCAACGCTAGAATAGAGTAGAAATCTTCCAATAGGGACACATGTTTCTATTATAACTGTATAAGTGAGAACTTACCAATTTTTTTTCACTTTGAAAGATTTCTTCCTACTTTTTGCTGTGTTCACAGGTCATGAAGTGAAGGAAAATCTCTAGAATGGGGCACAGGTGACTAAAAAAAACCTGACAGAGGTTTCATCCATTCAATCCTCTAGCCAAAAAATGGCTTTAGACATGCTCAATGCAGTATTTGAAGAACTAAAAATCATCCAGCAGTGAGATTTAGGTACATCGGAGTTATCAAACTAGAGGAGATGCACCTTCACATTCAGTAGCTGTGAGATATTTTTGAATCATAGTCCATGCTCAACTCTATAGCGTATAAGTGCACATTTTACTGTGCTTATCCTTTTGTGCACCCCTCCTTTCCCCCCAATTCATTCACAAAAGGTCATAATAACCCACAACTCTGGTCCTTTGAAATCTTCACTGGGCTGTTTGCCCGGTGCTGTACAGTCTTTGTCCAAAATATTTTTAAGGGTACCCACACATGTGCATTGCAGCCACTAGTATGTTAGCCTTTCAGCAAGGGTGTGGGTCATAGGTAAGTATGAGCTATTAAAATATGTACTAGGATAGGGAGGAAAACAAGTGCACCCTTACACTTTCCATATTTGTGATGGGCTGTATACACTAAACATGTAATTATTTATTACAGAAATAAAGTTGCTGGAGAGTAAAGGTTTTGTGTTTGTATGTCTCTGCTGCCAAAAAGCTATATTCTCCTTTTTATGTGGTAATTTTTACCCTGCTTCTGATGCATGTCCATTGTAGCATACACTCTTGATCCACTGTTGGCATCTGTAAGCAGGGGAAAATAGAGCCTGGAGACAGGGGGCCAAAGAGTTACGCCGGTGTATCTACTGATACACCTGCGTAATTCGAAATTCCCGCCGGCGTATCATTGTTTTGTATTCGCAAAACATGATACGCCGGAATTAGGCTAGGATCCGACTGGTGTAAGTCACTTACACCGTCGGATCCTAAATGCAATACAACGCTGACCGCTAGGTGGCGTTTACGTTCAGGTCTCATTTGACTATGCAAATAAGCCTGTTACGCCGATTCCCGAACAAATTTGCGTCGCCTACTCGTCGTTTACGTCGTTTGCGTAAGCGTAAGGTTACCCCTGCTATATGAGGGGTAACCTTACGCCAGTCCGCCGTATGCCATGTTAACTATGGCGTCGGGTCTGCGTCGTCTTTTTCCGTCGGTTACGACATTTTCCTAAGTCGTTCTTGAATACGACTTTACGTCAATGACGCTCACGTCGGCGTCATTGACGTTTTCCATCGTGAGCTGGAGCATGTGCACTGGGCTATTTTTCAGCCCGGTGCATGCGCAGTTCAATCGGAGCGGGGGCGCGCTTACTTTGAATACAAGCCGCCCCCTTTGAATTACGCGGCCATATACGCCGGGCCAATTACACTACGCCGCCACAAATTACGGAGCAAGTGCTTGGAGAATACGGCACTTGCTCCAGTAAGTTGTGGCGGCGTGGTGTAAATCGCTTACGCTACGCCACCGCAGATTCTACGAGAATCTGCCCCAGGGTAATTTAATTCCTCAGGAGTGCAAATTACATCAAAAGTGTCCACCCAGTGGCCAGAGGCCGAGGATGCTGGTCCGGGATAAGTATTGAAGGCAATGACAGCAAGCATGACGCAATCAGTAATGAAGGAGGGAACCTAGAAGGAAAGTCTACCAGTATGCTGTATGCTCATTATTGCACAAGATCTTGCCCCTCAGTAATAGTTAAAGCCTAAGTTAAAAAAAAAAAAAAAAAATCAGCACAATGGACATTGCTTACTGACAGTGTTATGTGTTCCTTCTGGTGCTTCATTGTGGTTAATAAAGCTGAGGGAACTGTGCCAGGCACTCATCAAATGTGCCTGTGTATGCCCACACTTTCCACCCACCTCCTCCATTAATAGAGGCTGTACTGTCTCTTCTATAAATGAAAAGATACCTATGGAGGATGGGCAGATGATTGAAAGGTCCACCTCCTTTATTCATAGATACTTTTTCATTCCTAGAAGTTATAGTATGGTTTCTATGAATGAAGGAGCTGGGCAGAAAGGGAGGGTATAGCTATACATTTTGATAAGTTACAGCTCCCTCAGTTCTATTAATTTCCACCACACTGGAAGATTGGCAATGGGGGTAGAGAAGAACGATTTCAATAAACCAGGAGACAGTAGCACAAAGGAAACATCACACTGATAGTAAGTAATGTATCTTGTGCTGATCTTTTTTTTTTTTTTTAACTAAAATTTAGGCTTTAAAGTGGAGGTCCAGTTTAGATCTAAGCTTCAAAAATTCTCCCACCCCCCTCCTAACTTCCATTCTAACTACCATGTAGAAGGAAGCTGCTTATATTACCTATTCTCAGGGCTCTCTGGTCTGGTTAAATGATTGGCTCCCAGCAGCAGCTTCAGGGGAGAGGAAGTACAGCCGACAATGAATGCTCCATAGTAAGCCTATGGTTGACATCATTGCCCAGGCATTCCATCCATTGTCAGTGACAGCTGGGGGGGGATCACGTTACCCCGACTGAAGTATTCTTAAAATAGGTAAGTATAAGCATCTCTCTTCTATGGGGTGATTAGAACAGGAGTTAGAAGGGGGTAGGAGACTTTTTAAGCCTAATTGGAGCCAGCCCGGAATTCCACTTTAATTTTCACTTTAAATAATAAAGGAGTAAATATAAGGCCTTATTTTGGACTTGTTAGGAGAGGAAATTAAGTCAATTAATTGGTAGGAACTTATTGGTTGAACTAGATGGACTTGTTTTTTGTTTTCAGCCAGACTAACTATGTAACCGAACAATTATGTTTTGAAAATGTAAAGGAAACAAGGAAAATGGACAACCAGCAATTTATTACAGAAATTATAAATATGCCGTTGCAAAGACTTAGGCCCAGATACTCAAAGGGCTTACGACGGTGCAACGCCATGTACGCCGTCGTAAGTCCTAATCTGGGCCGTCGTATCTATGCGACTGATTCTTAGAATCAGTTACACATAGATAACCATTAGATTCGACAGGCGTAAGGCTCTTACGCCGTCGGATCTTAAATGCAATTTATTTTTTGGCCGCTAGGTGTCGCCTCCATCGTTTTCCCCGTTGAGTATGCAAATTAGCTAGATACGCAAATTCCCGAACGTACGCGCGGCCGACGCAGTGATGTTACGACGTTTACGTTAGGCTTGTCCCGGCATAAGTTGCCCCTGCTATATGAGGGGCAACCAATGTTAAGTATGGCCGTCGTTCCCGCGTCAAAATTTAAAAATTTACGTTGTTTGCGTAAGTCGTCCATGAATTGGGCTGGACGCCATTTACGTTCACGTCGAAACCAATGACGTCCTTACGACGTCATTTGGAGCAATGCACCCTGGGATATTCTTTGGACGGCGCATGCGCAGTACGTTCGGCGCGGGAACACGCTTAATTTAAATGCTTCACGCCCCCTACCCGGCTAATTTGAATTAGGCGGGCTTGCGCCGGGTGATTTACGCTACGCCGCCGCAACTTTACAGGCAAGTTCTTTGAGAATAAAGCACTTGCCTGCAAAACTTGCGGCGGCGTAACGTAAATCAGATACGTTACGCCCGCCCAATTTTACGCGATTCTACGAGAATCTGGGCCTTAGAACACAAAGACAGATCATTATAGAGAAACACTATCCATGCAGTTGCCAGGAGTCAACATTGACTTGACAACACTTAATATTAAAGGGGTTGTAAACCCTCCTGTTTTTTCACCTTAATGCATCCTATGCATTAAGGTGAAAAAACATCTAACAATTACCGGCCTCTTAGCCCCCCGTTTTACTTACTCGAGCCCTAGAAAGTCCCGCTTCGAGAACATTCTGGATCTTTGACCAGGGTTATCGGCTCTTCATTGGATAGATTGATAGCAGCACAGCAATTGGCTCCCACTGCTGTCAATCAAATTCAATGGTGCGGTTACCCGGGGGTGTTGGCAGAGTCCTGCATTCGGGGGCTATGGACGCGAATGCTGGACTCGGGAGCGCGCCCGCAAGGTAACCCCCTCGGGAGAGCGCTTCCCAGAGGGGGTTTTCTGATGCGGGGAGGAGCCGAGAGAGCCAAAGGGGGAACCCAGAAATCAGCGTTCGGGGCCACACTGTGCAAAATGAGCTGCACAGTGTTGATAAGTATGACATGTTTGTTATGTAAAAAAAAAAATCTAACCTACAGTGTCACTTTATTAAAATACAGTATATTTGCACTACTACATATTATGCTTCTGTAACCTCAGTAATTTACATGTAAATGATAGGAATTCGTATATATGAGGTTTGCTAGTATTATTACTGTCTATTTTTATTATCAAATGAACAAGGAGAAAATTATATTTAGCCAGAATTTATATGCTGTAATACTCCAAAAGTGTTAAAAAGTCACTTGAAAGCACCTAAAGAATTAAAAATGAAGGTCATAAAAGCAGAAACAGCTTCGATAAGAGTTTCATTTCCACTCTGTATACTGCTGGAGCTTGTGTATAAAATGCAGTATTTCTGTATAATCTTACAGTTTGCTTATTACAAATATGCTTTTTAATGCTGTTTAGGACTGTTGGCCAAATATCATCTTTTGCTAGTGCTATGCAGCTGGGCATACATGGTTGGCAGATGGCTTTGAAGAGGTTAATGCACATCCACTAAGGTCCAATGGGCCCCATACCCATTTGCATTTCTCCTGTGCACAGGCCTCCAGTGATGCTCTACGGATCTCTCTGGGTCTGGCACAGGATGTGACATTAGCTGTTCCCTGATGTGACAGCTCCAGGGCTGGCCCGCGTTATTTATGTCTCTTTTGCAGCAGGGATGATCATTTTCGCCTGAGAAGTAATACACGCAAATTTAATTAGCCCCCCATTTCAGCTTCCTGGCTCGTTAACATCTCTGCGGGTACAGGCGGTGAGATTTAATGTGATCTCCGCCACACACAATCTCCAAGTTATCTGAACGGTGCCCCTCCCAACAACGATGCCTCATCAGACTCAGAGCATTAACCCTCTGCCTTAGGAGGGGGTCGGGGAGGCCTATTCTGGATTTAATTATATGGTAACAGTAGTCCCTGCTGTTTTGTGGAAGGTTCTAAAGCGACACCCGAGGTCTGTTCTAATAAAGAGATGATTAACCCATCCCTCCCCCCGCTTCTAATATAGAAACAAAAGTGATTGTGCTAGCCTTACATAATCTAGCAGCTAATCCTAACATAATAGCCTATGCATCCGATGCTCGGAAGTGTCATCATGTTTTATACAAGGGAGAAAAAGGTCATTTGGTATTTATATAAAAGCCTTTTCATTTTAGGAATCTTGCTCATTAGACTTTAAATGTAAATGGTACAAATAGTTTCTGGGACACAGCCCAGAACAACAGTATCTGCTTTTCTTAGACACAATTAGTGTCACGTTAAAAAAATAAAAATAAAAAGGCCATTATTAGGCTTTTTTGTTTCGTTTTCACATCCTGTCAGTAGCACATTTTTTTTCTAAAGCTGGTCATCCATTATACAATTTTCTTGTTAAATTTCCTTTAGATTTACCTTCAACTATTTCGTGGAAGGACCTGCCTGGTTGCATACAAATTGAAAGTGTTTAGGTTTGACCTTCTATTATATGGTTTTGATAAATCTAAAGGAAAGTTGTACAAGAATATGGTATAATGTATGGCTAGCCTTATGCCTTGTATACACGACCGTTTTTCACAACGAGAAAACTGCCATTTTTTTATATTGGTCGTGAAAACCGGTCGTGTGTATGCTCCCTTGCAGTTTTCTCGATGAAAAAACTACCCGCAAAAAAATTTAAACCAGCTCTCTTTTTTCTCATCGTGTTTCCCGTCACGAAAAACGGTCATGTGTATGCTTTTCTGAGAAGAAAAAAAAATGTGCATGCTCAGAATCAAGTATGCAGCGCAAAGGGTGGCGCCATTTGAAAGGAACTTCCCCTTTATAGTCCCGTAGTATGTGTTGTACGTCACCGCGCTTTGGTTGGATGTTTTTTTGCATAAACGTGTGTATGCAAGTCAGGCTGGAGAGGAATCACGTGGGGAAAAACATTGGCCCAGATTCACGTAGAATCGGGCAAATCTGCGGCGGCGTAACGTATGACATTTACGTTATGCCGCCGCAAGTTTTACGGGCAAGTGCTTGATTCACAAAGCACTTGCCTGTAAAGTTGCGGCGGCGTAGCGTAAATCCCCCGGCGCAAGCCCGCCTAATTCAAATGATCCGGGTAGGGGGCGTGGATCATTCAAATTAGACACGTTCCCGCGCCGAACGTACTGCGCATGCGCCGTCCCTACAATTTCCCAACGTGCATTGCGCTAAATGACGTCGCAAGGACGTCATTGGTTTCGACGTGAACGTAAATGGCGTCCAGCCCCATTCACGGACGAGTTACGCAAACGACGTAAAATTTTCGAATTTCGACGCGGGAACGACGTCCATACTTAACATTGGCTGCCATTCCTAATAGCAGGAGCAACGTTATGACGAAAACTACTTACGCAAACGACGTAAAAAACTACCACCGGGCACACATACGTTTGTGAATCGGCGTAAGAAGGTCATTTGCATACTCTACGCTGAAAACTACGGGAGCGCCACCTAGCGGCCAACGTGAGAATGCACCCTAAGATACGATGGCTTAAGAGACTTATGCCAGTCGTATCTTAGACTAATGTCGGCGTATCTAGCTTTCTGAATACAGAAAGTAGATACGCCAGCACAGATTTGAATTTTCGTGGCGTATCTATGGATACGCCGGCGTAAATTCTATCTGAATCTACCCCATTGTTTTTTTTCCTGACAAGAAAAATGGTCGTGTGTACGAGGCATTAGGCTTCATGCACACTAGCATTTTTTTTAGCCTATAATAGCTGATAATAGCTTTTTGTGGTAGGGTTTTAGCATCATTTCAGGAGTGTTAGCGTTTTGTTAGCATGTTTGCAGTAAAAGGAAAAAAAAAAGAGAAAAAAAAAAAAAGCATGCTTCGAACGTGCGCACCTCCCCGCGACCCGTACCCGGAAGTGACGTTCCACCACTGTGCTCCACGGAACGCTGTCCCTTCTTCCCAGCACCAGAGTTATACGATCTCTAACCGTGACTGACAGAGGTTGGGACATACAGCGACGCCTGTCCACGATCATCTGGACCAACAGAGCACCTACATTCCGGATGTCGAGCGGATGACAAAACCTACAGATAAGCCCTTGTTTTTAATTCCTTTGTGAGTGACACCTTTATATGAATTACCTATTTAAATAAATAACGAGATTACTACGCTTAGAGGGCGCTGCTTTTTTCCCCTCTTTTACCATTTCAGAGTCGCTTCTACCTGCAAGCTGGCAGCCCTCCTTGCGAGAGTCAAGGGCGGATCCAGAGTCTAGTCTCGGGAGGGGCACTGCCAGAAAATAAGGTGTTGCACACAGAACTCAATTAGGTGTCCGGTGTGTCCGCTGCAATGTTGCAGTACCGCTAAAAAATCAATGATCGCCGCCATTACTAGTAAAAAATATTTAAATATAAATGCCTTAAATCTATCCCATAGTTTGTAGACGATTGTCAGGGACTGCAGACATGGTAAAAGAGATGGTCAGAGACTGCTGACATGGTACAAGAGATGGTCAGAGACTGCAGACGTGGTACAAGAGATGGTCAGAGACTGCAGACGTGGTACAAGAGATGGTCAGAGAATGCAGACGTGGTACAAGAGATGGTCAGAGAATGCAGACGTGGTACAAGAGATGGTTAGAGAATGCAGACATGATACAGGAGATGGTCAGAGACTGCAGACATGGTACAAGAGATGGTCAGAGACTGCAGACATGGTACAAGAGATGGTCAGAGACTGCAGACATGGTACAAGAGATGGTCAGAGACTGCAGACATGGTACAAGGGATGGTCAGAGACTGCAGACATGGTACAAGAGATGGTCAGAGACTGCAGACATGGTACAAGAGATGGTCAGAGACTGAAGACATGGTACAAGGGATGGTCAGAGACTGCAGACATGGTACAAGAGATGGTCATGGTACAAGGGATGGTCAGAGACTGGAGACATGGTACAAGAGATGGTCAGAGACTGAAGACATGGTACAAGAGATCAATGCAGCCTCATCAGTGCCCATCATTGCAGCCTCACTGTACATATGAACGCAGCCCCACTTTTGTCTATGAATGCAGTCCCACTTTTGTCTATTAATGCAGCCCCACTTTTGTATATTAATGCAGCCCCACTTTTGTATATTAATGCAGCCCCACTTTTGTATATAAATTCAGTCCCACTTTTGTATATAAATGCAGCCCCACTTTTGTATATAAATGCAGCCCCACTTTTGTATATGAATACAGTCCCACTTTTGTCTATGAATGCAGCCCCACTTTTGTCTATGAATGCAGTCCCACTTTTGTCTATGAATGCAGTCCCACTTTTGTCTATGAATGCAGCCCCACTTTTGTATATAAATTCAGTCCCACTTTTGTATATAAATTCAGTCCCACTTTTGTATATAAATTCAGTCCCACTTTTGTATATAAATGCAGTCCCACTTTTGTAAATGAATGCAGCCCCACTTTTGTATATGAATGCAGCCCCACTTTTGTATATGAATGCAGCCCCACTTTTGTATATTAATGCAGCCCCACTTTTGTATATAAATTCAGTCCCACTTTTGTATATTAATGCAGTCCCACTTTTGTCTATGAATGCAGTCCCACTTTTGTCTATGAATGCAGTCCCACTTTGTATATGAATGCAGCCCCACTTTGTATATGAATGCAGCCCCACTTTTGTCTATGAATGAAGCCCCACTTTGTATATGAATGAAGCCCCACTGTGCATGGCACTCACCATGGCATTGCCTCGATCACACACAGCAGGTATCTCCTCTCCCAACGTGTGTCATGCAACAAACAGGAGCTGTAGGTTTGTGTTCGGCAGGGCAGTGTGCTCTAGCAAGGTCCCCCCCTAGACGGGCTTGTATGATAGACAAAACACTGATTCAATCAGTGTTCCATCTACTATCACACAAGCAGGTCTAGCACAGGCAGCACAGCCGAACACAGACCCAGCTCTCACACACAGCGAGAGATGCCCGGTGTCATACACGCAGGAGAGAGGGGGAGCGCTGCAGTCAGCTACAGCTCAAAACAGCCTCAGGACAGGCAGCCTACCGGGCTGGGCCAGTCCCGCCCTGATTAACAGAGAGAGAGACACACTCGGCAGTGGCAGCTGCAGGCACCACAAAGCAGTTTTAAAAGCCAATGTGACATGATTGTCTCAGGGGGGCAATTGTCCTGTTGCCCCCCCTGGATCCGCCCTTGGCGAGAGTATAGTATAAACTTTTTTATAGACTTTTTACTGTATGGACTAACACATACAGTTCTGTGATCTTTCATGGTTTAAGATCGGTGTCTTTTCTTTTCCCGTTCCCTTCCCTATTCTCCCCCTCCCCCCCCCACCTTTCCCATTTCTCTTAAACCAGTTGTTCGCTACTATATCCGGAGAGTGCTTGATTAACCCCTGGCTTGTGTGTAAATAATACCAATGTTACAGGTAGGACTAAAAGAAAAAAAAAGAAAAAAATTGCTGTGCTAATGTGTCAGGGAACCAACCGTGGAAGAACTGTCAGACCTGCCCTTCACGGACCAGCAAGCACAGTGCGTATGCGCGCGCAAACGCGCGCAGTGCACGTGCACGCGCAAACGCGCGCAGTGCGCGTGCGCGAGCAAACGGGCAACAACTCTGCAAATCCTGTATTCTTTACTGCGCATGCGTGTGCGCCAGTGTGCACGCATTGCGGGCGGGACTCCTGGCGTCAGTGCCCTATTTAAGGATTTGCTGCAGCAGTTACCAACTGCTGCATGATCTTCAGCCTTTGTGTGTTCCTGAGCTCTTGTTCCTGTGTTCCTGTGTACCCGTTGACGACCCGGCTTGCCTGACTAGATTCCTTTGTGTATGACCCCGGCTTGTCTCTCGGTTTACCCTTTAGCCCATTCCTGCCTGATTGTTCCAGTGTATGACCTCGGCTTGCCTTCTGACCTGCTCCAGCTACTTCCTGTTTCCTGTGCATGACTTCCGGCTTGGCTCCTGACTCCGCCCCTGGGTTCCCTGCGATTCTACCTCATCTGGTACTTCCGTGGTACCCCTGCCTGACCACGTATCCTGGTGGACAGCTGAGCTTCTACATCTTCTCAGCAAGTCGCAGCTAGCATCCCCTGCATTTCTGGGCATAGCACCCCCCTGTGTCACCTCCAGGGGGCATTCTGCACTCAGTCGCAAGGGAAGCCCTCTCAGCACTTCGGCTTCTGGTAAGGTACGTGACATAATGCTAGTGATAGGCTGCATCATATATGTGATTTTTGATGATTTTAATTATAGTTTATTTTTCCCATAACAACTTGATAAAAAATAATGTTCTTTAGCAAGGAACATACATTTCACATTATTAATTATGTTACCAAAATGAGTGTGTGCTGTAAATTGTCTCCAGCATTGCTACTGCTTCTTCTTGCTGGAGGCTGCCATTTTGCCAAAGCCCAGAGCCCCTGAACAGCAGTAAACCATTAAGCGGGATTAAACCCATTGATTTCACAGTTTCAAAAAATAGTTACATTCCTGGATTGCTAACTGTCATGTTTGCTTGTATCCTAAACCAAACTGTCAAACCATCAAATGGCTGGGGTCATAAGACATGTGTGGCACAGCACCATAGTAGTTGCAGATCAAACAGAAGCAGCTTTGTTGGCTGTAGGATAGGAGGCTTTAATTCTACTTTATAACTGAACTTTACCCACAACAACTTGATAAAAAAATAATGGGCCTGATTCCCAAAAGAGATACGCAGGCGGAACTGCTGTTCAGCCTGCTTATCTCTGTGCCTAACTTTGGAAACGATCCTCAAAAGGCTTTTTCCAAAGTTAGGCAGAAAATCTGACATGTATAAGACACTTACACGGTCAGATCTTAGGATGCAGTACCGCATCCGCCGCTGGGGGCATTTCTCATTGAAATGCAGCTTTGAGTATGCAAATGAGGACTTAAGCAGATCCACAACGCTTTTCAGCACTGTGATTTCTGCGTAAGTTCCGATTTTGCTTGCGCAAAACTAGGGCTGGTTTTACAATGTGGAAAGTTAGTCACACCTTGTAAAGGCCCATTCAAGCGACGGCATTTGGTATGCATTCCCGAGGGAGAACTCCACGGCAATTTTTAAATTCAAAACCGGCATGGGTTCCCCCCAGGAGCATACCAGGCCCTTAGGTCTGGTATGGGTTGTAAGGAGACCCCCCCTACGCCGAAAAATCGACGTAGGGGTCCCCCTACAATCCATACCAGACCCGTATCCAAAGCACGCTACCCGGCCGGTCAGGAATGGGAGTGGGGACGAGCGAGCGCCCCCCCCCTCTTGAGCCGTGCCAGGCCGCATGCCCTCAACATGGGGGGGTTGGGTGCTCTGGGGCAGGGGGCGCACTGCGGGCCCTCCCACCCCAGAGCACCCTGTCCCCATGTTGATGAGGACAGGACCTCTTCCCGACAACCCTTGCCGTTGGTTGTCGGGGTCTGCGGGCGGGGGCTTATCGGAATCTGGGAGTCCCCTTTAATAAGGGGGCCCCCAGATACCGGCCCCCCACCCTAAGTGAATGGATATGGGGTACATCGTACCCCTACCCATTCACCTGGAGGCAAAAAGTAAAAGTTATTAAACACACAACACAAGGGTTTTTAAAATAATTTATTATTCTGCTCCGGAGGCACCCCCCTGTCTTCTTTATTAGCTCTAATACCAGGGGGGGCTTCTTCTTCCGCTCTCCGGGGGTCTTCTTCGCTCTCTGGGGGGGCTTCTTCTTCCGCTCTCCGGGGGGGCTTCTCCGCTCTCCGGGGGTCTTCTTCTATCTTCGCCGCTCTCCGCTGTTGACTCGGCGAACCCCGGTTCTTCTGCAGCTGTCCGGTGCCTTCTTCTTCAGCGCTGGCTGCCTGCTATCTTCGTGTGTTAGCTCAATTACTAGCAGGCAGCCATCGCGGTCTTCTGTGACGTCACCTTCTTCTCTTCTGTTCTTCTCCCCTCTTCCGATGTTGACTCGTCGCCTCTTGTCACTGCAATGATGGAAGCGCGCCTTGCATCCCATTTATATAGGCATCACCGTCCCATCATGCTCCGGCAGGTACCCACGTGGTGGGTGCCTACCCACGTGCACCCACCACGTGGGTACCTACCGGAGCATGATGGGACGGTGATGCCTATATAAATGGGATGCAAGGCGCGCTTCCATCATTGCAGTGACAAGAGGCGACGAGTCAACATCGGAAGAGGGGAGAAGAACAGAAGAGAAGAAGGTGACGTCACAGAAGACCGCGATGGCTGCCTGCTATTAATTGAGCTAACACACGATGATAGCAGGCAGCCAGCGCTGAAGAAGAAGGCACCGGACAGCTGCAGAAGAACCGGGGTTCGCCGAGTCAACAGCGGAGAGCGGCGAAGATAGAAGAAGACCCCCGGAGAGCGGAGAAGCCCCCCCCGGAGAGCGGAAGAAGAAGCCCCCCCGGAGAGCGGAGAAGCCCCCCCTGGAGAGCGGAAGAAGAAGCCCCCCCTGGTATTAGAGCTAATAAAGAAGACAGGGGGGTGCCTCCGGAGCAGAATAATAAATTATTTTAAAAACCCTTGTGTTGTGTGTTTAATAACTTTTACTTTTTGCCTCCAGGTGAATGGGTAGGGGTACGATGTACCCCATATCCATTCACTTAGGGTGGGGGGCCGGTATCTGGGGGCCCCCTTATTAAAGGGGACTCCCAGATTCCGATAAGCCCCCGCCCGCAGACCCCGACAACCAACGGCAAGGGTTGTCGGGAAGAAGTCCTGTCCTCATCAACATGGGGACAGGGTGCTCTGGGGTGGGGGGGCCCGCAGTGCGCCCCCCTGCCCCAGAGCACCCAACCCCCCCATGTTGAGGGCATGCGGCCTGGCACGGCTCAGGAGGGGGGGCGCTCGCTCGTCCCCACTCCCATTCCTGACCGGCCGGGTAGCGTGCTTTGGATACGGGTCTGGTATGGATTGTAGGGGGACCCTCTACGTCGATTTTTCGGCGTGGGGGGGTCTCCTTACAACCCATACCAGACCTAAGGGCCTGGTATGCTCCTGGGGGGGGGAACCCATGCCGTTTTTTTCTTTGAAAATTGGCATGGAGTTCTCCCTCTCAGGAATGCATGCTGAGTGACGCTGTCATTTTTTTTTATAATTATTTGTTTTCCCGGCGCGTATATTTTTTTTCACCCGTCGCAACTTTAGTGTCCCGTCGCAATCCACAAAGCCCGGCGTCAATTACATTCGCGCGCTGCACGTCGGGAAAATTACGTCACACGCATGCGCAGTACGGCCGGCGCGGGAGCGCGCCTCATTTAAATTTTAAACGCCCCCCGGAGAGGAGGACCACCTTGCGACGGAGGCACTTAAGTTACACGGCCTGAAATTTCTAGGTAAGTGCTTTGTGGATCGGGCACTTAGGTAGAGATTTTATATATTCAAAAGAGCTTTATTGAAGAAAAAAAAATATGCGATACAGACAAGCATAGCAATAAACGTCAGTGAAAAGTTACAGATGTATTGTGACCCGTGCAACTTGTAACGTATAAGTTACTTGTACATTTAAGAATGCATCATAAAACATTGTGAATGGCACACAGGGGCCCAAGTTTAATTCATAGCATAGATGTAGCTTTCATTTGAGCCAAACCAGTTCAAACAACTATGATATCTATTATAACTCCATCAGTAGGGGTGATCTCTATTTCACTTAGTATATTAAACAGTCTGAGGTATCACCTTCAAGCTTGTCATCCAGAGTTAGCAGAAATAAGGTAGAGGAAGCCAGGAAAGAAGGTTAAAAGAAATTGAAGCAAAGAAGAAAGAAAGAGGTTGGGAGATGATATTTAGAAGAGGGTCGTCCATCCCGTTCTAACAGGAGGGTCTGATCCCTCTGCCCTAGTGTGACCAAGATCCGGCTCGGCCGAATCCACTCCTCAAGCGATATTGTCGGAGTCTGCTCCTGACATAAGTTTATCATATGCGCTAGAATATTTAAAGACAAGCCAGGTGCGCCATGTGTCATGAAGACTTTCAGCCGTGCCTCTGTCCTGTGCCAACGTGTCCTCCATCTCGTACACGTCATGGACTCTATGAAGCCATTCCCGTATGGTCGGGACTCTGGAAGAGCTCCAGTAAAGTGGGATCAGTGATTTGGCCGCGTTCAATAAGTGTTTAGTTAAAGATTTCTTGTAGCGTGTCAGAGAGAAGGAGGACAGGTGTAGCAAGCAACATGCAGCATCTAGGTCTAGCTTAGTGTCTGTGATTTGTTTAATAATGTCTCTCACCTCTGTCCAGTAGGTGGCGATCATGGGGCAACTCCACCAGATGTGGAGCAGAGTGCCTTTATCATCTTGGCATCTCCAGCAGGCCTCGGATCTCTGTGGATCCCATCTGTGTAACCTTTCCGGTGTATTGTACCAGCGGGTCAGGAGTTTGAAGCTTGTTTCCTGCAATCTAGAACTGATTGAGCATTTGTGTGCCATAATACATGCATACCTCCATCTCTTCTCCGGGATATCCACTCCCAGGTCCTCCGACCATCTCCCCCTGTGTCCATCCGACTCCCCCCCTCCAGCCCGCTGTAGCCAAGAGTACGCCACGGAAGTCGTTTTAGCCTGTGGAGAGTGTGAGCGGCATACTGATTCCATTTCGGTCAGTGGTCTTGTTAGGTTCGCAGAGTCTTTAAGTTTGTGTATGTAGCTGCGAAGTTGGAAATATGTCCAGAGCCTCAATCTGGGGAGATTGTTGTCAGATTTAAGAACCTGCCAGTCTTTGAGCCTATTCCCTTCGAAGCATTCGCCCGCTAGTAGGGGGTCCGACTGAGGAGCTGATCTAAGGGACGCATTGTCCACTCCTGGGGTAAAATCCGGGTTATCAGCTAGTGGTGTGAGAGGGCCCGGTACATCTGAAATGCCCTGTCTTTTAGCTATTGATTGGAATATCTCCAAAGTAGGCCCCGTGATAGGATTTTTACGTAAGGAGGTTGGGTATGCTACCTTTGGTACCCATGGGGAATGTTTAAGGGCCACTGGGCATAGGTAGAGATTTTAAGTCAGTGTAACTTAACTGCTGAAAGTTAAGTTAGGTAGCTTTTTTGGGAATCAGGCCCCATGTTCTTTAGCAAGGAACATTACATTCCAAATTACCTCCAGCATTGTTCCTATTTCTTATTGTTGAAGGCTGTCATTTTGCTGAAGCCCAGAGCCACTGAACAGCAGCAAACCATAACGTAGAACTAAACCCCTTTGATTTAATGGTTTAAAAAAACAGTTACATTGCTGGAATGCCGGTTTTTCTAACTGTTACATTTGCTTGTGTCCTCAACCAAGCTGTCAAACCATCAAATGACTGGTGTCATAACTGATCAAATGTGCAGCACCATAGCAGTTGAAGATCAAACAGAAGCATCTTCAGGCTGTAAATGATAAGAGGGTTTAATTCTGCTTTAAGGCTGTCTACAAACTCAACGGTGCCTAAAAATGCCTACAATTGGGAGCAACCAAGCATGTGCAGAGCAAGATGAGGCGGTGTATTACTGGATTTTACACAGTATAGACACTTATTTATAATGTTTTACATAACTATACCTGTGAAAGGGCCAGCCTGAAATGATCTAGCAGGACTTTTTCTGAACAAAGTTCCACTTTAGATATCCAATGGGTGAGTCATTCATTACAGGCCTTCACTGTAAAATGGCATTACCTAGAATTTATTTTCTTCTTATAGAGAATTATTTCCATGCACTGAGGTATACCTGTCTCTATTTTATATCTAAATTCAACCATTTTTTTTCTTAGTTTTGGATAGGGTGGATAGGGTGAAGAATGGTTAGAATCCCTGTCAAGTGTTTACTATTATATAGGGCGCCATTAATGAAATGTATCCTTACTTCCTGTCATGCTCAAAGAAAACAAAAGTTACACTGCAATAGCAACACAGAAAAAAAAATGTTTTCATTTAGTAGAGTAGGGAAGGCAAGAACCCATGTCAGATTTGTATTTCTGTATGTGTCCCTGTTGTAGATTTTCCTTCACTGCTTTTCTGGTGAAACCATTGTCAGTAGGACAGGAGATGAGGGGATGCACCTCTAACAAAATTCTAGAAAGCAGGATAAACCTGTCAGGAGTTCTAATCCTTCCTTACTCTATCCAACACTAGACAATATGCTTTTGGCTTGACATACAATTTAATGAAAAATGTGCCAGAAATATATGTTCAATTTAGGTGCTAAATAGAGTTGAGCGGACACCTGGATGTTCTGGTTCGACGGGTTCGGCCGAACTTCGGAAAAAAGTCTGGGTTCGGGACCCGAACTTGACCATGAACCCGAACCCCATTGAAGTCAATAGGGGCCCAAACTTTTCAGTACTAAAATGTCTCTAAAAAAACGAATGGAAAGGGCTAGAGGGCTGCAAATGGCAGCAAAATGTTGGTAAGAGCATGGCAAGTACTCTGCAAACAAATGTGGATAGGGAAATAACTTAAAATAACATAAAATATATAAATATTAAAAATATAGAGGAAACACTGCAAACACTAGAGGAAACACTGCAAAATATTTTTTTTTGCCCTAAATGTTTCTTTTTGGAATAGCACAATAAAAGAACACTAGCTAAAGTGTTTATCTCACACGTACAGATATGGAGGAAACACTGCAATTTTTTTTCTCTAAATGGATGTTTTTTGAATAGCACAATAGAAGAAAAGTATCTAAAGGGTGTATCTCACACGTACAGATATGGTGGAAACACTGCAATTTTTTTTGTGTCCTAAATGGATGTTTTTTGAATAGCACAATAGAAGAAAAGTATCTAAAGGGTGTATCTCACAGTAACATATGCAGTGCTGGTGTAATTTGATTTCTGAAGCAGGACTGACTCCTATATATTTCTCTCCCTACAAGCAAAAGCAGAAACCTTTCCCTAAAGTATCTAATGCAGAGTATCTCACAGTAACATATGCAGTGCTGGTGTAATTTGATTTCTGAAGCAGGACTGACTCCTATATACTGTATTTCTCTCCCTACAAGCAAAAGCAGGAACCTTTCCCCTAAAGTATGTAATGCAGAGTATCTCACAGTAACATATGCAGTGCTGGTGTAATTTGATTTCTGAAGCAGGGCTGACTCCTATATATTTCTCTCCCTACAAGCAAAACCAGGAACCTTTCCCTAAAGTATCTAATGCAGAGTGACTTGCACATATGTAGATCGCTGAGTAATTTGATTTCTGAAGCAGGACAGTCTGACTCCTATCTAATTCTCTCCCTCAGGGCAGCAGCAGCCTTTCCCTACCCTATCTAAAGCAGAGTGCCGTGCTGTGCTATGTGCCTCTAGCTTATATAGAGGCTGGGTCACATGCTGCACTGGCCAATCACAGCCATGCCATTAGTAGGCATGGCTGTGATGGCTTCTAGGTCACACGAGTAAAACAAATAGTGATTGGCTGCCCTGCAGCGCACCATTACATTGCCGAACCCAAACTCGAACCCGAACTTTCAGTAAATTGTTCGGGTTCGGGTCGGGGTACCAAAAACCCCAAAATTCTGGTACTTTACAGTTCAGGTTCGCTCAACCCTAGTGCTAAACCCATAGTACTGGTCTATTCAGCACTATGATTTATAATCTTTTCTGGTAAGTATATTGCATTGTCAATTGAGGGGAAAGTATCATGATGTGGGTATATTTTTTTTACAAACAAGCATTTCTTTAGTTCTGCAGATAATTGCTTACTAAACAATAAAAGATGCCTAAAGCACTGCCGGATAGCCAGTGAGACAGCATAGTAGCTGCCCTTCAGATAGCTAATAACCTTAGACCGAGATCCCAGTTAAGGGGTAATTCATTGTTATGACTTACCTAGCTCTGTGTGTAAATTTTACCTTGGGCTATTGACCTCTTCAAACAATTGACTTTTTTAAACTATTGGTTGGTAGCAAGAGCAATCAAATAAGCCTAGAGCTTCACCAAAAAAAAAAAAAAAAAAAGGATACTTCATGCTAACTTTTAACATTAGACAAAAAAAAAAATACTGTTAAAAATCTGTCTGCTTATTTTGCTCACATTATAATGTAAGTTATACTGAAACTATTGGACACCTCAGTGTGTCATCTAAAAAAATATCTAAGAATAACAAGCTGTGTATAGTACAAACAGAAAAAAAAGCTATGTTTTATATATTTTAAAGCAATAAATATAACAGCCTGTGTATGCAATTTTTTTAGCACAGTGAAAAGGACAATTTTCAAAATAATTACACTGGGCAACAAAGATTTTGCTACATTCCTACTTTTTGGTGAATCTTATAGTTTTTGGCTGCTAATCACGAAAATATTCTGTAATTTAACCTATAAGGTACCGATTTATAGAAATCTTCTGTTTTGCAGTTTGAAATGCCCTTTGACTATGCTTCACACATGAAAGAAACATACACAAACACGAAACTGTTAAAGCACATGCAGTATACCAAGTACAACTATAATATTTGTAAATATCTAAAAGCAGTGGCTCTGATGCTTGGAATGTATCTCAAATATACCAAAAACTATTGCTATATATGCAAATGGGACAGTTGTGCAAGAGATAGAAGAGAGAGAAAAACGGGGCATATTGCTCCTGCTATTTACAAGCAGCTCTTTTCTTTTCAGTGCTGCAGAGGCTGCTCAGCTGTCAGTTAATAACCAGCCATTCGTTTTTTCCCATGGTGACTCACCTGGTTACCATTACCGTTACCATTACCTGCCTCATTAGCTTACAGCCAGCCCTATTTGGCTATTTAAACAGCTTTGCTCATTTCCTCTGTGCCTTTGCATGGCCTGTGTATGACTTGGACTGGCTGACTTCTTGTCCGATACCTGTTCCTGTTTTTGCTCCTTACTACGCTGACTTCTGACTTTCTGACCCTGGCTCGTCTAAACATGCAAACCCTAGCTTCAGTTTTTGACTACGTTCCTGAACTATAGGTTTTTTTTTGCAATTTTATTAGGGCTGTGGAACGTAACTATTAATTAATCGATTCATCTTAAAAATTTTTTGATCGATCAAAATTATTTTGATTTGTACTCACCTCTCCGCCGGCTTCAGGGAGTTCCGTCGGAGATCCGGTGACGTCAAGGCCACCGGCGGGGCTTGCCATGTCCATCTGAAGGGCTCCTTTGCTGTGCCTTTATATCTGCATGTCGGCGGGACCTTTCTATCTGCCACACGCAAGGGCTGTTATGCCCTGTACACACGATCGGTTCATCCGATGAAAACGGACTGATGGATTTTTTCACCAGATATCCGATGAAGCTGACTTTCATCAGTCGTGCCTACACACCATCAGTTAAAAAAACGATTGTGTCAGAACCCGGTGACGTAAAACACAATGACTTGCTGAGAAAAATGAAGTTCAATGCTTCCAAGCATGTGTCGACTTGATTCTGAGCATGCATGGTTTTTTAACCGATGGACGTGCCCACAGACGATCATTTTTTTCTATCGTTTTTTTAACCATCAGATAATTTTAAAACAAGTTCTTAGTTTTTTCACCGATGGATAACAAACCGATGGGTCCCACACACGATCGGTTCGTCTGATGAAAACGGTCCATCAGACCGTTTTCATCAGATGACCCGATCGTGTGTACGCGGCTTTAAACTTCCCTCTATCAACCTGGTATTCTACAACCATCCACTGGGAGTTGTGATAGTTCCCTTCACGGGACATCTACATGCCGACGGACTGATGTTAACTTCTCCTCATCTGGATTCAGCAGTGGCATTGTTGTACACATTTTTATACCAGTATCATACTTAGCTACATGTTTTTTATGACTGCTTTTGTTACCGTTTGGTATTACTCACACCATTTGTACAGTTTATGTAGCTACATCGATTTTATCTCCAGTGCAATATTTATTTTGTTACCTACTTGAAGACTATAAAAGTTTTAATACTATTCCCATCGAGCGCTGCCTTTGTGTGTTTTTTGTATCCTGCTATCCATTTTTCCAGTGGTTGGTAGCTGCATTGGGAATCAGCTTGCAAGGAGGAGATCAGCTAAAAGTAGTTGGATCTGTATGTGCGTTATAATTAATCGAAATTAGTCGACTAATCGATTAAAAAAAAATCGATCAATCGAACACAAAAATTTTGATCAGTAACAGCCCTAAATTTTATTAAAGGTGTGATTTTAACTGCATTTTCTGTCTCAGCCTGTTTTTTGGTTCCTGACACGCATGAACCACTTGTTTATCTTTTAAAGATATTTTTGCCTCCGCTTCACATAAAACTTGGACTGATGACAAATGTGGTGAAACCGAACAAAGAAGGTGAAGGTTCATTGTTTGAGACCAATTATTCCAAGAATAACTGATGCCAAGATTAAAGAAGGCATTTTTGCTGGTGCACAAATCAGATAAGTCATCACTGACAAGTGGTTTTGAAGATCTGTTGGTGAGGTCAGTAAAAATCACCTGTAAAGCATTCAAGAATGTCGTTGAGAATTTTCTTCACATCTACAGAGCACTAAACTACATTTAGCTGGTGTAACATTCGGGGCTATAGCTCGGTGGGATTAAGTGCACAAACCATTCGACCTGAACATAAAAAGGCTTTTATTCATAGGTCAACAAAAAAATAAGGCTTTTCTCAGCACACAAGGAAAACTATAAACAAAAAGTCCGCTTAGCTTCAGCATTAAATAAAGTCTGCTTATCTTCAGCACCAAAAAGTAAGTCAAAAACAAAAACACATACAGTTCGTTGGTAGCCGGGTCTTCACCCCCTGTATTCCAAAAGTCCTCACTGTATTGTGAACAGCAGCTATCAGACTCCCAGCTTGTCCTCACAGGTGCAATCTCCACACTCCTCCTCACACCTCCACCATCACTTCCTGTTTAAATGGATGGTTCTCTGGGAGTGTTAACACCTTGTGTGCTGGCTCTTCAGTGTTTAGGAGTGGAGGCTCTTTCCCACCCAAATAGCACTTTAGAGCCTCCAGAATTCCAGGCCCCAAATTACTCTATCAAAACAGATAGAACTGCGAGCCAGTCCTCTCTGGATTAATTCTTACCTGGAATCCTTCACCCACTTTGGGTGACCCCCTGAACACTCTTCCCGCTATTTAAAGGGACCATAGCCCAAATAGTGGTGCTGTATAGCACCCGTCCAGGACCCAACCCTGGCGTCCTGTACATATCCCCCCCCTCTGCCTCAACGCGGAGGTGTTGGAGGCACCAGTAGACACCATACAATGGACACGGGAGAGGGCATCGGCATTCTGATGTTGTCTCCCGGGTCTGTGCTCTACCACAAAATTGAACTCCTGGAGAGAAAGGAACCACCTTGTTACCCTGGCATTGGTGTGCTTGTTTTGTCTCATCCACGTAAGGGGAGCGTGGTCTGACACCAAGCGAAACTTCCTACCCAGGAGGAAATATCGTAGGGAGTCTAAAGCCCACTTGATGGCCAGACACTCCCGTTCCACCACTGCATAGTTTCTCTCAGCTGATGTCAGCTTCCTGCTAAGAAAAACCACGGGGTGCTCCTCTCCATTGATTTCCTGAGACAGGACCGCTCCCAACCCTTCACTGGAAGCATCTGTCTGCACTACAAAATCTTTTTTAAAATCTGGAGCTACAAGCACCGGACCTTGGCACAAAGCTGTCTTAAGCTTTTGAAAAGCTGTCTCGGCCTCGGCGTTCCACTTTATCATCACTGACTTTCTGCCTTTGGTCAAGTCAGTCAGCGGTGCAGCAATAGTGGCGAAGTTGGGGACAAACCTCCTATAATAGCCAACTATGCCCAAAAACGCTCTGACCTGCTTCTTGGTTATGGGACGGGGCCAGTCCTGTATAGCCTCCACCTTATTCATTTGGGGCTTCACCAGCCCTCTACCCACAATATACCCTAGGTATTTTGCTTTCTCCATCCCAATGGCACACTTCTCTGGATTGATGGTGAATCCTGCTCTTCTCAAGGAGTCTACGACTGCCTGAACCCGGGGAAGGTGAGACTCCCAATCAGTGCTGAAGATGACTATGTCATCTAGATAGACGGAAGCGTACCGTTGGTGTGGACGCAGAGTTTTGTCCATGGCCCTTTGGAATGTGGCGGGGGCTGAGTGTAGACCAAACGGCATCCTTTTATATTGGAAGTGGCCTTCCGGGGTAGAGAAGGCCGTTTTCTCCCTGGCTTCCTTAGTCAGGGGGATCTGCCAGTACCCTTTTGTGAGGTCTAGCGTGGTGATGTACCTGGCAGGACCTAACCTCTCAATCAGCTCATCTACCCGTGGCATGGGATATGCGTCAAACTTGGAGACTTCATTAAGTTTTCTGAAGTCGTTGCAGAAGCGGAGGGTGCCGTTGGGCTTGGGTACCAACACGATTGGACTTGACCACTCGCTCTGCGACTCTTCAATGACTCCAAGCTCGAACATTCTTTTAACCTCTTCTGACACTGCCACCCTATGAGCTTCTGGGATACGGTAAGGCCTTAATCGGATTTTTACATTCGGCTCGGTCACAATGTCATGCTCGATGACATTGGTGCGACCGGGCAACTCTGAAAACATATCCTTATTTCTTTGTAAAAATTCTTTTGTTTGCTGGGTTTGGGGCCCAGTCAGGGTAGCAGCAACCTGCACCAGGTCGATCCCTGCATGGTCCCCTGACTGTACCCCTACTACCGCGGACACTTGTTCTCTGTCTCTCCAGGGTTTCAATAAATTAACATGATAGATCTGGTATGGTTTTCTTTTTCCTGGCTGGTGTACCTTGTAGTCCACCTCACCGACTTTCTCTACCACCTCAAACGGGCCTTGCCACTTGGCCAAGAATTTACTCTCTACCGTGGGTATTAGAACAGCCACCCGGTCTCCTACTTGGAACTGTCTAATTTTAGCCGACCTGTTATACACTCTTCTTTGGGCATCCTGAGCCTTCTGCATGTGCTCCCTCACCAGCGGCATCACCTTAGCCACTCTCTCTCGCATTTGAGAGATATGCTCCACCACCGTTTTATGCGGTGAGACTCACTTTCCCATGTCTCTTTTACCAGATCGAGTAATCCCCGGGGCCTTCGTCCATACACTAATTCAAATGGTGAGAAGCCCGTGGATGCTTGTGGAACCTCCCGGATAGCAAACAACAGAGCAGGGAGTAGCATATCCCAATCCTTACCATCTTTCTGGACTACTCTTTTCAACATGGACTTTAGGGTTTTATTGAACCTCTCAACCAGGCCATCGGTCTGAGGGTGATAGACGGACGTCCGCAACTGCTTAATTTGGAACAGTTTGCACAAGTCCGCCATCACCTTTGACATAAAAGGGGTACCCTGATCCGTCAGTATCTCTTTGGGGAACCCAGTTCGTGAGAACATTTGAAACAATTCCCTGGCAATGGCCTTAGAGGAGACTTTCCTCAAAGGGATGGCTTCTGGATACCTAGTTGCATAATCTAGGATTACCAATATGTATTGGTGCCCCCAGGCCGACTTTACCAGGGGTCCCACCAGATCCATAGCGATTCGCTCAAACGGGACCTCAATAATTGGCAAGGGTACCAGAGGATTTCTATAGTGGGACACTGGGGCGGTTAACTGGCAAATGGGACAAGACGCACAATACCTTTTAACCTCGGCTTTCAGCCCTGGCCAGTAAAACCGGTCGGTTATCCTGGCCTCTGTTTTCTCCGCCCCCAGGTGTCCTCCCAGTGCATCGTTGTGGGCCAGATCAAGGAGCATCCGCCTATACGGTTGGGGAACCAGCAACTGCTCTACAGTTTCCCCTCGGCTCTCAGCCACTCGAT
This sequence comes from Rana temporaria, assembly GCF_905171775.1. Taxonomy (NCBI): domain Eukaryota; kingdom Metazoa; phylum Chordata; class Amphibia; order Anura; family Ranidae; genus Rana; species Rana temporaria. Next base: position 228,189,222 of record NC_053491.1, on the reverse strand, counting down.
ACACCAAGTCCCCCTTCAATGCAAAGTGAGGAAACCTCTGATCTGCGCCTGGCATTTGTGAGACCCCACCAATAACAGAAACCTGCTCTCGAGCATTGATCAATGTAGGGTCCTGTAATTGGGCGGTGCCGAACGCACCCCTGGATATATCCAGGTCTGGAAGTACTGGCCTTGAGGATGCTTCCCCTTCCCCCTCCTCAACCTGGGAGAGCTCCTCATCATCCTCCCCCAGCATAACTTGCAATGGGAAGACTCTCCCCCCCTCAGAGATCAACTCGGTTTCTAGACCTGGGACAGGGGCATTATCCTCCATATTAGCATTCTCTGCAGTTTCATTATTGGTGACAGGTGTCTCCATATTGGAGGGGTATGTTGGGGAGGTTTCAGGTTCGGACCCCTCAGACCCTGTCCCTTCCAGGTCCAGTGTCCCCAGTTCTCCTGGCAGCCCCATCTGTACCTGGGTCCATAGTTCCAGAAATAGTTGACAGTCCCGCCCCACTATGATGTCATGAATTAAACTTTTTACCACCCCAACCTCCTGTGTAACTGAGGCATGGCCATAGGAAACAGTCACCGGGACCAAGAGGTACTCCTTGGTGTCCCCATGGATACACACTACCCGTAGTGTCTTGGTTACTGGCCCAAGCCTCCCAAGTACCCTGGCATGTACTAGTGTTACCATGCTACCGGAGTCCAGTAGAGCCCTGGCAGGAAGGTGGTTCACCCACACTTCACACTCAAACCGTCCTGCAGCCAGATCAAGATGAGTGGCACACACACTTTGCACATAGAAGGAGCTTCTCCGACCAATCCCGCAGTCCATAGGCTCCTCCTGCAGTGGGCATTGTGCCCGGGTATGCCCCCAGGACCGACATCGCCAACATTGTATGTCTCCCATCTTTGGTACAGGAACCGACCTCCGTGGTTCTAGGGCAGATGGTGTAAACCTGCGGACGCCAACATCTGGCAAGGCTTCTCTCCTCAGGTTGGTGGCTGGTCTGGGTGTCCTTGGCGTGGGTTCTCGACGCTTGGCAGGCCCAAGCAGGTCCTCCACCACGGTATACCGTTCAACCAGCTCGATCAGCTGGTCAGCATTAGTAGGGTTTCCATGGCTTACCCAGCGCTGTAGGTCATCTTGTAGGGACCGTAGGTACCGGTCCATCACCACTCGTTCCACCATTTGTGGACCTGACAACTTTTCTGGCTGCAGCCATTTTTTAACTAACTGAATTAGTTCATGCATCTGGGACCTGGGTGGTTGGTCCGATTTGTACCGCCAGCGATGCACCCTCTGAGCCCGGACAGCTGTGGTCACTCCCAGGCGGGCCAGGATTTCAGCTTTTAGACGTTCATAGTCTTTGATGTGCTCAGCTGGGAGGTCAAAATAGGCCTTTTGCGGGTCACAAGTGAGAAAAGGCGATATAATGCCGGCCCATTGGTCCCGGGGCCACGCTTCTCTCTCTGCTATCCTTTCAAAGGTGGTAAGAAAGGCTTCCACGTCATCGCTGGGTGTTAGTTTCTGCAAAAAATGGCTGGCTCTAACAGACACTGGGTTGCTAACGGCAACGACCGCTTGCGCTTGTCCCTGAGCCAGCTGCTGTACGGCCTCCTGCAAGGCAGCCACCTGTGCTTGAGTGGACTCCTGCTGGGCCGTAAACTGGGCGGATAGCAGCCGTGTATTTTCCTGCTGCGCAGCTATAGCCTGTGCCAGGGCCTGCTGCTGCTGAGCCATCGCTTCCTCATGGCGACGGTTTGACTCTGCTGACGCTTGCTGCTGGGCCACAGTGGCTTGTGCCAAAGCCTTAACGACCTCCTCCATGCCTTTGTCTGCTGTTTGTAACGCCTGGGCTGACTTCACCCAAGACATGCCATAAGTATACTGTCTCTTTAAATGTCAGTTTTAAACGGTTTTTGCGCCTGCAAATGCACTTTGCCCGCATTCGACACCAGTTGTAACATTCGGGGCTATAGCTCGGTGGGATTAAGTGCACAAACCGTTCGACCTGAACATAAAAAGGCTTTTATTCATAGGTCAACAAAAAAATAAGGCTTTTCTCAGCACACAAGGAAAACTATAAACAAAAAGTCCGCTTAGCTTCAGCATTAAATAAAGTCTGCTTATCTTCAGCACCAAAAAGTAAGTCAAAAACAAAAACACATACAGTTCGTTGGTAGCCGGGTCTTCACCCCCTGTATTCCAAAAGTCCTCACTGTATTGTGAACAGCAGCTATCAGACTCCCAGCTTGTCCTCACAGGTGCAATCTCCACACTCCTCCTCACACCTCCACCATCACTTCCTGTTTAAATGGGTGGTTCTCTGGGAGTGTTAACACCTTGTGTGCTGGCTCTTCAGTGTTTAGGAGTGGAGGCTCTTTCCCACCCAAATAGCACTTTAGAGCCTCCAGAATTCCAGGCCCCAAATTACTCTATCAAAACAGATAGAACTGCGAGCCAGTCCTCTCTGGATTAATTCTTACCTGGAATCCTTCACCCACTTTGGGTGACCCCCTGAACACTCTTCCCGCTATTTAAAGGGACCATAGCCCAAATAGTGGTGCTGTATAGCACCCGTCCAGGACCCAACCCTGGCGTCCTGTACACTGGTTGACAACATCTTACAGCATAAAAAACCATGAAGTGCAACAACTCATTGAAGATACATTTTCTGCTTTCACACTTAGACTTCTTTCCTAAAAATCAAGGTACAGTCAGTGACAAACATGATTTAAGGTTTCACCAGGACATTACCACAATGGAAAAATGGAAAACGGTATTGGGGCAGTTGGAATCCATCAGTGCCGTCGGTGACTATTCAGAGTTCATCAGTGACTATTGTTGGTCACTGCAGCAATATGCAGGGGACACTAAGTATTAATGAAAATCAGCAGCAAACGTTTTAAACCCTGTCAACTCATGCAGTGTGTCAGAAACATTGTTGGATTAAATACATTATAGTCATTAAAAATGTATTTAACATTTCTCAAGATTCCTAAATGATACAGTCTTTCTGATTATCAGTTTTATTAGGAAGTAAAATGTTGAAAAAAGATGTTGCCCATTGTTAATGCGTGCTAATTTTTCTATGTCAGTCTATGTGTGCAATAAACAGGGGAATTAATTAATCATCCTGCTCCATTATAGTGGTACAGGAAAACTGTCAGAAGTGGTGTTTGTCACATCAACAGTGCAGATAGACCTGTTTCAGGTCTATCTGGGCCACCTGCGCCAACCTCTATTTAAGAGGGAAATGTAAACTAGTGTTTGTCTGCACCTGATTATTAGAGGAAATAGGGACATTTTCCATGTAGAAAACTGCTGCAGATACCCACCAGGTGTGACCCTGTTGTATGGAATGTGGGCTACCAGCAGACATCTCACCTCCCGCTCTCTGCCTGTGCAGCTATCACACAGCACAAGCAGAGATTGCACAGAGCTAACACCATAGGCGTGCATAGGGGTGCACACCCTAATCACTGCATGCAGTGCTGATTCCTCCTACTGCCTGGGTGCGGTGTTTGATCCCCCCACGTTGTGTCCCTTCGTAGTGCTGCTGGCTTCCCTCCTCTTTTCTCCTGTGAGGGATGTTTCTGATAGAGAGTGGGCAAAGGGGCTAGTAAATATGTAATTTAGCACCCCCTTGCTTTTCTAAATGAATACAGTGAAAATACGCACTCACTGTGTTCCTTCATAACTGAAGAAAAAGTAAACTGTTTACTGTGCTTCAGTTTGTGAATAAACAGGAAGCTGCTCAGCACAGAGCACTATTCTGTTCATTCACTGTCCAGTGCAGCTGAGACTGCAGAGAAAGACATGTGTGTTTTTGAGCTTTGGGGTGCACATCCTAATGCAATAGGCTGTGCAAACCTATGGGTAATACCCTACTCCTACATTTGCACTGATCAGCGGGCAGAGATACCTGTAATACCAAGGCACATAACTCTGTGTTGTGTGCTCTGCCTGTCACAGCCACAGAACAGAGAACTGTTTACTCCTAATTAATGCCCCTATATAGTTAGTTTGGAGCAGCATGTTGCTCTATGTTCTAAGTTTAAAAGAATTGTGCAAGCATGTACTTGCACAACTTCTTATTAATTAAAGTAATTTCCCAGGATTTCTATTGGGAAAACTAGAAGTACAGGTGATTACGAAATACAAAAAGAACAATAAAATAAATACAGTAAATGTCTTATTTCAAAAGAAGGCCTTGGGTTAGGTTGGAACGTCAGCCCTCAAGTTAAAGTGGAGGTTCACCCAAAAACTTAATTTTTAACATTAGATTGATGCTCATTTTGTCAAGGGGAATCAGGTAGTTTTTTTTTTATCGAAGCAGTACTTACCGTTTTAGAGAGCGATCTTCTCCGCCGCTTCCGGGTATGGGCTGCGGGACTGGGCGTTCCTATTTGATTGACAGGCTTCCGACAGGCTTCCGATGGTCGCATACATCGCGTCACGATTTTCCGAAAGTAGCCAAACGTCGGTGCGCAGGCGCCGTATAGAGCTGCACCGACATTCGGATTCTTTCGGCTACTCGTGACGCGATGTATGCGACCGTCGGAAGCCTGTCGGAAGCCTGTCAATCAAATAGGAACGCCCAGTTCCGAAGACCATACCCGGAAACGGCGGAGAAGATCGCTCTCTAAAATGGTAAGTACTGCTTCGATTTAAAAAAAAACACCCGATTCCCCTTGACAAAATGAGCATCAATCTAATGTTAAAAAAAAAAAAATTCGGGTGAACTCCCGCTTTAAAATCTGTATTTTTTGCTTAAAGGGGTTGTAAAGGTTCGTCTTTTATTTTCTAAATCGGTTCCTTTAAGCTAGTGCATTGTTGGTTCACTTACCTTTTCCTTCGATTTCCCTTCTAAATGTCTTTTTTTCTTTGTTTGAATTTCTCACTTCCTGTTTCTCCTCAGTAAGCTTTCCACCATCATCCGAGAGTTGGAAAGTCATTTAGAACAGCTTACTGAACACCTTACTGAGGAGGAACAGGAAGTGAGAAATTCAGACAAAGAAAACAATGAAAAAAAACATTGAGGCCTGGTACACACGATAGGATTGACCAGCGGATACGGTCCGCCGGACCGTATCCGCGGATAAATCCTCTGAGGATTTTGATCCGATGGAGTGCACACACCATCGGATCGAAATCCGCGCCGAATTCCCATCGCGGTGACGTGTCGCGCCGTCGCCGCGATGATGACGCGGCGACGTGCGCGACGCTGTCATATAAGGATATCCACGCATGTGTCGAATCATTACAACGCATGCGAGGGATGGGTTCGGATGGATCGATTCGGTGAGTCTGTACAGACCACCGGATCGATCCGCTGGAGCCGATTCCAGCAGATAGATTTGTTAGCATGTCTACAAATTTTTATCTGCTGGAAATCGGAAATATCCGCGGATAAATATCCGCTGGAACGTACACACCAGGGGATCTATCCGCTGAAACCGATCCGCTGAGATTTTTCAGCGGATGGATCCTCTCGTGTGTACGGGGCCTCAGAAGGGAAATGGAAGGAAAAGGTAAGTGAACCAACGATGCACTAGCTTAAAGTAACCTATTTAGAAAATAAAAAATAAACCTTTACAACTTAGAACCCCAAACATTATATATATACTGTAAAGTTTGGGGGCTATAGCTCAGCGGGATTAAGTGCATAAACCGTTTGGGGGGAAAAAAAGGCTTTTATTCACAGACAAACCAAAATAAGGCTTTTCTCAGCACACAGGGAAAAACTATAACACAAAAGTCCGTTTAGCTTCGGCATCAAATAAAAGTCTGCTTTTCTTCAGCACAAAATAAGTCAAAGCAAAAACACATACAGATTGGTTGTAGACGGGTCTTCGCCCCCCCCGTATTTCAAAAGTCCTCACTGTATTCTTAACGGCTCCCAGCTCATCTTCACAGGTGCAAACCCAATACTCCTCCACACACCTCTAGAACCACTTCCTGTTTTATGGGCTGTTCTCTGGAAGTGTTAACTCTCTATGTGCTGACTCCCAGTGGTTAGGGGTGGAGGCTCTTTCCCACCCGAATAACACTTTAGAGCCTCCAAAATTCCAGGCCCCAAATGACTCTACCAAGACAGAGAGGACTGCGAGCCAGCCCACTCTGGATTAACTCTTACGCCTGGAATCCCTCACCCATTTTGGTTGACCCCCTGAACACTCTCACAGCTATTTAAAGGGAGCATAACCCAAATAGTGGGTATATATATATATATATATATATATATATATATATATATATATATATATATTAGCAGAGGCCCTAAAGAATAAAATAAAGATCATTGCAATATTTTGTGTCACAAGGTATTTCCGCAGTGGTCTTTCAAAAGCACTTTTTATTGGAAAAAATCCACTTTCATGAATTAAAAAGAAACCAAACCATAAAGTTAGACAATTTTTTTTGTATAATGTGAAAGATGATGTTACGCCGAGTAACTAAATACCTGTGATATTGCGCACACTCGTTGAATAGCGACACACTACAGTACCTAAAAATATCCATAGGCGATGCTTTAAAAAAAATTATGGTTACCAGGTTAGAGTTACAGAAGAGGTATGTTGCTAGAATTATTTCTCTTGCTCAAATGATCACGGCAATACCTCACATGTGTGATTTAAACACTGTTTACATATGCGGGCCTGAATTACGCATGCGGTTTCTTTGCTGCACGAGCTACCGGGTGATGGGGGCGTTTTAACCACTTCAGCCCTGGAACACTTGGCTGCTGAATGATCTGGCCATTTTTTGCGATACGGCACTGCATCGATTTAACTGACAATTGCGTGGTTGTGCGATGTTGTACCCAAACAAAATTCATGACCTTTTTTTCCCACAAAGAGAGCTTTCTTTTGGTGGCATTTGATCACCTATGTGGTTATTTTTTGCGCTATAAACAAAAAAAGAGCGACAATTTTGAAAAAAAAAACACAATGGGGGTTATTTACGAAAGGCAAATACACTTTACACTACAAGTGCAAACTACAAGTGCAAAGCGCACTTGAAATTGCACTGAAAGAGCACTTGGATGTGCAGTCGCTGTAGATCCAAGGGGGACATGCAAGGATAATAAAAAACATAATTTTAGCTTGCACATGATTGGATGATAAAATCATTCCGTATTTTCCCCTCAAATTTACAGCGACTACACTTCCAAGTGCACTTGTAGTTTGCACTTGTAGTGCAAAGTGGATTTTATATATATTATATTATATATTTTACTTTTTGCTATAATAAATATCCCAATATCTCTCAGTTTAGGCCAATATGTATTCTTCTACATATTATTGGTAAGAAAAATCTCAATAAGTGTATATTGATTGGTTTGCGCAAAAGTTATAGTGTTTACAAACTATGGAAAAGATGTATGGCATTTACAGTATATGGCATTTTATTTTTTTTACTAGTAATGGCAGTGATCTTGCGGTATTGTGACATTGCGGAGGACAGGTCGGACACTTTTGACACATTTTTGGGACCATTGACATTTACAGAGCAATCAGTGCTATAAATATGCACTGATTACTATGTAAATGTCACTGGCAGGGAAGGGGTTAACACTAGGGTCAATCAAGGGGTTAACTGTGTTCCCTATTGTGTGTTCTAACTGTGGGGGGGTGGGACTAACTAGGAGAGATGCCAGATTGTGGTTTCTACTTTGTAGAAACACACAATCTGTCTCCTTTCCTTAGACAGCACAGGGATTTGAGTGTTTACACGCAATTTAACGTGGCCGGCGGCGATTGCCCCTGCCAGCCACATGCTTCAGGTTCCCCGATGTGCAGCAGGTGCGCGCACCTCAAGCGGACTTGCAAGCTATCTGGTGGCACTCCTGGGCAAAGCTGTATATGTACGTATATGTTCACCTATTTTCACTCATCGGTCCAGTCACATGACCCTACAACTCTTTCTCAGGGAGCACTGGACAATGACTCTTAAATCCAGGATCGAAGGTGTCACCTAATGGCTCCCATAGCCCAGCCATTGTCGGCGATCCCTTCTCTCCCCTGTGACCACCAACACGGGGGAGCCAGAGCTGCAGGATATTCTCCCTGTGCCTGCATGGGTTTTCTTTGGGTACTCTGATTTACTCCCACACTCAAAATACATGCTGGTAGGTTAATTGGTTCCTGTCTAAATTGGCCCTAATATGTGTATTTATGAATGTGAGTTACAGTAGGGATCATAGATAGTAAGCCCCTTGAAGGCAGGAACTGATGTGAACATACAATATACTGTATATGTAAAGTGCTGCATACGTTGATGGCACTAAATACTTGAAGCAAACAAATAAATAAATAAGACCTGGACCAGAGTAAAAATAAGTAAATCCACATATTTTTTTTTATACAGGTTAGGAAAAATAGTCAGGAGGGGAGGATTTTTTTTCAATATAGTTAGGCTTTTCCTCAACTTTAACATTTTACACTTGTAAAATATCCTGTGTCCTCCATGGGCAATAACATTTTATTACTTATAAACCAGGAGTATAAAATGAAATATTTCATAGGATAAAAACTATAAACCAGCTGCGGCACTGTTAGGCTGGCACCTTCATTTGACTGCACATACTTGCAATAGCCTCTTTGAGTGTCCAGCGATTCTCCAAAACCTGGATGGTCTGATATGCAAATATCAACTTTTCAACACTAAATTTATAATTGACCATCTTCTCCAGCTTCCTGTACCTAGCTATCGATTACTGAGGAAGATTGATGTGTTTTATATCACTATGGCTGGTTTAGAGGTCCTGTCAAGGTTTGTGTCAATTAACCTATGCCTAAAGTAGTCCTAAAGTGTGTAAAAAAAAAAAAAATCAAATAAAACTGTAAGAGCATGAAAGGAGCAGGGACTTGTGTGAATGATAAACAATACTCCACAAATGCTACCGAAAATGTTGTCACTAAATAAAAAATACAACTGAACACAACTCAGACCTGTAGCTGTGTTCCGAATACACTTCTTAAGCAGAGCCCAATTGCAAGTGAAATCGTGCTTATTTGTTTAAATTATTTTATGTGCAATATTCCTGCAATGCTTGTGTCATAAATATTTTAAATGATTACTACCAACCATCATGACAGTAATAGTAAAAAATCAATTCTGTCTGCCATATATTTGATTTTGTTGTGAGTTTCCCTGAATGTGAGCTGGATTAATAGATGCATTGGTTCCTTTGGAGGGTTAATGGTAAATCAAGCACCCTAAAAATGTCTTATTTTATGTAGGAGTTGCAATCAATAGACAAAACTAGCACAGCAGCTATGATAACAGGTGACGGTCCTGGTAATTTACAGGAATCAATGAACAGTCTCTAGGGTAGTGATTCTCAAGAAAAGTGTCGTAACACCTACATGTGTCAAAGCCTGGAGCAACAGGTGTCATGATACATATATATCTATGTACCCAGGAGTATAGGCTTTGACACAAGAGTCACTGTTCAATAAGTGAACATCTAATTTAACAATAAAAGACTATGACCAATATCCAAAGGTGTGTTCGTTTCGGGTCCTATCTTAACGAAGGTAACAAAACATGGATTTTTAGGGAAAGCATCTAAAACCACTGCATTCCTTTAAAGGAAGAGAGAACAAAGTCATGTTTTCTACACTGTTGATCTGCCCTCCGATGCTAAGAAATCTTCTGCAGAAGTCCAAAGGGAAACCAATTCTTTTGAAATATCATTCTTCCTCCAGCTCTCACTGGTTCTACCTGCTGATCTCACTGGCCTAGATTCACGTAGGGCAGCATAACGTTGTGCGGGCGTAGCATATCTTATTTACGCTACACCGCCACTACTTAGAGAGGCAAGTGCTGTATTCACAAAGCACTTGCGTCCTAAGTTACGGCGGCGTAGCGTAATTCAAAGTAGGCAGGTCGTGGGCGTGTTGTATTTAAATTAAGCGTGACCCCATGTAGATGCATGGCCAAACGAACGGCACATGCATGCGCATGCTCAGTATCACATCGTATTTACGCCCAAAGATACGCCGGCTCAATGCCTGTGACGTGAACGTAACCTAGGCACAGCCCCATTCACGTACGACTTACGTAAAAGACGTAAAAAAATACGCTTGTTCCGACGTCCATACCTTGCATGGGCTGCGCCACCTAGAGACCAGCTTTATCTTTACGCCGGCGTATGTCTTACGTAAACGGCGTAACTAATTGTGACGGGCGTATGTACGTTCGTGAATCGGCGTATCTTGCTCATTTACATATTCAACGCGGAAATCAACGGAAGCGCCACCTAGCGGCCAGCGTAAATATGCACCCCAAGATACGAAGGCGTAGGAGACTTACGCCGCTCGTTTCTTAGCCAAATCTATGCATAACTGATTCTATAAATCAGGCGCATAGATATGACGGCGGCCTTTCGCACTTACGACGGCGTATCTGGAGATACGCCGTCGTAAGTCTTTGAGAATCTGGGCCTATGTAACTAGTGTCTTCTATAACAAGGAAGGAACCAATGAATGCTGTGTGGGACCACTCCAGGAAGTTTTGGTTTCTCTTGGATGTCTGAAGGAATGTTCTCAACATCAGAGGGAAGTTTGCAAGAAAGGTATGTCCTGTCTTCTTTTATTGCCATGTTTTGGTTTTAAAGTGTTTGTATAACGACAGGGTCACTTTGTAAAACTTTGTAAAACTTTATTAACCCCTTCACACCTTAGGCCCCATACACACCATAGAATCTATCCGCAGATAAATCCCAGCAAATGGGTTTCAGCGGATAGATCCTATGGTGTGTACACGCCAGCGGATCTTTATCCGCGGATATATCTCCCCTGGGATGGATTCCAGCAGATCGGATATTCGCTGACATGCTGAACAAATCCATCTGCTGGAATCCATCCCAACGGATGGATCCGCTCGTCTGTACAGACTCACCGGATCCATCCTTCCAAAGGGATTCCCCGCACGCGTCGTAATGATTTGACGCATGCGTGGAATTCCTTATATGACAGCGTCGCGCCCGTCGCCGCGTCATAATCGCGGCGACGGCGCGACACGTCATCGCCAGAGGATTTCCGGGCGGATTTCAATGCGATGGTGAGTACACTCCATCGCATAGAAATCTGCGGAAATCTTTGAGAGGATTTATCCGTGGAAACGGTCCGCTGGACCGTATCCGCGGATAAATTCTCTCGTGTGTATGGGGCCTAAGGGTAAAACTGTACATATTATCACAACTACTTTGTGCATCCAGGTGGATTATACCTTGTTTTTTTTCCAGGACAAATTGGACCTTCATTTGGTAGTAAAACTGGCCCAAAATAATAAAAAGCATATTTTCCAAAATTTTGCTGTAAATATTTTGTTACTACCATAACCTTCCATCAAAGAACAACCCAAAAAAATAATTCCCTGCTCCTGATGATCGCAGCAATACCACATATTTGTATGTTATTTGTTGTTTGTACCCTTTGACCCTGACCTTGAACTTTGACCCTTACTTGACGCAAACACTAACCCTGGCACTGACCTAGCTCAAACCTTTTTCTTTATTTTTTTCTTCTTTTATTTTTTATTTTTTTTACACACACTTTTTTCTATCTACAAGGAGAGAGAAAGATACATTGCATCTTTTTCACACAGAGTGAGAAACATAGGGGCAGGCTTCACAGGGAGTGATCACCGTGGGAGCCAATCAGAGGCTACCACAGAGATCTTGTGACCCAGAATCAGGAGTTCTGGGTCCCGAGCTTTAGTATGGACCCAGGGCTCTTGACGAGACCCTGGTCTCTGTGCTGCTAGCACACTGTGCAAAGTGCTCTCAGCACAAAGGGAGATACGCAAATATGCCCCATGGAAAAACTTTGTTTACAACAGTGCACAATATGTGTTGCAATGTGCTGACATGCTGCGTTTTACAACATATGTAATACACCTTTATTGAGTGGATAGGGCACTTACAAAACAGTTGTGGCTTTGTGTTGAGCCTGCCTTGATCAAGACAGGTCAACTGACATGGTGTGATCAGGCCTCTTTTGCTATGTGTGAGGAAAATATCCCCAATGGAGCCAAAGACAGCAATACAAATCTGAGAGAGGTTCTAACCATTATTCCGTCTATCCACCACTCTATAGACTAATGGATCTGTTTATAAAGGATCTGTACCAGGCAAATTTTGCAGCTGGTCAATGCAGTCCAACAAATGCACAAAGCAAAAAGCCCTGCTTTCTATTGTTTCGGTTCACACTAATGCATTAAATCAACATTACGCAGGCGGCATTTAAAAGCACCGTGAAGCATTGTGACACATTGTAGTGTGTGTTAGGTAAATGAAAAGTAATGTGTCATTAAGCAAACAGCACAGAACAAAAAAAGCACAGAAACACACATAAAAAGAATTGCAATGTCTATAGTCATAGCATAGCAATGTACATGTGGTGATGCATGCTGTGATGTGACCCCAAAGGCTTTGGTGGCTGAAGCTCTTCAAAAGAAGACATAAGAAATAATTAGATTTAGGTATCATTTAGCTATTTCCTAATTCTTTGCAAGTTGTAACCTATAGGTTTCCTATTTCACATAGCTCCCTCTCGTTGCCACTCATGTATACTATCTCAAAGTATGACCCTGCATATGACCCAAAATCATATATATTTTTTTAATCAGAATCCGCTTTTTATTCTGCATTGTCTTTTATAAAGTTGTAGCCACATAATTATCTACTTCAGCTACTCCATGATACAAGCAACATACTGGTCGTCAGATAAGGGCTAATGCATTTTCTTCTCTTAAAGGGAGATCATATACAGAAACAATGACTGTTTTCTTCTATGCAATGTAATTGCAATAAAAAGATAGATGGAAGCAGGCAAGTTCATAATTAGCATTTTTCCCAAGCTCCAAGTCTTGATGCTGTATGGAGTTTTCCACCTTGGGCCATTCATGGTTGACAATAGAAGATTTCTTAACAGCAACAATCATATAATAAACTACACAGATTTGTAAATTTGTTTGACATGCATGCCAACACTGTAGTTGTCTTTTTTTTTAACTTAAAGCGGAGTTCCACCCAACTTTAAGCACTCCTTGCCCCCTTAGATGCCACATTTGGCATGTAATTTTTTTTAAGGGGGGATGTGGGAACCTAGTTTTGACAGGTGTTTCCTGTCCCACTTCCTGCTTCTGTTGCCTCGCCGCCTAGGCAACTTCTCCTCTCCCCCACCCTCTCTGCAATCTTCTAGGACACATCACAGGTCCCAGAAGATTGCCTTGCCCCTAAGAGAGTGCAGCGCGACTCACACATGCACAGTGCACACCTGGATGTGAAACACTTGCAATGATGGCGCCGTGGAGAAGAGGGGGAGAGGAGCAAGGCTTCAGGCGGCTAAATTTCGCTGGACCGTGGGACAGGTGAGTATCTGTTTATTAAAAGTCAGCAGCTACGCTTTTTGTAGCTGCTGACTTTTAATAAACTTAGAAACGAATGGAACTCTGCTTTAGGATTGTCGGCAATGGCACCGTCCTAATCGGTGCAACGCTGCATCTGCGGCGCTGCACCGATTTCAAAAAAGTAGTTCCTGTACAACTTTTTCCAATTTCGGCCCGCGATTTACATTGACATCTGTGCAGAAACCTGCACAGATGTCTCTGAAATCCCGGCCGAAATCGGGACTGCCAGCGGGAGTGAAATTGTGCGAGTTCAGCTTCACTCCCGCAGCCCAGTGTAAACCTGGGCTTAAAGGGGTTACAAATAGGGATGAGCCGAACCCCCCCCCCCCCCCCGTTCGGTTCCCACCAGAACCTTCGAACGACTGATCATTCGCGCAAACTTTAGAACCCCATTGAAGTCTATGGGACTCGAACGTTCGAAATCAAAAGTGCTAATTTTAAAGGCTAATATGCAAGTTATTGTCTTAAAAGGGGTTTAAGGACCCGGGTCTTGCCCCAGGGAACATGTATCAATGGAATATTTTTTTTTTTTTAAACGGACATTTTTTTGGGAGCAGTGATTTTAATGATGCTTAAAGAGAATTTTTTTATTTTTTTTAATTCCTTTAACCACTTAAGCCCCGGACCAATACGCTGTCTAAAGACCCAAGGTGTTTTTACAATTTGTCACTGCGCTGCTTTAACTGGTAATTGCGCGGTCATGCAATGTTGTACCGAAACAAAATTTGCGTCCTTTTCTTCCCACAAATAGAGCTTTCTTTTGATGGTATTTGATTGCCTATGCGATTTTTATTTTTTGCGATATAAACGGAAAAAGACCGAAAATTTTGAAAACAAAAGATTTTTCTTATAACAAAAAGTAAAAAATATCGAATAAACTAAATTTTAGTCAAACATTTAGGCCAAAATGTATTCAGCCACATGTCTTTTGTAAAAAAAATCGCAATAAGCGTATATTTATTGGTTTTCGCAAAAATTATAGCGTCTACAAACTAGGGTACATTTTCTGGAATTTACACAACTTTTATTTTATGACTGCCTATCTCATTTCTTGAGGTGCTAAAATGGCAAGGCAGTACAAACCCCCCCCAAATGACCCCATTTTGGAAAGTAGACACCCCAGGGAAACTGCTGAGAGGCATGTTGAGTCCATTGAATATTTTTTTTTTTGTCCCAAGTGATTGAATAATGACAAAATAATAAAAATAAAAAAAAATTACAAAAAGTTGTCACTAAATGATATATTGCTCACACATGCCATGGTTATATGTGGAATTGCACCCCAAAATACATTCTGCTGCTTCTTCTGAGTACGGGGATACCACATGTGTGGGACTTTTTGGGAGCCTAGCCACGTACGGGACCCCGAAAACCAAGCACCGCCTTCAGCATTTCTAAGGGCGCAAATTTTTGATTTCACTCCTCACTACCTATCACAGTTTCGAAGGCCATAAAATGCCAAAATAGCACAAAACCCCCCCAAATGACCCCATTTTGGAAAGTAGACACCCCAAGCTATTTGCTGAGAGGCATGTCGAGTCCATGGAATATTTTATATTTTGACACAAGTTGCGGGAATATGACAAACTGATTTTTTTTTGCACAAAGTTGTCACTAAATGATAGATTTCTCACACATGCCATGGTTATATGTAGAATTGCACCCCAAAATACATTCTGCTGCTTCTCCTGAGTACAGGGATACCACATGTGTGGGACTTTTTGGGAGCCTAGCCGCGTACGGGACCCCGAAAACCAATCACCACCTTCAAGATTTCTAAGGGCATAAATTTTTGATTTCACTCCTCACTACCTATCATAGTTTTGAAGGCCATACAATGCCAAGATGGCACACAACCCCCCCAAATGACCCCATTTTGGAAAGAAGACACCCCAAGCTATTTGCTGAGAGGCATGTTGAGTCCATGGAATATTTAATTTTTTTTTCCCCAAGTGATTGAATATTGACCAAAAAAATAAATAAAAAATAAATTACAAAACGTTGTCACTAAATGATATATTTCTCACACATGCCATGGTTATATGTGGTATTGCATCCCAAAATACATTCTGCTGCTTCTCCTGAGTACGGGGATACCACATGTGTGGGACTTTTTGGGAGCTTAGCCGCGTACGGGACCCCGAAAACCAATCACCACCTTCAAGATTTCTAAGGACATAAATTTTTGATTTCACTCACACAAATCTTGAAGGTGGTGATTGGTTTTCGGGGTCCCGTACGCGGCTAAGCTCCCAAAAAGTCCCACACATGTGGTATCTCCGTACTCAGGAGAAGCAGCAGAATGTATTTTGGGGTGCAATTCCACATATAACCATGGCATGTGTGAGAAATATATCATTTAGTGACAACGTTTTGTAATTTTTTATTTTTTTGGTCAATATTCAATCACTTGGGGCAAAAAAATGTAATATTCCATGGACTTAACATGCCTCTCAGCAAATAGCTTGGGGTGTCTTCTTTACAAAATGGGGTCATTTGGGGGGGTTGTGTGCCATCTTGGCATTTTATGGCCTTCAAAACTATGATAGGTAGTGAGGAGTGAAATCAAAAATGTATGCCCTTAGAAATCTTGAAGGCGGTGCTTGGTTTTCGGGGTCCCGTACGCGGCTAGGCTCCCAAAAAGTCCCACACATGTGGTATCCCCGTACTCAGGAGAAGCAGCAGAATGTATTTTGGGGTGCAATTCCACATATAACCATGGCATGTGTGAGAAATATATCATTTAGTGACAACTTTGTGCAAAAAAAAATCAGTTTATCATATTCCCGCAACTTGTGTCAAAATATAAAATATTCCATGGACTCGACATCCCTCTCAGAAAATAGCTTGGGGTGTCTACTTTCCAAAATGGGGTCATTTGGGGGGTTTTTGTGCTATTTTGGCATTTTATGGCCTTCGAAACTGTGATGGGTAGTGAGGAGTGAAATCAAAAATTTACACCCTTAGAAAGCCTGAAGGCGGTGATTGTTTTTTGGGGTCCCGTACGCGGCTAGGCTCCCAAAAAGTCTCACACATGTGGTAGCCCCGTACTCAGGAGAAGCAGCAGAATGTATTTTGGGGTGTAATTCCACATATGGGGGGAGTATGTTTTGCGCGTGGGTGTAAGCGTTACTGGCACTAACTAGCTACCTAGCGGCACCAGCGACACTAATACAGCGATCAGAAAAATGATCGCTTAGTGATGCTGGCAATAGGGGGGTGAAAGGGTTAACTCTAGGGGCAATCAGGGGTTAAAACCTTTATTAGAAAATGTATGGGGGTACCTAACGCTATAAAAACCTAGCGGGCGAACCTCAAAAAATAACTAGCTACCTAGCGGCACTAATACAGCGATCAGAAAAATGATTGCTTAGTGACGCTGGTAATAGGGGGTAAAAGGGTTAACTCTAGGGGCAATCAGGGGTTAAAACCTTTATTAGAAAATGTATGGGGGTACCTAACGCTATAAAAACCTGGCGGGCGAACCTCAAAAAATAACTAGCTACCTAGCGGCACCAGCGACACTAATACAGCGATCAGAAAAAAACGATCGCTTAGTGACGCTGGCAATAGGGGGTGAAAGGGTTAACTCTAGGGGCAATCAGGGGTTAAAAACCTTTATTAGAAAATGTATGGGGGTACCTAACGCTATAAAAACCTGGCGGGCGAACCTCAAAAAATAACTAGCTACCTAGCGGCACCAGCGACACTAATACAGCGATCAGAAAAACGATCGCTTAGTGACGCTGGCAATAGGGGGTGAAAGGGTTAACTCTAGGGGCAATCAGGGGTTAAAACCTTTATTAGAAAATGTATGGGGGTACCTAACGCTATAAAAACCTGGCGGGCGAACCTCAAAAAATAACTAGCTACCTAGCGGCACCAGCGACACTAATACAGCGATCAGAAAAATGATCGCTTAGTTAAGCTGGCAATAGGGGGTGAAAGGGTTAACTCTAGGGGCAATCAGGGGTTAAAACCTTTATTAGAAAATGTATGGGGGTACCTAACGCTATAAAAACCTGGCGGGCGAACCTCAAAAAATAACTAGCTACCTAGCGGCACCAGCGACACTAATACAGCGATCAGAAAAACGATCGCTTAGTGACGCTGGCAGTAGGGGGTGAAAGAGTTAACTCTAGGGACAATCAGGGGTTAAAACCTTTATTAGAAAATGTATGGGGGTACCTAACGCTATAAAAACCTGGCGGGCGAACCTCAAAAAATAACTAGCTACCTAGCGGCACCAGCGGCACTAATACAGCGATCAGAAAAACGATCGCTTAGTGACGCTGGCAATAGGGGGGTGAAAGGGTTAACTCTAGGGGCAATCAGGGGTTAAAACCTTTATTAGAAAATGTATGGGGGTACCTAACGCTATAAAAACCTGCCGGGCGAACCTCAAAAAATAACTAGCTACCTAGCGGCACGAGCGACACTAATACAGCGATCAGAAAAACGATTGCTTAGTGACGCTGGCAAAAGGGGGGTGAAAGGGTTAACTAGGGGGTGATCAAGGGGTTAAAAGTGTTAGGTCCAATGTAGCCCCCTACCCCCCCAATAAAGGTTTTAACCCCTTGATCACCCCCTAGTTAACCCTTTCACCCCCCTTTTGCCAGCGTCACTAAGCGATCGTTTTTCTGATCGCTGTATTAGTGTCGCTCGTGCCGCTAGGTAGCTAGTTTTTTTTGAGGTTCGCTGCCATGTTTTTATAGCGTTAGGTACCCCCATAAATTTTCTAACGCTATAAAAACATGGCGGCGAACCTCAAAAAAAAACTAGCTACCTAGTGGCACGAGCGACACTAATACAGCGATCAGAAAAACGATCGCTTAGTGACGCTGGAAAAAGGGGGGTGAAAGGGTTAACTAGGGGGTGATCAAGGGGTTAAAACCTTTATTGGGGGGGGGGCTATCCTGGACCTAACACTAACTGCCTGACACTAACTGCCTGTCACACTGAAACTAAATGCAGTGATCAGTAAATGATCACTGCAATTTAGTGACTGTGTGACAGGGGGGGGCTGGTGGGGGCGATCGGGGGGTGACCGGGGGGGGGATCGTAAGCCTATGTGTCTGTGTGTCAGTGTAGTGCTTGTGTACTCACTGTGTGATGTCTCTGCTCCTCCGCCGGACGAAAATACCGGCGGGAGGAGCGGTGACATCACTTCCTCCTCTGCCTGTGTTTACAATGCAGGCAGAGGAGGGCGGGGGAGGAAGCTGATTGGCTGGGGAGCGATCCGGAGGGGGCGGACAAAAACGAACTGCCGCCCCCGCATCCCGGATCGCTCCTGAAGATTACCGACCCGCGCCATGTACCGGGGGGGGTCCCGATCGGACCCCCGACCCCCGTCAAGCAGGGCACGTACAGGTACGTTGATGTGCCTGTCCGTGCCATTCTGCTGACGTATATGGACATGAGCGGGTCGGGAACTGGTTAAATATTGTACCTGCTGGGTGTCTATAGTATGCCTGTGAAGTGGCACATGTTTAAAACTGTCCCTGCACAAAATTACTTTACTATAATCTTTTTGTAATTTTGAACTGGTACTTTTTTAAAGTGTAGCTCCAGCCATAAAATCAATTTTTAAGCTTTTTGGAAAACATAGAGAAGGGTTATCACCCCTGTAACATTGGTTTTGCTGTCTGTGCGCATATGTTCAGAAGATTGCACCTCACTGTTTGTCCCAATGACAAATATTTTTTTGAAAATGTTTTTTTTTTAGTGAAACAAGGATTGGTGATAAAGCATCAGTGGACAGGAGACACCTCTTACAGAAGAGAATTTCCCTTACTAGGGGTAGATTTCCTCTCACTTCCTGTTGTCTCCTTCCGTTTGCAAATAGGAGTCGTTTGTAAGTCAGATGTTTGAAAGTAGGGGCCTGCCATATATACTCTACAGAAATTTGGGCCCTAGGTGTTGGTGTTGCCACAACACTGTAAGCCCTCACAGTTAGTCTTGGTGGGCACTGGAACGCCCTGCTGTGTGAACTATTATATCAAGAATTGTAATTACATGCCATTGTTAAACAGTGGTAGAAAAATTGGGCCTTTGGTGCTGGCGCTGGTGCCAAAACACTGTAAGTCCTCACAGTTACTCTTGGTGGGTGCAGGAATGAGCCCTGCTGTTAAATATTAGATCAAAAATTGTAATTACATGCCCCTATTGAACAGGGGCAGAAAAATTGGGCCTTTGTTGGTGGTGGTGGTGCTGGTGCCACAACACTGTAAGCCCTCACAGTTACTCTTGGTGGGCGCAGGAATGGGCCCTGCTGGGAAATATTATTTCAAAAATTGTAATTACATGCCCCTGTTGAACAGGGGCAGACAAAATGGGCCTTAGGCACTGGTTCCACAACACAGCAACCCCTCACAGATACTCTAGTTGGAGCCCAGGAATAAGTCCTGCTGCAAAGTATTGCATCAAAAATTTTAATTACACACCCCTGTTAAACAGGGGCAGAAAAATAAGGCCTTAGGCACTGGTTCCACAACACAGCAACCCCTCACAGATACTCTAGTTGGAGCAAACTAATGAGCCCTGCTGCAAAGTATTGCATCAAAAATTGGAATTGTATGCCCCTGTTAAACAGGGGCAGAAAAATTGGGCTTTAGGCACTGGTGTTGGTGCCACAACACTGCAACCCCTCACAGATACTCTAGTTGGAGCGCAAGAATAAGCCCTGCTGCAAAGTATTGCATCAAAAATTGTAATTACACACCCTTGTTAAACAGGGGCATAAAAATTGGGCCCAGAACCAAAAATGTTCTTACAAGCTATCTGCATGATCATTGAGGAGGAAAGGGATAGTCACTCAGCATAACAGGATAGTCACTCAGCATCAGCATAGGCAGTCTTGAAGGCATCTGACATTTCCAAAAAAAATATTCAGTTACATTAGCATCAGGTGCTTGGTAGCTGGTGGTGATCCAAGCCTGATTCATTTTTATGAAGGTCAGCCGATCGACCGAGTCTGTGGAGAGGCGCCCCCTATGATTGGTTACAAAGCCTCCAGCAGCACTGAATGTGTGTTCCGAAAGAACGCTGGATGCAGGACAGGCCAGTAGCTCAATTGCATACTGTGCAAGCTCTTGCCAGTGATCCTCAAGACCCAGTAAGCCAGAGGATTTTCGGTGGGAAAGGTGTCCAAGTCTGATCTTGCCCCTAGGTATTCGCGCATCATGTGAAACAGATGCTGGCAATGGTTGCTGGAACTGGTCATACCTTGGGGCTGCGGACTAAAAAATTGTCTGAACGCATCTGTCAGATGGCCACCTTCTCCACCTCTCCTTCTGTGACTGACCGAAGCCTCAGCAACACGTTGTCCAGGACCAGGATTTTGTAACCTCCCAGTCTCTGAGAACGCGTTGCACAGACCTTTCTGCAAGGCCTCCCGAAGATATTTAATCTTCTGCTCCCTCTGTGCCGGCAAGATAAGGTCTGCAACCTTACCCTTGTAATGTGGATTAAGGAGGGTTGACAGCCAGTAATGATCCCACTCCTTGATAGCACGAATACAAGGATCCTTCCGCAGGCTTTGCAGGATCAGGGAGGCCATACAGCATAGGTTTGCTGAGGCATTCGGTGCATAGTCCTCTGCATCCGCAGCCACCTCGTCCCAGCCACGTACAAGTCCATGGGTTTCTTGGGACTGTAATTGATCCCTTGAAGACTGCTGCTGATGCTGAGTGCTAGGCTCCACCTTCATGCTGACACAATCCTCCTCCTCCTCGTCCTCTTCCTGTGTGATAGGCGGGCAAGCAGGAACACTGTCTGGATAAAGGGGGTAAGGAAGTCCTTCTCTTCCTCCCTCTGTTCTGCCTCAAGGGCCCTGTCCATTATTCCATGCAGCGTGTGCTCCAACATGTGCATAAGAGGGACAGTGTCACTGATGCATGCGCTGTCACCGCTCACCATCCTTGTGGCCTCCTCAAATGGTGACAGGACAGTGCATGCATCCCTGATCATGGCCCACTGGCGTGGGAAAAAAAACAAGCTCCCCTGACCCTGTTCTGGTGCCATATTGGCACAGATACTCATTGATGACCCTTTGCTGCGTGTGCAGCCACTGAAGCATGGCCAACGTAGATTTCCAGCTGGTGGGCATGTCACAGATTAGGTGGTTCTTGGGCAGGTTGTATTCCTTTGGCACTGGCATTATATGACCATCGGAAATGCACACAGACTTTCCTGGCCTGCTTCAGGACATCCTGTAAGCCCGGGTACCTTCCCAAGAACCGCTGCACCACCAAGTTAAGGACATGAGCAAAACAGGGCACATGGGTCAGTTGTCCCTGTCGCAGGGTGGAGAGGAGGTTGTGCCATTGTCGCAAACCACCATTCCTGGCTTAAGCTGGCATGGCGTCAACCACATCTGAGCCTGCCCCTGCAGAGCTGACAGAATCTCTGACCCAGTGTGGCTCCTGTCTCCCAAGCACACCAGCTCAAGCACCGCATGGCCAAAGCATGCGGGTCATTGTGCATGCTTGGCCAATCATCAGCCAGCAATGCACTGCGATGCCGCAGTGAATTATGGGCCGTGACACGCCACTCGAATTTGGCGCGAACGGCCCATAACGTTCGTAATTCGACGAACGATCGAACATACGATGTTCGAGTTGAACGTGAGTTCGACTCGAACATACGATGTTCGAGTTGAACGTGAGTTCGATTCGAACACGAAGCTCATCCCTAGTTGTAAAGGTACAATTTTTTTCCTAAATAGCTTCCTTTACCTTAGTGCAGTCCTCCTTCACTTACCTCATCCTTCAATTTTGCTTCCTTATTTCTTCTGAGAAATCCTCACTTCCTGTTCTTCTGTCTGTAACTCCACACAGTAATGCAAGGCTTTCTCCCTGGTGTGGAGTGTTATGCTTGCCCCCTCCCTTAGACTACAAGAGAGTCAGGACATTCTCTACATTGCAGATAGACAAAGGAGCTGTGTGTTAGTGGGCACTCTCTCTCTGCAATCTTTCAGCTTCTTGCTGCACTGGCCCACACCCTGACCTCTGGGAAGGCAACCTTTTGTCTCCTGGGTGGAGCCCTGAACTACAGGCCGCCCCTTTATTTTTAAAGGCTGTACATGCTTGCACACTCAGCCTCCTAATCTCCTGTAAGACATGGACATAGAGTTAGAGGCTTCATCCCTCCCAAGACTCTTCAAAGTCTTGGACTCCAGAACCCAATCTGGGATTTACCAATCCCGGATTAACCTGAAAGACAATTTTCTTCACTCAGAACTAACATTCTGGAGCCCCTCAACCTGCATTTATGGTAACCCTGTGTGACATTTACTCCTTCTACCACTGTAACAGGGCACAACACTAGAGAGAGAAAGAGAGAGAGAGAGAGAACGAAGATTAAAACATTGGAATTTGCATCATCAATATGACAGCAAAGCTTCATTAAGGGCAGGAGTCAGTGAAATTAATGAGGACACATATTATTAATAAGGTATATTGTGCATTAGCATGACACACAAGGACAGAAGTCAGAAAAATACTTTTCTTTAAAAGTGAGTTGTTTGGGAATGATTTTTAAATTCAGAAAAGTTATAGAGATTCTTTATTTTTAATAATAATTAACCAACAGTGAATGTTTAATCATTAAAAGGCATATGTATACCATGCGTTGTTTAGCTTTTCATACTTTTGATTTTAGCTCAAGTAATTGTATTGATGCAAATATAATTTAATTAGTGGTATTAGACATAAACAAAAAATCTTATATGTAATAAGTCATCTACAATTCATTACCAGCAGGAGCCGCTGGTAAATGAAATATTTCCCAACCTGCACAGCCAGGCACACAGAATTTTACATGTCACGCTGGAGTCAAGAATCAGTCCTTCCAGCTTTGATTTGGGTTTTATTAGGGAAATTGAACTTGGATAGGGATGAGGGAAACATGGGATGTCCACTTGATCAAGCTCAGAACTCTTCGGGGACACAAACTATATACAGCCTGTATATACGCATCTCCTTCTACCTCCAGCATAATCTTGCTTGTAGAAAAACAACTCCCAGGGCCAACTGGCACTTTAAAGAGGGTGTGACAAGAGCTCAATCAGACCATAGAAACTGCCCTATACAGGCAGGGACTGCGGACCCCTTTGGTATTGCAGCAAAAAATGAGGACAAATGAGGAGGAAAGAGGGACAGAGGGACATTGTTCCAAATCAGGGACAGTCCCTCGAAATCAGGGACAGTTGGAAGCTATGGGTAATTTACAGCACTGACTATAGTACTGTACCACTGTATAGGACTATAGTAGCACACTAATGATTATACCGTATTATATACACCGATCAGCCATAACATTATGACCACCCACCATAATCCATCAAGGCATGGACTCGACTAGACCTCTATAGGTATGCTGTGGCATTTGGCACTAAGCTGTCAGCATCAGATTATTTAAGTCCTGTAAGTTGCAAGATGGAGCCTCCATGGATCAGATTTTTTTTCCAGCACATTCCACAGATGCTCAATTGGAGATATAGAGAATTTGGAGGCCAAGTTAACACCTCAAGCTTGTCATTGTGTTCCTCAATAGGGATGATACCGATGTTTGCCTGTTCGCCGAATAGTGAACAATTTGGGGTGTTCGTGGCAAATTCAAAAGCCGCGGAACAGCCTTTAAAAGTCTATGGGAGAAATAAAAAGTGCTAATTTTAAAGGCTTATATGCATGGTATTGTCATAGGAAGTGTTTGGGGACCTGGGTCCTGCCCCAGGGGACATGTATCAATGCAAAAAAAAAGTTTTCAAAATTTAAGTTTTTTCGGGAGCAGTGATTTTAACCACATCAGCCCCTGACCATTTTGCTGGTCAAAGACCGGACACTTTTTGCGATTCGCCACTGCGTCACTTTAACAAACAAACAAAATTGACGTCCTTTTTTTCGCACAAATAGAGCTTTCTTTTGGTGGTATTTGATCACCTCTGCGGTTTTTATTTTTTGCGCTATAAACAAAAATAGAGCGACAATTTTGAAAAAAATAATATATTTTTTACTATTTGCTATAATAAATATCCCCCAAAAATATATAAAAAATATTTTTTTCCTCAGTTTAAGCCGATTTGTATTCTACATATTTTTGGTAAAAAAAAAATCACCATAAGCATTTATTGATCGGTTTGCACAAAAGTTATAGCGTCTACAAAATAGGGGATAGTTTTGGCATTTTTATTAATATTATTTTTTTACTAGTAATGGCGGTGATCAGCGATTTTATCATGACTGCGACATTATGGCGGACACATCAGACACTTTTGTCACATTTTTGGGACCATTGTTATTTTTACAGCGATCAGTGCTATAAAAATGCACTGATAACTGTGAAAATGACACTGACAGTGAAGGGGTTAACCACTAGGTGGCGCTGTAGGGGTTAAGGGTGCCCTAGTGAGTGATTCTTACTGTAGGGGGATGGGCTACATGTGACAAGACAGTGAATACCGTTTCCGATTATAGGAAGCGGTGATCATTGTCATTGTCACTAGGCAGAGCATGGAGATGCTTGTTTACATCAGCATCTCCCCATTCTTCCTCACCGTGAGATGACCGCGGGTACCCCCGCGGTGATCGAGCATGCGGGACCCGCAGCCGGGCTCACGGAGCTTGCCGCGGCGTGTGCGCGTCCACAATGCCGCGATCTTAAAGGGGACATATATATACGTCCATCTGCCTGTCCGTGCCATGCTGCCGACATATAGAGTTGTGCGCTGGTCGGCAAGCAGTTAATAATGCTTAAAGTGAAATAATAAAAGTGAAATATTCCTTTAAATTTCGTACCTGGGGGGTTTCCCATGGCGTCAGAGGGGGGCGGGGTCACCCATACACGTTACGGGGTACCCCCGTGGTGTTTCCCTGTGTCATCAGAGGGGGCGGGTCACACCTGCCCATTTTTTCCTTGTTCCGGAACTCGAGAATGGATTTACATCGCCGTTACCAATTCACATGGGGGGGGTCGGGATCTTGTTAAAGGGGGCTTCCAGATTGCTTTAAGCCCCCGCCTGCAGACCCCCACAACCAGTGGGGGGTGTTCAGCTCATCCCTATTCCTCAAACGATTCTTAAATTCATCATACCAGGCCACGTTCTTCCATTGCCCTATGGTGCAGTTCTGATGCTCACATGCCCATTGTAGGTGCTTTTGGCTGTGGACACAGGACAGCAACATACTGCAATGCATTGTGTGTTCTAATACCTTTCTATTGGAACCAAGATAATTTTTTTCAGTGATTTGAGCTCTTCTATTGGATCAGACTACAAGGGCCAGCTTTTGCTCCCCATGCGTATCAATAAACCTTGGCCCACCAGTTTACCATAACCTTATTGCCAGTTAGATATTTTTCTTCTTTGGACCACTCTAGGTAGGGCCTGATCACTGCAGTTTTGGACTGGCTCTGATCAAGTCATTTAGTTTTTACAATCTGGCCTATGTCAAAGTCGCTCAAATCCTTTTTTTTTTCTGGTTTCAACAGATCAACTTCAGGAGCAACTTGCTTGCTTGCTGCCTAATATATCCCACCCACATTCAGATAATCAATGTGATTCACTGTACCTGTCTGCGGTCATAATGGTATGTATATATATATATATATATATATATATATATATATATATATATATATATATATATATATATACATACCATTATATAAATATACATACCATTATATATATATTATATATATATTTATATATACACAGTATATGGAGATGAATCGAGATTTTCCTTGTATTCCAGTCATGTTATCACACCATACGGCTGAGACACAGAAGAACAAGAGGGAATTTATTCTCACTTCCTGGCAGGTACCGAGCTTGAAGAAAAGTCATTTTTTTCCAATTACAAATGTTACACCTTTAGATTTGCCAACCTGGGGCCCACGCAGCAGTGTTTGGGGCCCTCTAGACTGGTGAGCCTGGGACATCTACACCTTTTGTCCTTACCATTAATGTCATGGTCGTGGGTGTATATGTACGTGTGTATGTGGGACAGATATCTCTTCTGCAACTTCTGAAACACTGAACATCAGTTAAATGAGTGTGCCTGTGTGATTTAAACTAAAGCCTCAGACATGCCATGGCTTAAAATGTTAAACTTTGAACATTTTGCCATATGGTGTCATCAGATAAAGTGGCCTCCCACTTAGACAAAGCAAAATTAAGACATTGGTGACCCTCTTGTACCAGCAGGACTTAATAAGCTTCCTTGGCCTTGTGGGATATTATAGAAGGTTCATTAAAGAGTCTTCATTGGTGTCTGGCTCATGCTGTCTTATACTTCTACAAGTGGGTACTGTATATACAGAAGGTTTTAAGCTGAAAAGATAGTTCATCTAACCAGAACAGAAACATCATGCAGTGCTGATAGCTAGGAAACTGAAATCCACTTAAATCTGTGGGACCGCAGTGCAGTGTTGTTTCATATGCTTTTACCCATGTTGTTATGCATTGCACCAGATGTCATGTAAGGTGAAAGAGATGGGAAACCAACGGGAATGAAAAAACTCACATTAAAGGTCCTTAGAAACCGGAAGGGTAACCCAGACTGCTAGCCTACCTCTGTCCAACCAAAGGGAAAAGAATCACAACGCAGACAGATCTTTTTGTTCCTCTGTTGGAGTCCTTCAGTTGTATTTTGCAAAAGTTTGTAAATGCGCATTGTTAGATTGTTTCTGTGAAATGCCTAAAGTACTTTAATTAGAAGAATCCTGCTCAGCGCCTGCATTCTCTATGTGTGTGTGTGCGTGCATGCACACACATTAATACATAGAGGGCCGGATTCAGATACCTGTGCGTATCTCTTCGACCGGTGTAACGTATCCTAGATACGTTACGCCGCTGTAACTTTGGGCGCAAGTTCCGTATTCAGAAAGAACTTGCGCCCTAAGTTACGGCGGCGTAATGTATGTGGGCCGGCGTAAGCCCGCCTAATTCAAATGGGGATGTGGGGGGCATTGTTTATTAAAATTTTGCTTGACCCCGCGTTTATTTACGGTTTTTTGAACGGTGCATGCGCCGTTCGTGAAAACATCCCAGTGCGCATGCTCGAAAATCGGCCGCAAAACGTCATTGCTTTCGACGTGAACGGAAATTACGTCCAGCCGTATTCGCAAACAACTTACGCAAACGACTAAAAAATTCAAAACTCAGCGCGGGAACGACGGCCATACTTAACATTAGCTACGCCTCATATAGCAGGGGTAACTATACGCCGGAAAAAGCCGAACGTAAACGGCGTAAAAAAAAGCGCCGGGCGGTCGTTCGTTTCTGAATCGGCGTAAATACTAATTTGCATATTCCTTGCGTAAAAATACGTAAGCGCCACCTAGCGGCCAGCCTGAAATTGCAGCCTAAGATACGACGGTGTAAGACACTTACACCTGTCAGATCTTAGGGATATCTATGCGTAACTGATTCTCTGAATCAGTCGCATAGATACGACCGGCCGGACTCAGAGATACAACGGCGTATCAGGAGATACGCCGTCGTATCTCATTCTGAATCCGGCCCACTGTATTTTATTAATTATAAAATTGTAATGTCTTAATATTGTCATTATTAGAATAGAACAGTGACACAATAAAAAAAAAATGACATATGATGCAGTCTCTCAGTAGCATTAACATAGAAGTTTTTTTTTTGGTGGCTCAATGCGATTGCCACTGCGCTGACAAGCCATTCACCTCTGCAGCTAGGGGTTCGGATCCCGGTCTCAGCTACATGTGAATTGAGTTTGGTGGTCTCAGCCCGGCTCCCGGTGGGTGTGCTATGCGAGGTAAGCCTGCGCTTAGTACGCCCACCCCCCTCCCACAAAAACCACCACACTTACACGGATTCAGAATTGGGTTAACATGCACGCACTTTGACCACGGGGTCTCTAAAAAGAGAGGCGAAGGACTAACGGGGCTGGTTGAGCGGGCTAGATCCTCTCACTCCCTTATAGGGAGTCCCTCTGCCCTGTTGGGCTTCAAAGCGGAGCAGGTAGGGCGGGCTGTGTGGGAGGACCCCCTCACACACCCACCATTGCCACCCGGGGAATGGAGAAAGGTGGCAGATTGCCTCTGGGGGAGGCCTGCCTACTCCCAACTCCTGCAGTCCGGCTCCTCTCTCGAGTACACGTACAAAATACACTTTAAAAAACAAAACAAAACAAAAAAAAACATAGAAGTTTTTGTTTTCCTAAGTCATCCAGTAACATACTGTACTTTTATTTCCCGTATTCAGACACTACAGCTGTTTTTTTTTACTTCCTTTAACAGACCAAGGGTACAGTGAAAGTGGCAATTACAAACAATGGTATGGAACAAACAATTTTATTTGGTGAGGGTGCCTTTTTTTAGAAAAAGTAAAAAAAAATGTTGCTGCAATTGCTTAAAAAATATTATCCAAAGTTGGAGTTTCATTTAATAGGAGGATTCAGGTACGCCAAACACAATGAATAAAAACCTGATTTGGAATCACTATGACAATAAAGCATAGTTTATTTACATGTAAATATTGTATTTACTCTACTGTATATGGCATTTCTATTTATCAGAATGCAATACACTGGACTATTGCAACTAGTAACCACTGCCTGACCAGTTTTGCATTACATTACTAAGATGTGAGGTCATAGTGGTTGTTTGAGTCCAAATCAGATTTTTAATTATTCAGTTTGAGAGTACCACTCCACATTTGTATATACAGTGGGTACGAAAAGTATTCAGAACCCCTAAAATGTTTCACTCTTTGTTATATTACAGCCATTTGATAAAATCATTTAAGTTCATTTTTCTCTCATTAATGTACACACAGCACCCCATATTGACAGAAAAACACAGAATTGTTGACATTTTTGCAGATTTATTAAAAAAGGAAAACTGAAATATCACATGGTTCTATTCAGACTCTTTGCTCAGTATTTTGTAGAAGCACCCTTTTCATCTAATACAGCCATGAATCTTTTTGGGAAAGATGCAACAAGTTTTTCACACCTGGATTTGGGGATCCTCTGCCATTCCCCCTTGCAGATCTTCTCCAGTTCTGTCAGGTTGGATGGTAAACGTTGGTTGACAGCCATTTTTTTTAATTAAATTTAATGATGGATACCTAACCGATAGAAAAAAAACAATCGTTTGTAGGCACGTCCATCGGTTAAAAATCCACGCATGCTCAGAATCAAGTCGACGCATGCTTGGAAGCATTGAACTTAGGACGTCAGTGCGAGAGGCGCCAAGACCGCCTGAAGATTCACGAGTGTACTGCGCTCGGTATATGCCGGCGCAGTATTCAAACTCGTGGCGGGAAAGCGGGTATCGGCGTATATCGCGCACCCATGATTTTGCCCTGAAAATAGTGCACGGTATACGCCAATAAATACGGTACATTTTGTTAAAAATGCATTTTTAATGTGTTGCTTTAAAATTTAACACAATGAGACATATTTTATGCACAATTTGCTTTAGTTTTACATGCACGCTTCTGTTTTTTTTTTTTTAAATCCTCCCCAGAAATCACAGTTATGTGATTAAAATGCATATTGCATTTTTAGTGCATTGACTATAATGTAAAGTGTGTTTTTTCAAAACCGAATGAAAGATTCAGCAAGCAGGATCTTTCAAAAACACACCAAACTGTTTTGAATATATTATATTTTATTTATATTTTATATTTATATTTTAGACTAGACTTTTTTCTTTTCTTTTTGCTGGCTAGTTTAAAAGTACACTGGGAACTCCCTTTGCTATATTGCTTTTTTTAAGCAATACAGCAAAGGGGGTTCCCAGTGTACTTTTAAACTAGCCAGCAAAAATAAAATAAAAAAGTCTAGTCAAAAATATAAATATAAAATGGTCGAAAATAGAGACTTTTGTTGCATATATTTGAAAATAATTAAAGCCACAAAGACGTGCCAAGGCACCTCTGATAAGTGTGGTCCCTAACTCAAAACTATAAAGCAGATATGTAGCACTACCCCCGGAGGAGCTGCTGGTTTGTTTTGGGTCTAAGCTCTGTGATCAACCCCTTAAAGTGGCTCAAAACCCTCCCTTGACACAACTGGTAATATGGGAGTTGTGGACCCCAGTAACTTGTGGGGAAGCACAATATCCTGTTACACTACAACAGATTATACAATTTAAAGGTTACCTTAAATGGAAGGGATCCTGCAGTATGATAGATAGGCTGCACACAGACTTCAAGATAACCAAAGTAATACTTTACTTGAGATGGAAATAAAGGAACATGAGTAAAACAGTGATAAACTGTGATCGTGTGTGGGCTAAAACGATGTTAAAAACCCGCGCATGCTCAGAAGCATGTTATGAGACGGGAACGCTTGTTCTGGTAAAACTACCATTCGTAATGGAGTAAGCACATTCATCACGCTGTAACAGACAGAAAAGCGCAAATCGTCTCTTACTAACAGGAAATCAGCTAAAGCAGCCCCAAGGGTGGCGTCATCCGCATGGAACTTCCCCTTTATAGTACCGTTGTACGTGTTGTACGTCACCGCGCTTTGGTAGAGCATTTTTTTAAAATGATAGTGTGTGGGCAACGTCGTTTTGATGATGAAGTTGGAAAAAACAACGTTTTTTCTACATGCCGAAAAACATAGTTTTTTTCATGCCAAAAAATGATCGTGTGCCTAAGATTATATCCTGTATCTTATATTGTATCTTCCAGCAAGGCTCGTAGTTTAGGGAAGTTGGCTCTTTTGAAATTCAGTGTCTTTGTATTCCCCTTATGTTTCCTATTAGTGTGATTTATACTGAAACAAATTGACCTGTGATCGCTGTTTCCTAAATTGCCCCATATTTCTACATCCGTGATCAAGTCTGTATTGTTGGTAATCAGTAGGTTTAGTAATGCTTTGTTTCTAGTTGGTGTGTATCTGACCCATGAAATTGTCCTGCAAGACATCTTGGAACTGGCGAGCCTTAGATAGATGTGCAGTTCCTTCCACCCAGTCTATGTCTGGAATGGATAATTAAAATCCCCCATTAAAATGACACTTCCAATCCTTGCCGCTAATCCAAATTATGGTAGGAGGTCAGCCTCCACCTTCTCCCCTTGGTTACTAGATGTAGTAGTTTTTGTTGTGGGGTGTATTCATGTTTGCATCAACTAATTTGAGTAAAACTGAAGATTTTGTAATCTAAGTTACATTATTAACCTTACTTTCATTTAATGGAGCTAAAAAAATGTTTGTTAGAACTCGGTTTTGCCAAAATTTGGGAAATTGTGCTTGTGTTCATTGAGATATTGATTAATATCGTACTTTTCAAAAGGAGTATACTCATTTAACCACTTCAGCCCCGGACCATATTGCTGGTCACTTTTTGCGATTCGGCACTGCGTCGCTTTAACTGACAATTGCGCGGTCCTGCAACGTGGCTCCCAAACAAAATTGGCGTCCTTTTTTTCCCACAAACAGAGCTTTATTTTGGTGGTATTTGATCACCTCTGCGTTTTTTATTTTTTGCGCTATAAACAAAAATAGAGCGACAATTTTGAAAAAAAAAACAATATTTTTTACTTTTTTCTATAATAAATATCCCCAAAAATATATAAAAAAAATAGTAATGGCGGCGATCTGCGATTTTTATCGGTACTGCGACCTTATGGCGGACACTTCGGACACTTTTGACACATTTTTGGGACCATTGCCATTTTTATAGCGATCAGTGCTATAAAAATGCATTGATTACTATAAAAATGGCACTGGCAGGGAAGGGCATAACACTAGGGGGCGAGGAAGGGGTTAAGTATGTTCCCTAGGTGTGTTCTAACTGAAGGGGGGGTGGGACTGACTTCATACATTGTATGAACAGCAAACAGTAATTTCTCCCCCTGACAGGACCGAGAGCTGTGTGTTTACACACACAGCTCCCGGTTATCGCTCTGTAGAGAGCAATCGCGGGTGCCCGGCTGTGATTGTGACCAGGGGCGAGCGGGGGCGCGTGCACGTGCCTCCGGCGGCACACACGCGCCCCTATTGGCTGCATAGCGAGATGACGTATAGCTACGTGATCTCATGCAGCAGAGCCAACCTGTGCGGCGGCTGGTCGGCAAGCGGTTAAGCTGAGCACTGTATATATATTTTTCTCTCTCTAATTAATCATCTAAATTAAAATGCTGGAATTCGGTTGTGACCCACATTATTTTACTTAGCAGACACATCTCCTGTGTGGTTGCATGTTCAGTAAGCATTGCTGGCTTAATAACCATCATTAGCTGTTTTAATATGTTTAGCATGTCTTGCTACTATATAGCATCAAATGCTTAATGCAACATTTTGTGACAGTGAAGAAACCCTCCGTGGGTTTGTATATCAGCATTTCAATGCGAGTTCATAGTTATTTAAATAACATTTTGCTAAATGTGTTTAAAATGTGAGCATGTGTCACATTTACAACCATATCTAAACATAAAAAATGGTAGATTCCCCTCAAATAGAACCATATAGCCCCTCAACTACGGACCACCAAGGCTCTGATGAAAGAGGCTCGCCTCTGAAACGCGTCAGCCATATTGCCGGTCTGTTATCATCTGATCTGTGCTGTCATCGTGTTTGTTTGGTGATGCTGTGTACCAGTCTTATCATTTGCTAAGCGCTGTTTACAACGCATGTTTGTGAGTATGACCATTGTGTTTTTTATATATTCAATAAATCCTTTTTAAACGGTATCACACTAGGTCGGTGCGCCCTCCTTTTTCTTTTCTTTTTTTAGCTCTATGAATTCCCATGATTCTGAGGAGGGCTGCAAGACCATAGAATTTACCCTGTAATTGGATTCCGTTGCCCTATACCAAGAAACACCAGAGCGCAGGAGAATTGTTTGTGTCTTAAAGTTTATTGAACTTAATTACATTTTAAGGCAAATCAGTGGTAAGAAAACAGTTGGCTTTAATATGCAGTTGAAATGATTCTTGTTACCATGTAAACATCATTCTTTTATCAGAATATGCATATTGCCTGACGAAAGAACATTTACATAGCCCTTTGACACCAGCAGTATGCAGCCTATATCACAAGATCCCACTGCCACAATACATATTTATAAGGGTTAGGATAATCCTAATGACTTTTCATAATCCCAGGTGGGGTACAACTAAGGTCGTGACTCTAGATGAAACAGCTCAACCACTGATCGCCATTATGCACAGAAAGTCGCAAGAGCAACAATAAAGTCTTTATTGTGTGCAGAATTGACCATATTCGTTTTAACACAGTTTTCATAAAAGGTGTTTGCTTTTGGACTAAGTGTACACTGTTGAGTTGCTTAAAGCAGGGATAACAAAGTAGATAGCCAAATCTGGTTAAATGTGTGGCGATTTAAGCTTTTAATTTATTGAAGAGTTTTTTGTTTCTATATAATCCACCCAGCCTACAAATCTATAATTCAACACAGATTAGGCTGAATTCCATCCTTACCTTCAAACCTGCCCAATTGTATTAGCTCCTTTCCCGTATTAAAACTTCTCCTTTCCTGGTTGGAGGATGTCTAGCATTATCTAACTTTTTCCTCCCTAGCCTTACTGTACCTCATTTGCCCCTTTCATTAATTTGATTTCAGTTCTTTCAGCTATGAAGGCTCGGAATCATGCAGCCTGCCTAGGAACGCTCAGTCCTCCTGTCTGATATCTACCTATTAAGGCATTGCCCACTGCTTGTATCAGGGCTGAGGACTTTCAAGAAGAATGCTGAGGCAGGGTTCTGTGATGTCTTCAGGGATCTATGCACAGCACCCTGATGGCCCCTCCCACCAGCCATGATCTCCAAGCATTGCACAGAGGAGCATAGAGTCCCAATGATGATGATAATGGGTCTAAAATATGGTATGTAACCAAAATAGAAAGCTTGTATTTTAAAAATGCAATTAGCATTCTGATGCAGGGGAAGGGAGGAACCAGAGAAGGCAAAATAGCAGACTATTCCTTTTTTTGTCATCTGTAGACTGATTTTTTAATTGCATTCCTTTGCTTTTCAACTTTGTAACACTTTTAGGACATAAGGCAGAAAAACAAGAAAAAAATGTTTGCAAAGTGCAATAACCCATAGTACCTCTCGGAGGGTATCATTTACCTTTCCTTGTCTACCAAAAATGCTACAGTGGGGAAAAAAACAGCTGCAAACCCTGTGTTCACAGAACCTTTGCATTTTTTTATTAAGGCAAAAATTTACACAAATTGTACAGTGTGGCCTGGTTCACTATTCAAAGCTCCAAGATACATTAGGCAGAAGGGGTCCTGGGCTGACCAAATTGGAAAATATATTTCTGTGTTAGCTATCCAAGAGGAAAGAAAAACAAAGTACATAGGCAGTCAGGTATTTGACTAGTCATGCAGAGATAAAGGCCCAGATTCACAAAGCACGTATCTCGAGATACGCCGCGTAAGTGCAAATATGCGCCGTCGTATTTATGCGCCGTGCCCACAAACTGAGATACGCCTATTCAAATATGGAAATGAGGGAGATACGTCGATTCACGAACATACTTGCGCCCGGCACATAATATACACAGTTTGCGCATGTCGTACGTCCGGCGTAAAGTTATTCCCTATATATGAGGCGCAACCCATGCAAAGGTATGGACCAGGGAACACAAGCCGTCGTATCTTTTGTCGTTTACGTTGTACGTGAATATGACTAGGCGTAGGTTACGTTCACGTCGTAGGCAGTGATCCGGCTTATCTTAGGGAGTAGTTCCGACGTGATTCTGAGCCTGCGCACTGGGATGCGCCGTTCGTTATTCGTATCTTTATGGCGCTTGGCCCATCATTTGCATGGGGTCACGCCTCATTTGCATGGGTCACGCCCACTTACGACGACTTACGCCTAAGAAACCCAGCGCAGATTTGGTGGCAAGTGCTTTGTGAATTCGGTGCTTGCCTCTCTGCGCTGCGTCGGCGTAGCGTAAAGAAGATACGCTACGGCGGCATAAATATGCACAGATGTATGTGAATCCAGCCCAAAGTGTTGTATTGACTTGGGACCTTAGGGTGAATAAGGGATTCATAACGAGAGACTTCAGGGTGAATAAGTGATAGGACTCTGGCAAGAAACATCACAGCAGACTTACCCATTGAGGGTTAAGTAGGCAAGAGCACAGGTGCTGATAGGATACAAAGGTTAGCGGAACCCTTTCTGATGCTAAGCCCTACTTTCGCAATTCAAAAATGAATGATGCCACAGCTTCTACTCTCCACTGAGGTTTTTTTCATTGAACTGTTAGAACTGGAAGAAGATAGGGCCTAGTGACACCTCAGGCAAAAGGCATAGTCCTGGATATAGTATGGGCCTAAAATATAGTAGCTCCACAGATATCACAAGGCACCTGCACTTCAGCAGTGTCAGCACCTCAGAAGGTCAGGGGAGAACTAGTTTGAACATGGGATTTTTTGGGGGGACAAGTGCTACACGAGTATATCAACTTTTTCAGGTAAAGGAATATGATTCCACATTACTGTTGTTGTATTAGTTATCTGCATTACACGCTGCATATCGTCTAAAACGTAATAAATGAGACTGCATGTTCTGTCTCAACTGCCGCTTTATACATTGACATACCTTCATAGATATCGATCTTTCCCAACCGCAGATTCAGGAACATCCATAAACAGGTTAACTGTCATCTTGGTAGAGGGTCTGGGCTTTACTTCCTTTAACTTTTAGAGCTGCTCCTGTGATTGGTGAACTGATGAAATGTGGACTATGATCAAGATTCAGCAGGAGTGATGGAAGAAGCCCAGATCTACAGGATGATATGTCAGCAGCATACAGGGGTGTCTAAGCACTCATGTCAGAACGTTTTCTGCTTTTTTTCAGGAGGAATTATTGGCAAAATGTAGATGTTTCTGTGTACTGTAAATATAGAGTTCTATATACTCTCTGTAATAGAGAAAATCTTTCTTTATTAAGTGTGTGTCCATGTTAAAGGAGTTCCAAGGTTCGTACATCAAGTAACATGTCCTCATTTGTTTCTCTGCAGGATGCAGAATGGCAGACTGCGGCAGTTCAGTAAGGAAATTAAAGAACACATATCACATTCTGGTTTTATATATTTTCATAATTTTAATTACATATCACAGTTGGCAGTGAAAACAGCGGAAACTGTATCAAAGGGTGTATCATACACGTGTGCTTAATAATACTAAACACTGCCCTGCTTACACAAAAAAAGTGTAAAGTGCCTCTAAAGGTCTCTTCATACTCGTGAGGGTTCCTGCACAATAATGCGTTACATTTCCCACAGGCAGCCAAATGTTAAACTTAATTATATTCTACAGGACCAATTCACATCACACCTGTAGTAGTTATTAGTTATTAATGGTAAAATGAGTAAAAGACTTAATTAAAAACATTATTCACGAAAAGACCTTGAATTGGTTTATGTATTCTTTGGTCTCTGATAAGCTCGCTCTGTTTTTACCTCATAGGTGGTGGTCTGGTGGTCTGTACAATGTTGGCAAGGGGTCCCAAGGACAATTTATTTTAACCACTTAACGACCGCCTCCTGCATATATACGTCAGCAGAATGGCACAGCTGGGCAGATGTACGTACAGGTACATCCTGTACATCTACCCAGCCGTGGGTCGTGGGCGCGCGCCCACGACCCGGTCCGAAGCTCCTGGACCGGGACCCGCGGACACGATCGCCGCTGGCGTCCCGCGATCGGTCCCCGGAGCTGAAGAACGGGGAGAGCCGTGCTTCCCTGTGCTTCACTGTGGCGGCTGCATCGATTGTGTCATCCCCTTTATAGGGAGACACAATCGATGACGTCACTCCTACAGCCACACCCCCCTACAGTTGTAAACACACATTAGGTGAAACATAACTCCTTCAGCGCCCCCTGTGGTTAACTCCCAAACTGCAACTGTCATTTCCACAATAAACAATGCATTTTAAATGGTCCCAAAAATGTGTCAAAATTGTCCGAAGTGTCCGCCATAATGTCGCAGTCACGAAAAAAATCGCTGATCGCCGCCATTAGTAGTAAAAAAATAAAAATTTATAAAAATGCAATAAAACTATCCCCTATTTTGTAAACGCTATAAATTTTGCGCAAACCAACCGATAAATGCTTATTGCGATTTTTTTTACCAAAAATATGTAGAAGAATACGTATCGGCCTAAACTGAGGAAAAAAACAATTTTTTTATATATTTTTGGGGGATATTTATTATAGCAAAAAGTAAAAAATATTGAATTTTTTTCAAAATTGTCGCTCTATTTTTGTTTAAAGCGCAAAAAATAAAAACCGCAGAGGTGATCAAATACCACCAAAAGAAATCTCTATTTGTGGGAAAAAAAGGACGCCCATTTTGTTTGGGAGCTATGTCGCACGACCGCGCAATTGTTAATTAAAGCGACGCAGTGCCGAATCGCAAAAAGGTCCTGGTCCTTTACCTGCATTTTGGTCCGGGGCTTAAGTGGTTAAAGAGGAACTTCAGGCTGTAGCTGGTGACTTTTAATATAAGGACACTTACCTGCCCAGGAGTCCCGCAACGTTGGCATCCCAAGCCGATTCTTCAATTGGCTTTGGGTGCAGGTGGCCGCAATTGTAGTAAGGGAAGCAGAAGGTGAAGCCTTTTCTTACTGCGCATGAGTGAGTCACGCTGCATTTTCTGAATGGTCCCACCTTCCTTTGGGAGCTGTGTATGTCCCAGAAGGCAGCAGGGGGAAGGGGGAGGGTTTGGAAATGTTGTAGATGACAGATTGGAGATCTTACCCGGACGTGGGAGCAGATACCTGTCAAAACCAGTGGAGCATCCCCTTTTAGATGGAGCTCTGCTTTAATATAGCTCTAAACCCAATTACTAAAATATCATGTACATTTTAACATGTCAATGTTATTTTAAAAGTTGTTTCCAATTTTTTTTTAAATCTGTAACTATCATTAAAAGAATATCTGGCAATCCTGTAATGTGATTACCCGGTGATCCATCTTGTTTAGTCACCTTCTTGTAAGGGAGGAGAATGGTAACAGTGTTCCTTTGTTGCCACCTTGTAACTGTAGTGACTACAACCAGCCCTACCAATACTATGTTGCAGGCAGGGTGCATGCCTCTAACTTTTAAGAAGTTAATCTTGCAGTCAACATTGGAGTGAGTGCATTCAGACTGGAAAGCTGAAGGTAGTTCTGAGATGCAAAAAAAAGTTAAAATAAATGTTGGAAAATAGTATTTCATTAAAATAAAGTTGGCAATTGTCTATGATACAGAATGCGTTAGTAAACACTAAATGTCATCCAGTT
Source organism: Rana temporaria (assembly GCF_905171775.1). Lineage (NCBI taxonomy): Eukaryota > Metazoa > Chordata > Amphibia > Anura > Ranidae > Rana > Rana temporaria. Next base: position 228,150,550 of record NC_053491.1, on the reverse strand, counting down.
AAAGTTTATATAGATCTATAAAACAAAGCCCGGGAACCAACAAAAGAAGTGCAACCAATTTCTCCAAAAATATATATATATAACTACGAGAGAAATGTTAAACTCTGTGGGCCAGATCCACGTAGAACGGCGTAATTTTAAGCAGGCGTAGCATATTGTAGTTACGCTACGCCGCCCCTACTTTGACAGGCAAGTGCAGTATTCTCAAAGCAAAGTTGCGGCGGCGTAGCTTAAATAGGCCGGCGTAAGCCCGCCTAATTCAAATATGGAACACGTGGGAGTGTTTTATGTCAATATATTGTGACCCCACGTAAATTACGCTTTTTACGAACAGCGCATGAGCTGTCCGTGAAAGTATCCCAGTGCGCATGCTCCAAATTAACCCGCAAAAAGCCAATGCTTTAGACGTGAACGTAAATGACGCACAGCCCTATTCACGAATGACTTACGCAAATGACGTAATCGCCGGAAAAATTGGCGCTGGCCCGACGTCCATACTTAACATTGGCTGCGCCTTATATAGCAGGGGTAACTTTACACCAGAAAAAGCCTAAAGTAAACGGCATATCTGTACTGCGACGGCCGGGCGTACGTTCGTGAATTGGCGTATCTAGCTGATTTACATGTTCTAGGCGTAAATCAGCGTACACGCCCCTAGCGGCCAGGGTAAATATGCAGTTAAGATACAACGGCGTAGGCGAATTACGCTGCTCGTATCTTAGCAAAATTCTGGCGTATCTGATTCTTTGAATCAGGCACCAAGATACGATGCCTCAGACTCAGAGATACGACGGCGTATCTGGAGATACGCCGTCGTATCTCCTACGTGGATCTGGCCCAGTATATGCATGTATTAAATTTTGTATGCTTTGCCACCCCCTTAGCATCATTCTAACTCTTCTACAACACACTTACATTTCTAAGACCCTGATAAGAAACTAGCCCATCTATGTACTGTTACTCCCCTTGTTATATTTTAAGTACAATTGTAATAGTAATGTGATAAATACTTAAGCATGTTTATGAAAACCCTCAAATGTGCCAAATAAACAGAACAGGTAATTGAAATGATGCTGAGTGTATCTTTTTTTGTGTCTGTTCCTTACTGCAGTAGTTATTAAAATGGAACCTGATCAACATCAAAATAGGAGTTGCCTATCTATAAAATTTACAAGATAAAACAAACATACACCATGCTCTTTTTCAGTCCCCACAGACCCTGTATTTAATCTTAACATTTAAAGCATGTTAGTGAGTCATTTGATCAGTGCTTAAGTGTTGCATGTGTGGGCCGGAAATACAGCTTGGTGTATGTATGGTTTAGATAAATTACAATGATTCAAAACTGTAATTGAAATTATTTCGTAGTTTTCCATATTTATGCATAATTTAAAAAAATTCTGAAATTTTTGCATCAACATTTTGTACCTTAAGTTAAGTGGCTGATCACCACAATTAGTTTTCAGTAGCTAGTTATACATCGGTTTGATCCCTATCACAAACGAAACTCTTGAAATTATTGAGTCACTAAAAAAAACATATAAAATTACGTCTTTTATTATCCAACATTCATTTGTTTCTGTGATATGTATTCAGTACTCTTCCTCCCATGCTGTTTATTTCTAAAGTTATCTACTTGCATCCCGCTATCTCTGGTTTTCAATGGTTTAAGTGCCTGGGGATTTGTAGTTTCATGTTTAATATAGACAGAGACAGAAGTACAAATCACTGGTAGCTTATGTTAATAGCCACAGCCGACCCAAATCATTCTGGACTAAGTTGACAGGTATGAAATCATCCTATCTATGAGGTGGAGGTTGCTATCAACCAGTGGGAGATAAATGAAGCCACAAAACAGTACTTCATAGATAACATGTTCAATATAATGACACAAGCAGGCTTTCTGGCCAGACTTATCCCTGGCTTTAAATAACAGACAGCATGGCTGACGATACGCCAGATTCTCAACTTCTCAGCCAACTGGAGAGATCAGAGAGAAGATCCAGGGGAATTACAGGGACCAAAATCAAACAGCAGCTTTGAAAAAACCAACAACTGACTGAAGACTGATGAGGTCTATTAATCCAAATCATAAGGGCCAAGAGGAAATGTGCATCGATTAGCATCTCATTTGCCTGTATCTTTTTATCCAAAATTCATCATAATGATCTAAGTTCTAGGCACATTAAATAATGGAAGCATGGATTAACATTTATTTTGGTAAATTAGCAGGGTTTCAATGACTGCACTCCAAGATAACATAGGGCTCCAATGCAGAATTTGCAAATGTATCCACATTCAGCAAAACTAAAGTTCAGATTATATTCAGTGATTACATCCTTAAAGTATAACTAAAGGCAAAACTTTTTTTCTAGCGTTGGATAGAGTGGAGAATAATTAGAACACCTATTGTATGTACTCCCATTATGGACCTTCTCCCTCTATATTTGTCCTGTTTACCATTATTGAATAATCAAACAAGTGAAAGTAAAAGAAAATCACACATTTTGTGTTGTCGCCAGATCAGGAATAGAGGGGAAATCTTCCAATTGGGAATATAGTTCTGGTGACCCTAGTGACAACCAGGAACTCCTTCACTTTAGAGGGATTTCCTCTCACTTCCTGTTTTTGTTAAGGGACATTTCCCAATGGGACACAGATGGCAAAATAAAACTGGCAGAGGTTAGAACCTTACTCTTCCCTTACTCTATCTGAACATTACAAAAAGTTTTTGTCTTTAGCACTACTTAAATTATACTTGTAGCTCTATTAAAGCAGTTTATATGGATTTCTGACCCCTCCTTATGTGGGGACAGATAATTTCCCCTCTCCTATTAAGCCCTAAAACAACAATGCTATTAACCCCTAAAATAACAATGCTCCTTTTATCCTGCTATTGCTTATAATAGTTGAGGATTATTCTACCATAGGCATTTTTTTATTTATTTTGGATAGAGTAAGGGGTTGCTGTGGTAACAGCTTGGAGGTTATATAAGAATGTCCTGCTGGCCTACTTCGGTCCTACTGAGGAAGCCTGTTGATTGAGCGTAATGCTTATTGGCATGAAGCAAGGTTAAATTGGCAGCCACCTTTTACTGTGCGGAGAGCACTATCAGTCCCTATTCTTCTTTCATGAATTAAATAATGCTTCCTATGTGAGTGAAGGATCCATGGAACAGTGGGAGCAAAATTGGAGCCTGTTTGCAGCCTGTCAAGGGGGCAAAAGTGTATCTGGACCTTGACTAGCCATCATGGTCTACTCTGGAGGTAAATCTTGCAGTATGAATATAAGAGAGCCTTAAAAGCACCCTACCCTGATCACCACCAGAGCACTAATATATATATATATATATATATATATATATATATATTAGCAGTGCAGCACTATTTGATTTTTTTTTTTTTGCCGTCTGTGCCCCATTGGGGAGATTAACCTTCACATTCTGTCCTATAGCCAGAAGGAAATCCTTGCAAATTAAGGGGACCCCCAGGCCAGGACAACTCAGAATTTGTGATTTTCTTCTACTTTTACTTTTACTCAATGGTAATGGAAAAAACATGACAAATAGAGATTGTGAATTTCCCTAACAGGAGCACAGACAGCTACAACAACTGACAGGGGTTATATTCCCTTTCCACTCAATCCAAAGCTAAATAAAAAATGTTGACTTTAGTTATACTTTAAAGTCCAACTGTATCCAATATTTTAAGTTCATGGGTCACCATTACATCATGTTAGAGCAGCAACAATATTATATCTAAATAGCAGATGGAGTAAGAATCTGAAAGTGATAGAACTCAGTTATCTCATATAACATTCAAGCTGTGTGATTTCAGTGTAGAGTTCAAAGCGCTACTGCATGCAAATCTAATATTTCAAGCAGTGCCTTTTCCTACCAAGAAGCAAATGCTCTTAGATAAAGTAACCTGTAGGCAAAAAAATCACTACTTTATTTTCTCCTACCTATATTGGACAGTCATTGGTTGCCCATACCTACTGCAAGCATTCAGTCCTAGTATTTGCTACATTGACTCCTTTCCCCTAAAAAAAAAAACGATGAAAATCAAAGATCAATATTAGTGCTGGCTGATAGACAAAGTTGGCACATTTTGTTAAGCAATGGGAATTAAACAAGGAATGGATGCAGTCACATACAGATTTCAAAAGCACATTTTATACATAGTATAGATTAAAAATATAGTCCATCCAAAATTGTTTACTCAATGTAAATTTGGTTCAAATTTTCAAGGTTGACAATTTTGTAGATTTTATTAATAGAAACATTAAGGTAATTGTTTCTATGTTAAACACTATGCTATAAACACACTCTTATAAAATATTAAAATATACTCGTAGAATTTCATATTTTGTTTATTTGTTTACTTAGGATTTTATTTGTAATTTCAATATTTTTTTTGGATTTGATTGAATTATTTTTGTAAAATGTTCTTGAAAAATAATAAAAACCGTATTAGAAAAATATATATAGTCCTTTATTCTGTGGCTAAACAACTGCCACCTGGAAAATCCAGTGGCGGTTGCTACAATCTTTGCAACTCACAAATCAGTTTGCACCTTTTTTCATCATTGTCTGTAATTTCTCTTAAAAGAAGATCTTTTATTAGAGGCATAAAGGTCTACCATTGTTGACCTTCTTCTCAAAATTGTAATTTCTTGTTTGTGTCTAGCTTCAATTCTTTCCCAGTCACTGATCTGGAGCACATATGTAGATCGGGAGAGGCAGAGAAAAGTTTACATCAGTCCTTATCTACATATTTGCTCTGCTCGGTGACTCAAAAAGTATTGAAGCATGAGGATCAGCATTTCAACCTTACAATTAGCATTTTCGGAAGAGAGGTCATTATTGCCAACCTCCATGTTTCTCTAAAGACAGGTTTCGTTAAATACAGTAAGATGATTGCATATTATTTTTTGTTTTTCCTCCACAGCAAGTCCTGTCTACTTGTAGATGATGCATTGCAGCACATAAATCCTAATTTATTGGTTATATTTGCAAAGTTTCTTGGCTTATCTGAACATATTGGAATTTACCTGTTTTTTCCTCTTGGAAAAGTTATTCAACAACAGCAGGATTTACTTCATACAAGAGGGACAGTTACAGAAAATAGACACGCCTTTACCAATGTGTAAAGTTCTGGCACTCTATATCCTCACCAGGTGTAGATGTATTACTAATGCTTTAGATGGAGCGCTAGGCTGGTTCTACTATTTTCATAGCAAAAAATACACATAATGAAAAAATACCTGAACAGTATATGAATTTTCTGCTTGCTGATGCTTAGCCTTTATTTTACTGCTTGGTAGATGTGCATAGACCTAAGTAATGTACACTTCAAAGTAGATCCATGAAACACCGATGTGAAGAACAAATTCTCTTGCAATTAATGCCATAGCAAATGGTTAGTGTTAAACTACATTTACAAGAATGGGAATTGTCAATCTGACCAGCAATTCATGGAAAAACGATTCTGTATTTAGTTTTTATGATTAGAAAATATTTTCTCTTTTCCTCTTTTGAGATTCATTAGCAGGATTTGTGCTTTCTCTGATTTCTCTCCATTTGACCATGTACTGCAAAGAGGCATCCCTGCTCCAGACTTCTATCTCTGATTGGTGCTCACAAGTCATTTTAATTAATTCTCCATGGTATAGCATATTCAGTGTATAAACATTGTAACTTATCTTCCATGGGCTTTTAGAAGCCCTTGAATGACAGTTATTTTTATTAAAATCACTTTTTGAAAATATTGTTTATTTTGTTAACATTTGATTCATGCTCCAAATTCCTTGTAGTGATATTGTTTTACCTCTCACCATAAGGCTTCATGCACACTGTATTCTATTGATGCCTTTTTCTCCTACAGGAGTTTCGCAACACCAAACATGCAGTACAAAGCCGTGTTTTTGCATGCGTGTTCATGCGCATTCCCGCACCTGGCATTTATACATTCCATTGACCAGAATTTTGGCATTGGAGTGCATTAACAAGGGACCATGCCTTAACGTGTCCAGTGCTAATGCTGATTATTTCATGTTTATGCGCTATTGAGCATTTTTTTGTGCTCTAAAACTCCTCTCTAAAGTGATGTTTTTTTCTTCCTTACACACCCCCTTATTCTAAATTCCACTAAACTCCTAGGTGTGCATGGGCATATAGGGTAACATAGAGGGGCATATAGAGGCAGAAAATACAAAGCTCAAACACCCGGTGATCCGGGTGCTGATGCTGCCCATGACATTTTTTTACTGCCATATGTTCCTTAGTTTCAACCACATTTGTTGTATATACAGAAAGACAAATTAGGGTGCACCAGCCTAGTGCATTAAACCGGAATACCATTTATTCAAAAGGTAAAAATAGATAATTATGTCCATAAAACAGACTTTAAAAAAGGCTCATCACAAATCTAAAAGGAAGAAACGACCAGAACCTGGTACCCCACTTTCATTCAGAGTTGAATGTCTGCTGCACACTATGGAGGTAATTTGCTATAGCGTGAATATGCAAATGGGTGAATAAATACACGCAAAATAGTGAAACCATGCTATTAAAAAACTGAATTCACTATAGCACTGAGGAAAAAATACTCCCAAAATATTTTTTTTTATAGCAACCCAGACAACAGCGCGCAAACCCTTATTTCACATGGAAATAATGTTTAGAGCATGATATGATCGTCTAAATGGTACTTAACTATGTGGTATATGGTTTAAAGATAATCTGCTTTTGAAACTGCTTTAAAAAGTAATATACTGTATACACTGAAATATCTTTAAAAGTCTAAGGCCCCATACACACGGGAGAATTTATCCGCGAATACGGTCCAGCGGACCGTTTCCGCGGATAAATCCTCTCGAGGATTTCCGCGGATTTCTATGCGATGGCGTGTACACACCATCGCATTGAAATCCGCGCCAAAATCATCTGGCGATGACGTGTCGCGCCGTCACCGCGATTATGACGCGGCGACGTGCGCGACGCTGTCATATAAGGAATTCCACGCATGCGTCAAATCATTACGACGCATGCGGGGGATCCCTTAGGACGGATGGATCCGGTGAGTCTGTACAGACCAGCGGATCCATCCGTTGGGATGGATTCCAGCAGATAGATATGTTCTGCATGTCAGCGAATATTCGATCTGCTGGAATCCATCCCAGGGGAGATATATCCGCGGAAAAAGATCCGCTGGCGTGTACACACCATAGGATCTATCCGCTGAAACCCATTTGCTGGGATTTATCTGCAGATGGATTCTATGGTGTGTACGGGGCCTGAGAAGAGATACATTCCCCCTCTCCTAACAACTGAGCATGCTCAGACATGCAAACTACTCTCATTTTAATTCTTATGCCTTTCTTACAGGGCGCTATAGTAAATACTAAAATTAGTGCTGGGCTAAAAAGCATTTTTTAGAGTGAAAATTAGAGTCATTTAGCCCAATGCAAGTTTCAGCCATTGATTATAATGGTACAATTGTAACTTCTTCAAATAAATACTTTTAATGTTGAGATGAACTGTATCTTTTTCTCAAAAAAATTGTCCTTGCAACAATGTTGCTTCTTTGTCATCTATTTTGTTTTTAAGAATGCTAGAACGAGTAATGTTTTCATGTTTAGGTAAAAAAAAATATTTTTCTCTGAATCTCTCACTTGAAATTTACCCAAACTCTCAGAGCCGGTTCACACTGGGGCGACTCGTCAGGCGAATCAGCCGCCTGACAAGTCACGTCCCATTCTATTCAATAGAACCATTCTAAAAGGAGTGACGCAAGTCACTCGGACTTAGAAAAAGGTTCTTGTACGACTTTGGGGGCGACTCGGGGCGACTTGCATTGACTTCTGTACAGAAGTCATTTTGTAAGTCGCTTCTGAAGTCGTCTTCAGGACGCCTTGCCGAGTCACCCCCGAAGTCGTGCTGCCCCAGTGTGAACCGGCTCTTACGGGTATCTTTACAAACCACAAACAATACCATTGCTGATGCAAATTTAAAATGAGTCACACTTTTGTGGGCTGTTTAGTATTTCTAAATGATTATAATATGAGCCCAGGAAAATGTGATATTTGTACCAACATCAGAAATAAAAATTGTAATTTCCAAAATTCAGAGGGTAACATCACTATTCTACATGCACACACACACCTGGAACCACCAAATTTCACAGAATAAATCAAGAAGAATAACTCCTGACTAATGTAATTCCACCACCTATATGTCCAAAGAAATGCGTGTATGGAATCTGTGTATAGGCAGATTCCATATGTGGCAGCACAGTGGCTAACTGCTTAGCACTTCTGCCTAGCAGTGTTGAGGTTCTTGGTTCAAATCCCAAACATGCCAAGTCATGTAGAGAAGTTATCTGTTCTCCCTATGTTGTTAAACATAACTCCTGACTCAGGTCCTTACATAAATTATGACTAAATGTAGTATTTATGTGTAGGAGGGTTCTATCACCATTGAAAATGGTGTCATATGTTTTCCATTGGCAAGGAATATAATCAACCATAACATTTCCCCACCAGCACTAATTGCAGTCTCTTACCAAGCCCAAACCCACAAAATGACAGCTTTTTATCTCTCAGCATGCTGACAGTAATCAGCCACAACCAACCTTCAAAACAGATGGCATATGCCAGAAACAGGTTGTTCAATGGCTCTCTGGCGTTCCACAATACATCTGTATTGATTAACTTCTTGCACCCCTGGGACTTATGACTATTTCATACCACAGAGATGCAGTCTACGTGCATCTGGCAGCACAGTGGCTAACTGCAAGCACATCTGCCTAGCAGCACTGAGGTTCTGTGGTTGAATTACAATCCTGCTACCTGGCTAGAGGTTTGTGTGCTCTTCCTCTATTGTGGTATAAAAGTTTATTTTTTATCAGTGATCACATTTTTGATGGGTTTCACATAATGGAACCCCAAGAAATGACATTGTAAATCAGTGTGGGTTTGCACCAAATCTAGAACAATGGTGTTTTGGGCCAGATGTGGATGTATAAGTCTGGTGTGATCCTGCACACATATTTGAATGTTGTATGCTAATGATGAATAACGAATGTGGTTTGTTACCAATTTGTGTGAAGCAACCCTCACAAAGTTGTAATTTCCTGTGTTGTACCCTCCACATGACCAACAATGTACAAGTTTAATTTGGAGATTTTTGGGATAACTGATCATGGCCAGAGCCTTGGACATCTGTTATTTTAAAGGTTTACCCTACACAGATATCTATGCTGATGCATTCTTTCATTTGTAAAGAGTGTTTATTCCTGATGAACAGGTGTACTTGAGGCTTACATGAAGAGACAAAAACAATTATACTGGTGGGTGTCCTTTACTGGGTGGGTCTAGGTGGGTGTGTTAGCAATCCTAGCTAGGTTATTTAAAGGCCTGCATGTGTGGCGAGTGTTTGGCCTAAGAATAGGCCTGGATCTTTCTTTGTAGTATGTAGATTGCAATAAGTCTTCAGGCTGTTGAAAGGAGCTGAGCTGCAATCAACTTATGGAGAGTAAGATGGAGAGGGACCACAACACCATCTGCCTGGAGTTTGCATGTTCTACCTGTGTCTGTGTGGATTTCCTTCGGGTACTCCGGTTTACTCCCACCCTCCAAAGACATACTGGTAGGTAAATTGGATCTTGTCCAAATTGGCCCAGAATATATATTTGTGTGTACGACTGTGTGTCCCAAGCATGGCGAGATCCTACGGGTTAAAATGACCGCACCAGACAAGCAGACACTGGCTGAAAAAAGCACCTAGAGGCGATTCAGTTTGCATGTGTAGCGCTATACAAGTCATTCATTCATTCAGGGATGGTATACATAATACCCTGCACTTTCAGGTCTGATCTGTTATATTTGGAAGGTGAATTTGGATTACCTCATGGAGGTAGTGCTGGTGAAGACCATTCAAGTGGAGATACGCCATATCTTTTGCATTCAAGATCATGCAGCACCAAGCTACTACGATGTCTCCTTTATTCATAGTAACTATTGTATGGACGTCCTTGAGAAATGCAGGGAACTGGAGGAAGAAAGTAATGCGCTTATTAGGCCCTTCAGGATTGATCTGCTATATTCTAAGGAGAAGAAGCCTTTGGTAGTTCATCTCTTTAACCCTTACACAGACATTGCTCTGATTGTGGCTTTCTTGAGAAGGTACTGTTCCTCTGTGACAGGAGGTTTCAGGCTAATCGACCATGTCAGAATATTTAACAGTAAACTATTTTTTTTGTCAAATTAAAAGTGGACCCGTATGGGATTGGTGCGCCATCTGCTGGCTAATTTTTAAATGGCAGGTAATAGAGCATTCCTGTTTTACCCGGGACAGCCTGCACACTGCAGGAAATGCTTCACTTTTTGCAACACTAAAGAGAATTGTCCAGGAAAAGTGCCAGAATTGTGGCGAGGAGGGACAAAAAGCAGGGGCCTGTCTGGCAAAGCACGCCTGCAATGTATGTGGGAAGCGTGACCAGACAGTCAAAAACTGTCAGTGGGGCTTATGTCTTGTATGCAGACGCTAATAAGCATACTTCTGAGAATGGGCAGCCAGTGTCCGCACAGGTGCTGTCTAACTCACTTGAGAGGCTAGAAGAGGAGGTGGTGGCTGAGGAGCAGGAAGCGCATCTGGACATTGAGGAAGAAGCAGAACCGGCAGGTGATAGTGGTGGGCCAGTGCTTGAAGTCATAGTTGAGACTGAGAAGGAGGTGGAGTCCCTTGTGGGCGAGTTGGAGGCAGAATTGCAGTGGGAACCAGAGGAGCAGGAGGATGTGGAGGAAGATCAGATGGAGACAGTTGGGGCTAAAACAAAAGCAGATGTGCTGCATAGTCCCAAACACAAGAGAGCCAAAAAGAAGATGAAGGCAGCTCCTGTGTTGGAAGTTATCAACGTGTTTGAAGTGCTGGGAACATTGGGGGCTGGGATCAGGTCCCCGATAGTAAGCCCTGGGACACTGGAGATTTTTAGCTGGGTAGTCTATTGCCTGGCGTAGAATATCTGGAAGATGAGAGAAGTGCGGTACTGAGGAACGTATTCCAATTCTCAGGAGCAAGTGATGGGACTGGAGGTAAGTAGTGCAAGAGTCCCCAAAATGCTAAGTCAACTGATACAACTACTCTATCTGCTAACTTTGCGAAACCCATACACAGTATAGCTCTTTTGTGGTCATATTTCTGGATGAATTCACCAAAGCATGTAGTGCAAGGGCCTGCCTGATTACTTTTCAAATTGTACTGGTGAAAGTTTGTGTCTCCTATTATCTTGATCGGTAATTTATGAATGTCAAAATGTGCTTCAATTTGGACAGTGTGTATTCAGATTTTTGGATTATGTCACTTCTTACCTGTCCACTGGGCTGCCAATAGTGTAAGTAAGAAGTGACTGGCCAAATTATCACACATTATTTATGCATTCAGCTTTAATGGAAGTGGAGAGTGTTAGGCTTCATTTCCACTGGCATTTTTACAGCCACTTTTCTGAGCGTTTTTTACAGCTTAAAAACGCCTGTCCATGTTATTCTATGGCATCATGCCTACATAGGCGTTTTTGAGCTGCAAATGGCATAGGCATTTTTGAGCTGTAAAAAAAATGCGGGACCAGGGCGTTCTGTGGCTCCAGCAATAGAGCTGTAAAAACACTAGACATTAAAAAACGCTCAAAAATGCTCAAAAACTTGCAAAATGACCAAAAACGCTCAAAAACTCTACCGCTGTGTTTTTGAGCTCCAGCTCACAAAAAAAATGGACAGCCATTTTTAAGCTGTAAAAAAGGCTAAAAAAAGTGGCTGTAAAAATGTCAGTGGAAATGAAGCCTTACCTGTCCATAACATCTACCCATCCCCCCCAACAGAACATGGGCCACCAGAATGGGCCACCAGAGGAGGTGAGGAATCTCATAACTTGACCTTACACTTTTCTCTTTAAATACTCATTTATACTTTTTTGTCCAAGAATATTTGTGTCAAATCTGCTTGCAATGTTATGAGCCAAAGTAGTATTTTTTTTCCTTGTTTGACTCCTCAGTTTGATTCCAACCCCCAGAAATGGCAGGATGTTGCGGCCCAGTTTGAACATCAGTGGAATTTTCACAACTGTGGTGGTGCTATTGATGGGAAGCATGTGAGGATTGTCCCACCACCCAACTCGGGATCGTATTATTTTAATTATAAAGGCTTTTGCAGCATAGTCATGCTAGCTGTAGTGTCTGCAACATACGAGTTCCTGTACCTGGATGTTGGGAATAACAGCCGCAACTCGGATGTCATAATGCAGACCGAGTTCTACACCTTAAATTTGTCACCTGCTGAGGACAATTTTGAGGGCCTACATTTTGTGTTTGTGGCAGATGAGGCCTTTGCTCTGGGGGAACATCTTCTGAAGCCCTTTCCTATAAGGAACCTCACCCCAGAGCAGAGCACTTTAAATTATAGGCTCTCTCGTGCCAGAAGGGTGGTTGAAAACGCTTTTGGCATACTATCCAGTTGCCTTAGACTGTTTTTAACCTCCATCAACCTGGCCGAATATAAAATCAACCATGTTGTGTTGTGCTACTGCATCCTCCACAATTTTTTACTGAGGAATGCTAGCAGCTACCTTGCCTCAGGGCTAAGTGATGTTGACCTTGCAGTGTCAGGCCCAGCTGAAGAGGCTGTGATGACAGCTCTTGAAAGTGGTCGTGCTGGGTTGCCCTCCCAAAATGCCAGAGTTTTCCGGCAACAATACATGGACTACTTTGTGGGTAGAGGGGCCGTGGCTTGGCAGCTAACTGTAACTGAGTCTGAATAAATGTTTTATTTGATCATAAACTCCTATTTCATTTGAACTACTGTTGTCTGTGTTTCTTATCTGTCTCCTAGGTTCTCAAATGGCCTTAGTTTTTCAAATTTTCTACAATAGTGCAAACGTACCTTATTTACTACATGAGGCGACAATCTCTTCTTCAGCTAACTATTATGTTGTGCTGTGGCTCTGCTACACACACACAATGTTTTTGTTCTTAATATATCTAATGCATTAATGTCAAACACATTATGCCATTTCAATTGCCTGAGTTTGCCACATTTTAGGGCACATTGTCACTGTAACTTCTCCAACTTAACATATACACTGGTATTGAGCATTGAAATAAGAAGCCACAAATTTTTTTGTAAAAAAAAACATTTTACTACCTCAGACACTAACAAAGCCTAGGTTCAGATTTGTAATGCGATTTGAGAGCTGAAATCACATGACAAGTCGCAGCCTATTGGAGGCAATGGCACTGTTCCAATCGGTGCGACACTGATTTAGTGGTGCCGCACCAATTTGCAAAAGTAGTTCCTACACTACTTTTTACAATTTAAGGTGCGACTTCAATAGACATATGGGCATGAAGCCACACAAATGTCTATCAAATAGCACCTGAAATTGCACTGACCTTGCTTCTTCGAAATTGTGGTAGTTCAAGTGAAGTAGCGAGATTTCAAAGTAGCATCAATGTGAACCAGGGTGAAGTAATAAAAACATGTGAAATAGGAAAAATGCAAACAGGGGCCAACAAGTTGAATAAAACTTCAGGCCAGATGAGCTTAAAACTTGGCTAGCATGTCAACATAATCCTGTATTCTTCTCTGTAAACCAGTGGCAGCCTCCTTTATTTGCTTAAGCTCATTCAAATCCTGCATCATATCTGCACTGATATAGCCAATTGGGCATTTTGGAAGTTCGTGTCCTTGGAAAAAGAGAAAAAATTATTAAGGGAACGATGGTCAAGTGGCTGAGGCCCTACATAGTGAATTATGGTCAAGTTACTAGTCAAATTGGGGAAATACTTACGTAGCCAGTCTATTGTTGTTTGCAACCTGCTTGCCCTTCAGACACCTACACTACTAGGAATGTACACACTGCAACTACTCTGTAATCTTGGCCTTGGTGCCTGGGTCTACAAAACTCGGGTACCTAGCAACACTGCCAGCTCATTCCACCTCTTCCTTCTCCATGCTAATGTTAAGGCACTACATACTTTGCTAATGTGTGGAGTGGGTGTTTGGCTTGTACAGCTAAACACTTGACATGTATACACATTTGAAGCCAGATTCAAAGAATACTTACTTGCGCAAACATGAGGCTCAAGGGTAGTTTCTTCCACTTGTGGGTCTCTTTGGCCATCTGTCTGACTTACGTCAGGGGATGTTATGTCAAGTGAAAGGCTCTGTGCTGGGTCCAGCTGTCATATCCCACTCCTCCAAATTCGGGAGATGACCACACTCATGTTCCTCTAAAATGAGAAACATTACCCTTTGTTAAAAACTTTGTTAAAACTCATACAGAGGGATATAGTGGTGAGGGTTTTTTTTTTGGTGCCAGGAAGTGGAGGGAGGGAAATAAAGTGTCTGGGATACATGGACGATGTCGTAGAATTTTGTCAGACAGTAGTAGGGGTTAAAAGAGTGAAGTTGCTCTTATCAATCTTTTGTGTGTGCTCAGGAATGAGTGTGAATTTGAGTAAACGTAGTACGAGTGTGTGTGGAAGAGAGGGGATGTATGCTGGAATGAAAATGAGGGGAAAATAATGCGCAAACCAACAAGGGGGTGGGGTGGGAGTATCTATCTATCTGGTAGAAAAAACACTCTGGGCCAGATTCACGTAGCTCAGCGGATCTATAGATCCGCTCGATCTGCGTGAATTAAGATCCGCTCCCGCAAGTTTAGGAGGCAAGTGGCTAATTCACAAACCACTTACCTCCAAACTTGCGACGGCGGATCCTAAATCCCCCGGCGGAATTCAAATTCCACGGCTAGGGGAGTGTACTATTTAAATCAGGCGCGTTCCTGCGCCTATTTAAATGCGCATGCGCCGTCCGGGGAATTTCCCGGCGTGCATTGCTCCCACTGACGTCGCTAGGACGTCAGTGGTTTTGACGCTTACGTAAACGACGTCCATCCGTATTCTAGAACGACTTACGCAAACGACGTTAAAAAATTTAAATTCGACGCGGGAACGTCGGCTATACTTAACAATGGCTGCGCCTGATGAAAGCAGGGGTAAGTATACGACGGGTACGCCGCTACGGAAACGTCGTAAGAAGACTGCGTCGGGTCCGCGTACGTTCGTGAATTTGCGTATCTCGCTGATTTACATATTATTTATCGTAAATCAGCGGGAACGCCCCCGGCGCCATTTTTTAATTGAAAAAAAGATCCGACAGTGTAACCTGTCAGATCTTAGCCCTATCTATGCGTATCTGATTCTATGAATCAGGCGCATAGATAGGACCAGTGTAAGTCAGAGATACGATGGTGTATCTGTAGATACACCGTTGTATCTCTTTGTGAATCTGGCCCTCTGTCTCTATCTATCTCTCTCTCTCTAACTGTCTGACTGATCTTCTCTTTCATAAAGCCGGAACACACTACACGAGGCCGCCTTGCAGGCTGCCTTTTATAGTGTGGGGCATGTACTAAACCCCCTGAGCCATAATTGTCCAAAGCCACCCTGGCTTTGGCCAATTATGGCTCTTCGTTTTTTGCGCGCTGTGATTGGCCAAGCATGCGGGACATACAGCATGCTTGGCCAATCATCAGCGCTCAACGCCGCAGTGAATTATGGGACATTTTGCGTCACTCGAATTTGGCGCGAACGACCCGTTTTGTTCGAATTTCGACGAACAATCGAACGACCGATGTTCGAGTCGAAAATACATTCGTATCGAACGCGAAGCTCATCCCTACTCCTACCCCCTTTTATTTCTTTAATGTCCATTTCTCTTCTATTCTCCCTAGCTCCCGTCCCCTTTACTCCTCCTGTAAACAAAAAAAAGGGGGGAAGGGCAACCTCTCTTGCTTTTACTTTTCCCCCGTTAAGTCTTCCTCCTGGAAACCAATTTTATAAGATTTTATAAGATTTGCTTCTTGCTTTCCCAATAATGGGTTGAATATTTTCCCCATTATTTCTGTCAAGTCTTCTCTCTGAGAATTTTCAGGGAGTCCTCTTATTCGGAAATTCTTTCTCCTATTCTTATTTTCCTGTTCTTCCAGTCCATATGCTTGTTCTTGCTGTTCTGTTCTTAAAGTTCTTATTTCTCCTTTTAATTCCTTTATTATAGTTGTATGGATATCTGCTTTATTTTCCACCTTTTCCACTCTCATAAGTAAGTGTCCCACATCGTTATGGATTATGGCTATTTCTCTTTTCAAAGAGCTTTCCAAGCTCTTCAATGATTTCTCCACTACGGCAAACATATTTTCCATATCACATTTCGTTGGGAGTTGATCTTGTCTATGTTGTTCCTTTTCTTTTCTTATCTCCCCTTCTATTTCAACCTCTATTTCTTCACGAGAGTCTTATAGGTAGATTCAGGTATAATGGTGTATACTTGCGGCGGCGTAGCTTAGCATGTTTAGGCTATGCCGCCGTAAGTTAGCTAGGCAAGTACTTGATTCTCAAAGTACTTGCCTGCTAAGTTACAGGGGCGTAGCCTAAAGCGGGCGGGTGTAAGGGCGCCTAATTCAAATGTGTCTAAGGTGGCATGTTTTATGTTAATGGGGCTTGACCTTACGTTTTTGACGTTTTTTTTAAACTGCGCATGCGCCGGGTGCCTACATTTTCCAGTGTGCATTGCGGCTAAGTACGCCGCACGGGCCTATTGATTTAGACGTGGACGTAAACTACGTAAATCCCTATTCACGGACGACATTTACGCAAACGACGTAAAAATTTCGAATTTCGAAGCAGGAACGGTGGCCATACTTTAACATTACTATTCCATCTACAAGATGGAATAACTTTAGGCCTGATATTGCCTTACGGAAACGGCGTAAATGTACTGCGGCGGCTGGGCGTACGTTCGTGAATCGGCGTATATACTAATTTACATATTCTACGCCGACCGCAATGGAAGCGCCACCTAGCGGCCAGCCTCAATATTGCAACCTAAGATAGGACGGCGCGCGCCGTCCTATCTTAGATATGTTTAAGCGTATCTCTGTTTGAGAATACACTTAAACATAAGTCGGTGTAGATTCTGAGTTAGTTCGGCTTATCTACTGATAAGCCGGCCTAACTCTTTGTCAATCTACCTATAAGTGTGTACTAATTTCTGGGGCTATTTCATTCTGAGTCTTTTTCTTTTTTTTCTCCTTTACTCCGTTTTGCCACCCTTTGGTATTGTGTTGTTTTTCTATGGCCTGGTTACTCCCACTTACTCCTAGCGTCACATAATTAGTCATGGGGCCAGGGCTTAGACTTGAACGGGGTGACTTTGCCACTGCTCCTCCTCTACCTGATCTTCCCCTCATACTGCCTATCATCGCCCAAAAAAAATAAAAATTATATCCCATTCAACGTTCATACCTGACGGAGAACGGGATGGAAGCTCATATATCCAGAAAGTCTCTAAACGAGAACATTTCCAGCACAAGGAACTGCATTTGCACGTGTTACTGTTTTTTTGGATTGGCCTACTTTGCACATAATATTGTTGTTTGATGCACTTTATACTATTTATCACTGAATATTTATATTAGTTTTTATCAGTCTTGGATTGCTGCACTTTAGAGGAAGTCATATGTATTTATTTATTGAAGAAAAAATAAGATATATGCACCTTTTATCTTAATTTAATTAGTAATTTTAGAGTTAGCACCCCTATACCCCCTTCTTATATTCATGTATGCTGTAATGAGCTGGGAGTGAGAGCAGCAAAAAAAAAAAATGAGATTTTGGTGCTTGTGAAAACTATCAATTTATGGTAGGCTATTGATTATTAAAGCATAATTTTACCCGTTGTCTTGTATACAAGTAACATCTTCCCTCCAGGGGTGGTAAGACAGGGAAAAATTAATAAGTTGATCTTTACCTTTTTGTGGGGATCTACAGGAGGGAATATGTGTGCAGGCAGCAGCATTACGGTGGACTGTGGCTTGTGGATCTGAGAGCATTTGTGTGGATGCATTACTGGTTTTGTGTAGTAAACATTTTGAAGAATGAGGGGTTGTGTGCTAGAAAGATTGCGTTTTCAGGGGGGTGGTTATTTAGGAGGTGGAGGTGGCTGGGGAGGGATTCAAAGGTACCAGTAGCTTTTGTAGTGTCTCAGGACTATTATATTGGGTATTGCAAAGGTTTAGAGCAGAGTTTAGGTTGGCGGAACCTCCAAACTAGTAGACTGCCTAACAAAGACAAAGGTGAACATATGTGTATGGGTGAACCCACATCTAATCCGCATGTCCAAGAGTTGTGACTTCCATCTTTGTTAATTTTGTTTAATGCTATCTCTGAGTAGATAATACCCACAATACACCAAAAACGTCAGACGTTATTGGAGCATGTAGGTTTGTCTGAGTGCCAATAGTGGCACTACTGTAAATGTTTTATTTTTCTATACTGTTTGTTTTATTGTGATGTTACCTGCCGAGCCTGGGTATGCCCAATAGTATCTGTTTTGTATCTTAAAATATAAAAATAATAGTAAAAAAAAAAATGGTTGGTGGAAAGGGAGGGTGTATGCAATTTAAAAGAAGTGAATGTGACGATGGGGCTGAAGTGTGGTAGAAATGGGGTGACGAATAAACAGAAGGAGAATGTATGGATGGGGCTGCAAGAGTGTTTGACTATGAGATTGTTTATGAAGAGGGATTTGTGTGTGTGTGTGTGTGTGTGTGTGATGTGAGTCCGAGAGGGAATTGTGGGGGTGTGGAAGGCTGTAAACATGTATTTTGGAGGTGTGACTTTGCAAGAGAGGTGATTGGTAAATGTCAAGATTTCGTGAAAAAATTTACGGGGGTGTGAGATTGAGTGGGTGGAAAGTTATGATGTATGGATTAGTGAGATTGAAAAAAGAGAAGAATAGGGTATTATGGTTATTGTTATATGCGTTAAAAGGGGTATTGTGGGAGGTGAGGAACTTATTTGTGTATAAAAAAAGTCTGCTTGAACAGTAAGCAATGTATTGGCTTATGGCTGAGTAAGCTGCAGTTTTTTCATGTGTTTGACTGGAGAAGACTCAGAAGAGTAGGGATGAGGCAAACACCCCCCAGTTCTGTTTGCACCAGAACATGCGAACAGGCAAAAAATGTGTTCGAACACGCGAACACTGTTAAAATCTATGAAACACAAACATGAAAAATCAAAAGTGCTAATTTTAAAGGTTAATATGCAAGTTATTGTCATAAAGAGTGTTTGGGGACCCGTGTCCTGCCCCAGGGGACATGTATCAATGCAAAAAAAGTTTTAAAAACTGCAGTTTTTTCGGGAGCAGTGATTTTAATAATGCTCAAAGTGAAACAATAAATGTGAAATATTCCTTTAAATTTTGTACCTGGGGGGTGTCTAAAGTATGACTGCAAAGTAGCGCATGTTTCCCATGCTTAGAATTGTTCCTGTACAAAGTGTCATTTCTGAAGGAAAAAAGTAATTTAAAACTACTAGCGGCTATTTATGAATTGTCGGTCCAGGCAATACAGAGAAAAGTAATTGAAAAAAATGACAGGGGTCCCCCCCCCAGTCCATTACCAGGCCCTTTGGGTCTGGTATGAATATTAAGGGGAACCCTTGCCATTTTTTTCACTGACTTTTATCTGTATTGCTGGGACCCGTAAATTCATTAATAGCGGGAGTAGTTTTTAAATGATTTTTTTTCCTTCAAAAATGAAATTTTGTGCAGGGAACCAAAATTAAAAAAAAACAAATGTGTGGCGGCCCCGCCCAAATTCCATATGAGGCCCTTCAGGTCTGGTATGGATATTGAGGGGAACCCCGCGTAATTACAAAACAAAATTATGTGGGGTTCCCCCAAAAAATCTATTTCAGACCCTTCAGGTCTGGTATGGATTTTAAGGGGAACTCCTCACCCAAATTAAAAAAAATGGCATGGGGTCCTCCCAAAAATCCGTACCAGACCCTTTATCCGAGCACGCAACCTGGAAAAGAGGGGGACGAGAGAGCACCCCCCTCCTGAACCGTACCAGGCCACATGCCCTCAACATGTGGGGGAAAATGCTTTAGGGGTCCCCCAAAGCACCTTGCCCCCATGTTGATAGGTAAAAGGGCCTCATCCCCACAACCCTTGCCCGGTGGTTGTGGGAGTCTGCGGGCAGGGGGCTTATCGGAATCTGGAAGCCTCCTTTAACAATGGGGAACCCCAGATCCCCCCCCTATGTGAATTGATAAGAGGGGCTTCCAGCTTCCAGAATGTTATCAAACTTTCCAGAACCAGGGGGAGACACCAGAGAGCTGTCTGCATTAGTCACCCAGCTCTGAATCCTAGTAAACCCTGACCCAGATTAAGACTCACAGGTTTTTAGCACGGGTCAGAATTTGTTTTACCTGCTGTGGCAGAGTGAGGCTTGAAGGGCGGTCTGGAACACCATTGAAGAGTCTGGAAAGGCTGCAGTGCCATCCTGTGGCCCCAAAGAGACAGTAGCTGGTATGGATGCAGCTGAGAGACAGCACACTCAAGTGAAGGCTATGATGCCAGCCACTGAAAATGGTAAGACTGTTTCAGTTTGTGGGACTAAACCTAGTGAAGTGGGAGTATGTCCGGCAGAGAGATCTGCAGTACAAATGGACATAGACTTGCTGCAGTGTGCTACCCAGAGCAGTGGGGCGGTATATGGAGAAGCCCAGCTGACGACAAGGTTAAAGGCTCAAATGGACATGGGGACTATGCATGTGCCTGCTATAATCCAGCAGAGTCCTGGGAAAGTTGAACTAGGGGAAAGCTGAAAGTGCAGAGCTGTATGTGTCAGTAGCGCCACCAGAGCTGGTAGGGCAAAAGCATGTATTACAACCTGCCTTGTCAGATAATGTGTCATCCCAGGGGGATATGTATAGAAATGACCCAGGTGATGTTTTGGCTAGTGAATCCCAAGTTCCTTTGGTGCCTCTTGGGACAGGTGATGCAGCGCTGCAGAATGCCTGTCAGTGAAGTACCACAGACTGGGAAGCATGGTGCAAGGAAACTTTTGCAACACTAAGCAAAGTGACCATGAGTTATAAAGCAATGATGGGTGACAAGTGTGTGGACACAACATCTGTTATGCCAGACAGAGGGTTTGCAGAGCGGCTGGTGCTCAAGGGCATGTCGGCCCCTGTGAAGGTTGATCCCCTTCAGTCTAAAGGAACAGTTCTGAGCGTAGACATGGCAGATGTATTGTCCACAACCCAGCAATTAAGTAATAGCAAGTGTCAAGGTGACAATGTGACTAATATTGACTTGCAGAGGCTCATTGGTGTTAGTGTTAGAGGTGAAGAGGAGACATGTGTATGACAGTGCTCCAGGGGAGCAACAGGCAGTGATCATGGGAACTTCCAAGATGGTGGAGGTCTCTTCAAATGTCTCAACCTCTCAACCTGCAGTGGATGAGCCCCTCCATGCCTCAGACAGGGAAAAGTCCCTAGAAAGGTCTGGTATTTAGACATGGGTTGCATAGAGATGACAAAAACTTTATTAGAAATGTTGTAGTTGGCAAAAACGCACTCGCTATACACTTGGGTGTCTCCACCGCAGACGGACCAGGTTGTGCTGCATAGTACCAATAGGTGGAGCCAGGTGGTACAGGCTGTGCAGGGAAACTTTGATCAAGAGTGGTATTGGTGGGTCCAATGCTTATTAAAGCGGAGGTTCACCCTAAAATCAAGTATATACCATTACATCCCACATACTTCTGACATGTACAGTATGCTGTTTTTTTTTTATCGCTGTACATACCGTCTTATTATTCTTTTCCACCCGGCTTCCGGGTTCTCACTCCCGCAGGGAGTAGGCATTCCTATGAAGAGGCGTAGTCTCATCTGGGACTTAGCCCAGATGATTGACGTGCGGATAAGGCATGTCACACGTTCTGAAAATAGCCGAACTTGGAGTCGGTTCTATATGGCACCTGCGCAGTCAGTTCTACGCGGCTCCTAGTCTGTGCGCAGGCGCCGTATAGCACCGTATAGAGCGGAAGTTGTGTCGGAAGTTTGCTGGATGTAATGGTATATACTTGTTTTTAGGGTGAACCTCCGCTTTAACAGCGTGGCAAATAGTCCAGAGGTTCTCTAAGAGGGTGGTCCCAGTTACTGAGTGGTATGGAAGGTGCTCAGAACTGTTGGAGACATCAAAGGTCTCTCCAGCTGGTGTAGTGACTAGAAACATCCCTACTGGTGTAGTCCGAGGTGCAGCTGAGCAGTGATCAGTAGAGGGCACAGATACTGTCTCACCCGCTAAACCTCATGAGAAGGAAGGGCTCAGAATAGATGCAGCACTAGCAGAGATGCTTTCTATCACTCAGAAAGAGGTACAACTTAAAGTACCCCGGAGACGCTGTGAATGAAAGTACTAAGGTTGGTTTCTGCAACAATGTAATGTGTACATCGGAAAGAAGTAGTTACGTGGATCAGTGTCATTTGTTAGATCAGTTACCCATGGAGTGTCGGACAACAGGTGAGGTGGAGCTGTGCTATAGACCAGTGGGTTGTAGTCACTTAGCTGTGTGTGGTCCCTCCTTGGGTCTAGTTCTAACAAGCACTGAGATTGATGGCACTGATTGTGTTGGACTGGGTGACATTGAAATGTATGATCTGCTAATGATTGGTGCTGTTAAAAGTGATGTGGTTGCCGTGGGTAACCAGAGAGAGGTTTTTGAACCTGAAAGACCTGTGGTGAAAGATAAAACTTACTTCCATAAGCTGAAAGATAGAATTAGGGAAGGCAGAGTTCCCCCAAGAGAGGAGAGTATACTCAGGGACCCCAAGAGAAGAGTGGGAAGGCAGAGTATACAAAATTATAAGACCCTGTTAAGTTCCAAGCTGGGACGTACCTAGAAGCACACCCAATAAAGGGTTGGGCCTACGTGGCTGATGGCCAGCACAGAGGTGTCCCAACTGCTATGGTGGGTGCAGGTGTTTCTCCCTCTGGATCAAAACAAGAGGGGGGGTATGTGGCAGAGTGAGGCTCTGTCCCAATGAAAATGGGGTTAAAGTGGACACAGAGGCTGCATATCAGCTGAGTGCAGAGCTGCAGAGCTTAAATTTAAAGACAGAGAAAACTGTTCTGGCAGTTTTCTCTGATTTTTCTATTTCTACATGGGGCTCTGTGGCTTGGAGATCCTTCAGAGACTTGGGTGGGGCGGGATCTCCAACCCTGTGTCCAGGTTTTAAAGACAGCATGCAGGGTGTGTGCCCAGGTGCACACAGCTCATATAATGAGGGGCTGGGGAGAGCAGAAGTGAGAGGAAGGTGGAGTTGGAGCAGTGGCGGACAGATGCTGTGGGTGTTGAAGGGCTTCAAAGCCGTGTGCACCCAAGACTGGGGGCCTGGAGGAGCCACTGGTTTAAGGGACCAGTACCTATGGCAGCAGTGCTGTCAAAGAGTAGCCAGGTGGGCTGGTATTTTCAGTTATTTCTGAACATTGTTTAAACCCCTGCGTGGGATTCCTGAGTGGACTTTTTTTTTTGTTTTTCTCATTTAATAAACGTGGGCTACCAGGCCCTTAACAATACATGCCTGTTTAGTGTCGACCCACTACACGAAAACGCATCTATCCCCCGAGAGCTAAACACCCCCAATATCACACTGCTCTGACACATCTACCAATGCAAAAAAAAAATGTTTTATTATTTTGTTCGGCCAGGAGCAATACTTTTTTAAATGCTTAAAATTAAACATAAAAATGCCCAGTTCCTTTATATAATATGCCTATGGGTGACCAAATCCTGTCTGTGAAGGAGAACATCTCTGTAATGTACAGAAAGTGGTGCAGCAGCACTGACATTTACAAAGAATAAAAGAGTTACAAGTTCAGGCAAATGACATTTCATTGGTACAGACCTCTCTAAAGGTTTGCTATGTATTTTGGGGGACATTTGGAGCAGTCTATGCTGTTTTTCATTGTAAATATATTTTTTGCTCTCACACATCCTACAGCAAGAATGGAAATAAATATTTGTGTAGAGTCCTTCCTAAAATCCATATCTGACCCTTTGAGTCTGGTATAAATTTTAAGGGGGTACCCCACACACAGAAAAAATGCATGAGGTCCCCATTGAAATACATACCAGACTCTTAAACTGATTATGCAACCTGGCTGAATAGGAAGAGGGGAAATGAGCGTGTGTCCCCTTCCTGAACCATACTATATTCCCTCAACGTGGGGGCTTTCCTTGTCAGGGACCACCCATCAGCAAAGGACATTAACCCCATGTTGATGAGGACAATGGGCCTGTTCCCCATACAGCCCTGGCCGGTGGTTGTGGGGTCAACTTTAATAAATGAGGATGCTTCCAGATACTGAGTCCTTATGTTTTTATAAGTTGTTATATAAGGGAAGGAGCAGAGCAATGATGTCACTGATATCCTTGTTCAATTAATTATGTTGAGGGGATTCTGTTTCTAGGGACTTGGCGGGTGCAAGCATCTGCTGCTTCATTAGGAACCAGTAACAGTGGTAAGTCATCAGATATAGAAGTGATAGAAATACTATTTCTATATATCTTGCTCAGCTCCCACCAAATGGGCAAAAGTTTAGTTGATTCATCCCTAGTTATAACCCTCCCTTGCTCTATCCAGAATAAAAAAGTTATGTATTTAAATACCTAAAAATTAAAAGAGCAACACATTATACCTTCTCTTTCAGAGAACCTACCTTGTAAGACACTCATTACTTTTAATGACCTGTTAGATTTTAGGTTTTTGTTTCTCTACTTCACATGAAATAGAACAAAGCCAGCATCAATTCTGGTAAATCTGCAATGAAGCACTAAACAAGATTAACAAAAAAAAAAAGTTATGTGCGCAGAGACCAACCTCTGTGAGCGCTACAGGCCATTGCAGTTTAACCCTTCTGTGCGTGATTCTTAGGTACTTCACTAAGGCTATGCATTACAATGATCATTCGTACCTTCCGCAAATAAGGGTTAAAGCAAGGTACAGTCATTCTCCAGGTTCAGTCCCCTCCTCTTCATCCCCATTTTCCCTGCTATGTTTTGCCTGCCTGTCACTTTGCACGACAACCTTCCTCACTGATGGATTGAGTGGATCTGACAGGTCACCAGCTAGGTCTGTTTATTCCTGAGACAAGTGCTTTGGGATCTGTGTCCTGGGCAGCCCCCTCCAAATGTTACATACTCACAGTACTTTCAATTTACAGCCATGTATTTATGAGACTTCATTTCATTGCTGGATTTCCTGACCCTTAATCCCAGTACACTAACATTCACAAAGGCTTCACAAATCTAAGCACGATGGAGACTAGTAATGTAAAAGTCATTCTGCTTCCATAGTAATTGTATAATCCAATCCACTGAGCAACAGAAAACAGATCTGGAAGGGATTGCATTTGTTCTACTAGATTTTTTCTGCCTGGGTATAGAATAGATCAGTACTACATAAAATGCTGTTGAAAAGCTGAGAGCAACCTAATTCGTTTCAACCATTGATTTTTAAAGGAGACCATGGCTTAGACAACCTATTTCTTAAAACAGTGCATAACATTACATTTGTAAATCATATAGCTAGATTCAGAAAGAGTTAAGCCGGCGTATCAGTAGATACGCCGTCGTAACTCTGAATCTAAGCCGTCGTATCTTTAAGTGTATTCTCAAAATGAGATACACTTAAATCTAGCTAAGATACGACGGCCTGCGCCGTCGTATCTTAGCTTTCTATTTAGGCCGGCCGCTAGGGGCATGAACGCTGATTTACGCCTAGAATGCGTAAATCAGCGAGATACGCCTATTCACAAACGTACGCTTGCCCGTCGCAGTAAAGATACACCGTTTACTTAAGGCGTGTTCAGGCGTAAAGTTATTCCACCAAAAAGCTGGCCTAGCCAATGTTAAGTATGGACGTCGGTCCCGCGTCGCATTTTGAAAATTTTACGTCGTTTGCGTAAGTCGTCCGTGAATGGGGCTGGACGTAATTTACATTCACGTTGAAACCAATAAGTCCTTGCGGCGTAATTTGGAGCATGCGCACTGGGATACGTCCACGGACGACGTATGCACCGTTCGTTCAAAACGTCATTTACGTGGGGTCATGGTTTATGTACATAAAACACGCCCACCTCTTCACAATTTAAATTAGGCGCGCTTACGCCGGCCCATTTACGCTACATCACTGTAACTTAGGACGCAAGTGCTTTGTGAATACAGCACTTGCCTCTCTGACTTACAGCGGCGTAGCGTATATGCGATACGCTACGCCTGCACAAAGTTAAGCCAGTCTTTCTGAATCTGGCTAATAGGGTCCTTACAGCGAGAATTCTGTAGCTGCCTGTAGGCCCATTTCTTCATCCATTTTATGGCGTTGTCTGGCCTTCTGTTAACACCATTGATGTAATTCCAGCATTCAGAAGCAGGAGTGAGGCTAAAGCCTAGTACACACACGGGTCAAATGTTGGGCGGCATTGATTTGTTTGACAAAAGCTGGCCTAATTGATTTATTGAGTGTTAGGTAACTCAAGACCATTTTGTGGAACCTAGTAGCCCTTCCTTTGGATCTTGGTGAATTCGTTCAATATAGCTTTCTTCAAGTACGTAGCTATTCTTCTACTGAAAATCCCCTTAATCTCCAGTTTTACCTGACATAATTTATTACCAGAAAGAGATTTCTGCAAAATTACAAATTTCTGCACAATGCATTGGAGCATAAAAAAGGCAAAACGAATGTGGTTATTAGAGATTTTTAACGGTTCAATACTAAATGGTTTCTGATGGCCAACTGGTCTGGACCTATTCTTAGACCAACACATGGCCCCTCATTAGCATGTTGTTAGCTACTGCAAAAAACAAAAACTTGAACCCTAGCCATAACCCAAACTTTGTACAAAAATATACCAAAAAGAGTGATAAAGTGTTTAATGTTTTTTTTTAACCACTTAACCACTTACCCCCCGGACCATATTGCTGGTCAAAGACCAGAGCACTTTTTGCGATTCGGGACTGCGTCGCTTTAACTGACAATTGCGCGGTCGTGCGACGTGGCTCCCAAACAAAATCGGCGTCCTTTTTTTCCCACAAATAGAGCTTTCTTTTGGTGGTATTTTATCACCTCTGCGGTTTTTATTTTTTGCGCTATAAACAAAAATAGAGCGACAATTTTTAAAAAAATGAATATTTTTTACTTTTTGCTGTAATAAATATCCCCCAAAAATATATAAAAAAACATTTTTTTTCCTCAGTTTAGGCCGATACGTATTCTTCTACGTATTTTTCATTAAAAAAAATCGCAATAAGCGTTTATTGATTGGTTTGCGCAAAAGTTATAGCGTTTACCACATAGGGGGTATTTTTATGTCATTTTTATTAATATATTTTTTTACTAGTAATGGAGGCGATCAGCGATTTTTTTTCGGTACTGCGACATTATGGCGGACACTTCGGACACTTTTGACACATTTTTGGGACCATTGGCATTTTTATAGCGATCAGTGCTATAAAAATGCATTGGATTACTATAAAAATGCCACTGGCAGTGACGTGGTTAACACTAGGGAGCGGGGAAGGGGTTAAGTATGTCCCTGGGTGTGTTCTTACTGTGGGGGGGTGGTCTCACTAGGGGAAACACTGATCCTCTGTTCATACATTGTATGAACAGAAGATCAGCATTTCCCCCGCTGACAGGACCGGGAGCTGTGTGTTTACACACACAGCTCCCGGTCCCCGTTCTGTAACGAGCGATCGCGTGTGCCCGGCGGCGATCGCGCCCGCCTGGCACACGCACGGGAGTCGGGGGCGAGCGGCCGCTCTATTAGCCGACGTTATACTACGGGCTCTCGCCCAGGAGAACCGACCTGCCGCCGTAGAATGACGGCGGCTGGTCGGCAAGTGGTTAAGGACCGCCTAACGCCGATATACGTCAGCAGAATGGCACGGCTGGGCACAATCACGTACCTGTACATGACTGTTAAATGCTCAGCCGTGAGTCCGCGGCCGCGGGGGTCGATCGCCGCCGGAGTCCCGCGATCGGTCCCTGGAGCTGAAGAACGGGGAGAGGTGTGTGTAAACACACCTTCCCCGTTCTTCACAGTGGCGCTGTCATTGATCGTCTGTTCCCTGATGTAGGGAAAGACGATCAATGATGTCCCTCCCCCCTACAGTTAGAAACACATATGAGGTCACACTTAACCCCTTCAGAGCCCCCTAGTGGTTAACTCCCAAACTGCAATTTTAATTTTCACAGTAAACAATGCATTTTTTTAGATTTTTTTGCTGTGAAAATGACAATGGTCCCAAAAATGTGTCAAAATTGTCCGATGTGTCCGCCATAATGTCGCAGTCATGAAAAAAAATGCTGATAGCCGCCATTAGTAGTAAAAAAATAAAAAATAAAATAATAAAAATGCAATAAAACTATCCCCTATTTTGTAAACGCTATAAATTTTGCGCAAACCAAAAATAGGTAGAAGAATACGTATCGGCCTAAACTGAGGGGAAAAAAGGTTTTTTATATATTTTTGGGGGATATTTATTATAGCAAAATGTAAAAAATATTGCATTTTTTTCAAAATTGTCGCTCTATTTTTGTTTATAGCGCAAAAAATAAAAACCGCAGAGGTGATCAAATACCACCAAAATAAAGCTCTATTTGTGGGGAAAAAAGTACGCCAATTTTGTATGGGAGCCACGTCGCACGACCACACAATTGTCAGTTAAAGCGACGCAGTGCCGAATCGCAAAAAGGGGCCTGGTCCTTTACCTGCATTTTGGTCCGGGTCTTAAGTGGTTAACTTACATAATTTATCAACAACATGTGTCAGAGCATAAATTGATGATGAGTGGCTTTTTTTGACAAACAAAGCCACATTTTCCAACAAATCTATCTGATTTTTAAGCAACATTTTGAAATCCAGTGCCTCATAACTGCTCATTGATGCTCAGCCAACTGATCCAATGCCTTATGATATCTTAACACTGCCTCTTTATCACTAAAGGACCTAGTGGAGTCTTTCTGTCTCTCTCTTAAGCCAATGAACAGTATCCACTTTTCTAGGAATCTGCATGGCAACTGCAAAAGTATCCTTTCACATTTCAGACCAGAAATAACCTACAAGAGCCACTTGGCTGTTCACTTGTGTAGAATTATCCTGCAATATGTGATTTTAAAGAAATAAAAAATGTCTAACACGTTTTTTTGCAAAAAGAAAATATGTAATATGAACTTGAAAAAAAAAAAAACATGCTGCTATATCGCTACCTAATGGGTACATAAAGTATGAAAGTATATAAGTACTATATATATATATATATATATATATATATATATATATATACACATATACATACAGTATATTGCTTTTGTAATATATATATTCTGGAATGTATAGACTGTATAGATATGTTTCTTAAATATGTGGTGCTCCTCTACTGTAAAAGAAGCACTGTCAGCCATGCGATAGCTAGCTTTCACGTCTACCATCTGTAAAGATCAAGCAATCATAATACAACATTTGTTTTTTCAACTAGTGAAAAGGGTTCCTAACTCGTATCTCCTAAGATCCTCAAGGGAAACATTTCCGTCTTATTGATGCATGCATATTTTCCTTTAGAATGTTCCAGGCTCTAAAACTGCTCGTTTTCTATGGATGAATACAATCTGATATAAATACTTTATATAACACTCTTAGCATGAGATATGTGATACTGCAGCTTGGCCCATTGGGGCAAATACATTACATGTGTATTTTTTTAAGACAACGGTGCAACTTAAATGTAATAAACATATACGCTACAAGTTACAGCATAACCCATAACCACAATCACAATGCATGTTGTGAAATCAAGATAAGCAAGTGGATTTCTTGGATTGTTTTTGTTTAGTTGGGGTCTTTATCCATTCACATCTAAATAAAGTCATGTGTATGTTTTGATAAAAAAATTTTTTTTTTAACTTTCATGGCTTTTTACTTATGTTCTTCTGGGTATTTGCTACATTAGATAATCTGACTCTTGTAAATCAGTGATTGGTTTTGGATCCATGTTGTAATAGCTTGTGTATAGAATAGATATAACTCATAAAATTGGATAAAGTAAAGTCCTATTAGCAAGTAGCTACATCCTTGGTGCCCGACGTGTTTCTGTGAATGCCACTTCATCAGGGGCGGATGTTAAAGGGCATCTAAATTAACAGAGAATGATAACATAAGATTTTAATAATGTGCAACCAGCAGACACAAAGTGTCAGTTATGGATACTTACAATATACCAGGTTTCGGTGTGAGTGGGGGCTGGGTCCCAAGAGGTGTCCCTCCCGGGAGCTGAGGTAGCTAAAAATCCAACACACGCAAGGGTGCACCGACATCACTCCCATAGCGCAAGAAGCCACAAATAACCACGTCCACAGTGTGGTTAGTGGGTGATCAAGGTAAAGGGTACATTTCTAAAATGGATGAATAGGTCCATTAGGAATAACCAGAAGCATCCAAACGGTGAGTAAAGGAATGCTGAAACCTTTTTAACTTTGATCAGTGTAACGGTCACGACCGTTTACAATATTCCCATTCCATCATCCATGACAGCTTATCTGACACTCCACAATCTAGAAGACACGATCCATCCCATTTCCCAGAATAACGAGACAAGCTCTGTTACTGGTTTCAAAATGTATGAACAAACTTTAATGGTTCCTTAGCTTTCTTATATACAGTACAAATGTTACAGTGACAATGAAACTCTCCACCCCCAGCATCACACAATGGGGCTTCAATACACCTTCAGATGGGCTAATTACTAAACATTATCCAGACAGCATGGCTCCGCCAAGCTGTTCTCACTTACTTCATAATACACATTCCTTAAGTCAGACGTCTGACCTTTAGACTGCTAACTCACAACACATATCTATCTATATCCTGCAAAACATGAATTATCAGTAATGTCCCATATCATGTAATTTATAATTAATATTTCCCAGTCACCCTATGCCCAAAAGGGGCACAGGATGACCCTAGACCCAAGAGTCATTAGTGACGCTGGCTGAGGAGTACCCCTCATCCTTCAAAAGTCTCTGGTGTCATGGGTCATTCTGTTACATCTCTCCCCTTTCGGGGGGAGACTGACATAGGAGGGAACCCCAAATGGGTTGACTCTGCAGTTAGTCAGTAGTTCCAGTCCTCCAATGCTGGTATCCATACCGTACCCCAAATAAATTGCTCCAAACAGAGCATTACTCACCCAGCCAACCTCTGCCTCTCTCAGAGAACCTGCCTGCCGCTGGGGAGAAGACAGGGTGACTGGGCTCAGTCCATCATGCTGTTGGGGTTTTTGGCCAACTGGCCCCCATCCCTGGGGTATACCAGTGGAGACTAAAGTCCCAACCACTGGTGGTAGGTGAAAATCCCCCGGTGCTTGCAAAGCAAAGCTGACATCCTCCTGTATCAGTGCCGCACTATTCTCTGGGGTTGTGTCAGTGAAGACTGAAGTCCCATCAACTACCCCAGGAACTCCATCTTCCGTTAGTTGAGAACAGAGGCTTGTGGCACTCTGCTCTGTTGCCAGCTCTTCTGCTGGGTTGCTGTGAGTGGAGACCACAGTCCCATTCACTACCACAGGAACTCCCTTTCCTGCTAGTTTAGAGCAGAGGCTTGTGGCACTCTGCTATGTTGACAGCTCTTCTGTTGGGTTGCTGTGAGGGAAGACCACAGTCCCATCCCCCGATATCAGCTCAATCTGTAGTTGTGTGCAGCGGTCAGTAGCATCCTGCCCGGCTGCCAGTGATTCAGCTGGGAGTAAAAGCTTTACCACCTCAGCTTGTTGCTGGAGAGGGGGGCCAACTGCCCCGGCTCCCTGGAACTCCACACCATCCGCTTCAGCTTTTGGAATGGCAATCTCCATATTTTCCACTGCCGATTCATCAGCTAGGATTTCAGAGCTGTCGTCTGAAATGTCCTCATAGTCCCATGCAACGGGAGCCCCACCTTGCTGCTGAGCAGAGTCTAGCAGCTGTCTGTAGGCGATTTCCAGCTCCCTTTCCTGAATGGCCAGAAACTCCAAATCTTCCTGCAACCAGTGGCCTTCCGAGACATTAAATTTTTCCTCTCTGTGCTCCATTATGTCCTCCAAGCGCCACTCCCTATCATCCCCGAAGTCAGGATCACTGGACATCCTCCAATACAATAGTCCCAGGACATCATAGTCAAAGCCTTCCGTGGGGCTGTCATCCACTGACCACAGGCACTCTTGGGCTACATACCACCGGAGGGCTCTGTAGCTCTCGTCCAACCGCATCTCTGCCCGGATCGCCTGCTTAACTCGGCTGTCCTGCTTCGGTTATTCCCCCCAATAACGGCATTCGTGCGTCATACTGTGGCCAGTACCTTACATAGATGGAGGGGAGAACCTTCCCCTGGTGTTGCTGCTCAAGAGCTAGCGCTTCCTTCCAGAGTTGGCAACGAATCACATCCGACCATCCCAGCAGGGCCTCCTCTGATACTGGTCCTTTGTGCTGTACCTGCATCTCGTGTAACCTCCTTCTGAATTCCTCTTCCATGGAGACTGGAATCTGTACCTCTCCTCTCTCTTCAGTTGGTGCTGCTGTGACTTCTGCTGCTGCAGCACCTCTTTGATGTAGCCAAGTGGCATCCACAGCCGCTATTACCAGGTCTATGATCTCCGGTGGAGGATTAGGACCATACTGTGCCAGTCCTCGTTTAACAGTCCAATCAAAACTTTCTTCCTTGGGTGTCCTGTCTGTTATGCCGAGCCTTTCAGCTCTATACATTTTGACAAGTTCTGCAATAATGTCCCTTTTCTTATGGTTGCTGGCAGGTCTGCCCCGACTCTCCAGTAAGTCCATGAGGGAAGAGAGCTTCAGACGTTCATACTGTGTCTCCATTGTCCTGTGTCCTTGTAGCTGTTCCTCTGGCGATGAAACCATCTCACTGCTGTGCCACCACTGTAACGGTCACCACCATTTACGATATTCCCATTCCATCATCCAAGACAGCCTATCTGACACTCCACAATCTAGCAGACACGATCCATCCCATTTCCCAGAAAAACAAGACAAGCTCTGTTACTGGTTTCAAAATGTATGATCGAACTTCAATGGTTCCTTAGCTTTCTTATATACAGTACAAATATGTTACAGTGACAATGAAACTCTCCACCCCCAGCATCACACAATGGGCTTCAATACACCTTCAGATGGGCTAATTACTAAACATTATCCAGACAGAATGGCTCCGCCAAGCTGTTCTCACCTACTTCATAATACACATTCCTTAAGTCAGACGTCTGACTTTTAGACTGCTAACTCACAACAATCTTCACACAATGAAAGGTCTTAGGAGCAGACGTACTTAGTTAGCATCTCAACAGCCTAGGTTAAGCATTGAAGTAGACACTATTATTGACCGGTTGGGGGTCAGCATGAAATCAAACTGTAATATTCCAAGATATCCTGCAAAACATGAATTATCAGTAATGTCCCATCTAATGTTATTTATAATTAATATTTCCCAGTCACCCTATGCTCAAAAGGGGCACAGGATGACCCTAGACCCAAGAGTCATTAGTGACGCTGGCACAGGTGTACCCCTCATCCTTCAAAAGTCTCTGGGTGTTATGGGTCATTCTGTTACAATCAGAATTCTTACCTTTGGTGTACCATATACAGGGATCTTCCAAAACTGTGGCATCTACACATGTGTGGAGGTGAAGGGCTGCTACCGGGAGGACACCTTATATGCATCCCGCATGTGCCGACGATCACCACCAGCGTCACGCTCGCCGAACATTGCATGGGGCGGGAACATAGCCTGGGCGGTGTACAGACCCGCTCACAGCCCATGTCACAAATTCCAGCTATGTCGGCTATGATGGAAATACCGCAACCCTCTCGCAACGCCCATGAATGATGTTGGATGAGGGGGGCAGTGCGTGGCACCGATGCACTGTGGGCACCCTCCCAATC
The DNA here is from genome assembly GCF_905171775.1 of Rana temporaria. Classification (NCBI taxonomy): domain Eukaryota; kingdom Metazoa; phylum Chordata; class Amphibia; order Anura; family Ranidae; genus Rana; species Rana temporaria. The sequence goes on along the minus strand of NC_053491.1, from coordinate 228,116,656 downwards.
CCTGGACACTCCCACCCTCAATCAGGCGAAAGCAAAGGAGACAGGGAGGACACACAGAGTGCATCGCAGCTCCCGGGTTTTAAACAAAACATGGTCCAGAACCCAACCACGTCATGTTGACTGTTATGTACAACTGCGGATGTAAATTCCTTATATACGATCATTTCACATGATGATGGACTAGAGGCTGTTCGTTTTTATATTCAACAAGATTCCACTCTTTCTATTATCCAAAGAGATTTCATTATTAATTTGTTGATTTTTGCAACCACTCATAATTATTTTTGGTTCGGAAAGAATTTTTATTTACAAACAAGAGGCGTGGCTATGGGGGCTAAATTTGCCCCGAGCCTAGCGAACCTTTTTTTAGCTTTTTGGGAGAGGGATCTAATAGACACCAACCCCCCCAACGAGCTGAGGTTGTGGAAAAGATACATCGATGATGTTTTGATAATTTGGGAAGGTGATCTCCCTTCTTTGGAAAGTTTTTTTGCCAGATTAAATGAGAACAACAAGGGCATAATTTTAACGTATGAGGCCAGCAATTCTGAGATTCATTTTTTAGATCTAAACATTTTGGTTCACGATGGAGTTGTTAAAACCACAACCCATTTCAAACCGACAGATCGCAATGCCTATATTCCTCTGAATAGTTGCCATCATGCCCAATGGCTTAAGGCCATACCTAAGGGCCAACTTCAAAGGATTAGGCGAAATTGCACATCATCAGAAGATTATTTTCAACAGGCTGACATTTTAAAAATTAAGTTTTTGGAAAAAGGTTATGATCAAGCCACTATTGACGATACCATTCAACAAGTGGGAACAATTGATAGAAATCAATTACTTTGCACCAAAAATGCCTCGAGAAAAAATATAGACCCTAAATTTAGTTATGCCATGATCACCGGTTACTCCAATCAGCACTTCTCTGTTAAAAAAATCTTAAAGAAACATTGGAAGATTTTAAAAAATGATCGCATTCTGGGGGCAGTTATTCCGGATCAACCAGTTGTCATCTTTAGAGGAGCACCCCCATTGCGTTTAAAAGTTGCCCCGAATGTAATTGACCCACCAAACACAATAGGGTTTTTCCAAGACATGAAAGGTTTCTACCCTTGCAGAAAGTGCAACATTTGTAAAATAAATTCCTTCCGCGGACGTAAGCTCTTGTCTTTTCAGTCCACTCAGACCAAAAGGACATATAGTATAGACTCATTTATCACTTGTACTAGTGATCATGTAGTCTATCTTATACAATGCCCTTGTTCTAAACAATATATAGGACGTACAAAACGGGCATTACATGTCAGATTGGAAGAACATGTTGGAAACGTAGGGCGAGGATTTTATAAACACAATCTGTCTAAACATTACGCCAAATATCACAATAAACAGATTGCAGGATCTCTATTTCTTCCTATCGAAAAACTTAATGCTCCCTGGAGAGGAACAAATAAAGTACGGTCTATATCCAAATGTGAAACTCAATGGATTTTTAATATGAAAAGTTTTGTCCCCTTTGGGTTGAATGTAGAGTGGGATATAAATTGTTTTCTCAGTAATACATAGCTTCTCCATTTTTTACCGTATTTTTATAATATTTTTATAATATTTTTTAATATTTTATATATTATAATAATTGAGACATATTAATGTTTTAATTAATTAATTTAATTAATTTTATTCAATTAAAGATATTATCATAGATTTTATACTGTTACATCAAGATATTCAGGTTTTTTATGTTTTATGTTCTTTGTATTAATGGACTTCTATTTTGTCTAGTCCATTTTGCACACTATGTCCCATTCGTTTCCTATATGCTGTGTTTCAGTGTGTGGTAAGACTCTTCTCCTATTTTTCCACAAGATGGCAGTCATCTGCATCTTGATTCGATTCTCCATCAGTTCCTTTCTAGTGTGTATACAGCTATTTCCGCTTGCCCTTAGCGTTCGCCCACAACAAAAATGGCGGCCGGACACTATATAGTGCTCTAGCGTTGGCCGGCGCGCTATTGGTCCATCCCCGACGACGTCTTACGACGAAACGTACGTAGGAGTGGCCTAAAGCGTACCTTGTCATCGCTTGTACGGAGAGAGCTATACACACTGAACACAGCTACCTAGGATTCGATTGTCAGTTCGCGTTGCACGCGCTGGGATTTGTGACAAGCCTGTCTATATCATCTGAATTGTAAGTGTTATCATTCCCTCAATAAACCAACCTTACATACAGTACTTCACCATGGAGCTTTTTCTCGTTTCTTCTTCTTTTTGAATATATGAGCGTATCCCTATTCCCTCTGGAGCTTTGGAGCAGTAGATGATCTGTATAACCTGTTGCCATTTAGTCCACTTGAGAGGACTCTAAAAGATCTCTGGGCTTTATCTGACCGCAATCACGGTCAGTCATTCTGGTAAGCAGATTGGAATACCATCACACGGGTGTCATACTTGGTGGAAGATAAAGAAATAAGAATTTTGCTTTTTTTATCATTGGACTCTTTTTTTCACCGATTTACATTTGCTATGTTTGTCACTTATACTTAATTCTTGATTGGTGAAGGATCAGTACATTCACTTTTGGATATTTTTATGAATTATTTTTATCAATATCTAATTTTTTTATTCAGTCACTGATTATTTTTCATAATTGCATTGTTCACTCACAATTTGTTTCATTCACATCAGCGCTGTACCTTCTTTTTGGTTGTTATGTACATATACTATGTAGGTTATGTCATGTGCACATGCTCATGCTACCTTTCACATTGTGAGGCATCAGTACTATATACATGTAATAAACTTGATCTTTTCTAACTCAACCCTTACCTGTCAACTGTTAAATTCCCCCCCTCCTTAATGTTTGTAATATGCCTGTAATATCAGTTTCTATATGTTGCCTTTCACCAGACGAATGTAATATTTCCTAGTATTGGATCCTAAGAGAAAATAGACTTAAAATGGATGTAAACCTGAAAAAAATGTTTTAGTGAATACTTCTACCTGGTACAGAAGAGAATGTCAAGTCATCTTTACCCAGTCTTGCCACGAAGAGTTTATCCAGCTCTGAGATATCCTCTTGTCTTTTTTTAGTAAGATAAAAAACGACACACAGATAAGTTTGTGTCGCCACACCCCCCACTGCTGTGACTGACATCTAGAGAGCAGAGTGTATGTTAAGATTCCAGCTTCACCCCCCCCCTCCTTTCTTTTCCAGCTCTCCCAGGAGTGGCTGCTCCACACCTCAGCATGATTGGGCATGCTGAAGTCATGTGGTGCCTTTCCTGAGTTTTGATTGGATGTTACTCATCATGGGTCATTATCAGTGTGACTGAAAAGTAGGAGAGTGTAGAGGTGGGCAGGGAGTCTTGTGACATCATAACCCCACCCAACGAGCTTCGGCAAACAGACCCACCCACTGATTCCAGAGTTTTGTGAGGCTCCTACTGTTGAAGGGGGTGACATTTGCAAGGTAGGGACACATGCAGGAGGCTTGCATGTATATATACAATAATACTGTGCCATTAGTTGATACTGGGTGAGTGGTGGGTTTACGAAATGCCTCTGCAGTGTGTATAAAGTATATGGTGTTTCCTGTGTGAAAGCTGAGCAAACCTTCAGCTCCAATTGGAAGTGAACCCTTAACCACTTCAGCTCTGGAAGTTTTTACCCTGTTTATAACTAGACCATTTTTTACTATTTAGCATGGCACTACTTTAACTGGTAATTGTACAGTCATGCAACACTGTACACAAATGAGCAGCCACTCCTGATGACGTTGTTGTGACAAAACGCGTAGGACGTAGGTACAGCGTCATTGCATCACTTCCGGTTTCAGGTCTGTGGAGCGCAACGCATCCCGGACTTCCTGCTTTTATATGCTGTTTGACTTTTAAACAGATATAAGTTCATAACTATTTTTGCTATACATTTTGGATTACGGAATTACACTATGGAGATTGTTCTTTAATATTTCCATATTGTCACGTACCTGTAGATGGAGCCTGATGTGGAGAGTAAGATGATCTTTTACTCCTCCAGCCTGGTGCCCATAATAGAGTAAAGAGGAGGCATAGAAGCCTGGAGTGGCACTTGGAGCCACTTAGTGGCGAGCGTGCACGCCGACGAGTGCATGTGTGCGCATGCGGGCATGCGCCCGGGTCAGGCAAATGGGAATTCTCTGGGTTTGGCTAATAATTTTGCCCCTGTACAAATCATTAGTAAGACCTCATCTGGAATATGCAGTTCAGTTCTGGGCTCCAGTTCTCAAAAAGGATATCGGGGAACTGGAGAAAGTGCAGAGAAGAGCAACCAAACAGATAAGAGGCATGGAGGAGCTCAGCTATGAGGAAAGATTAGAGGAACTGAATGTATTCACTCTGGAGAAGAGGAGAATAAGGGGGAATATGATCCACATGTACAAACATATAAGAGGTCCATATAGTGAACTTGGTGTTGAGATATTCACTTTACGGTCAACACTGAGGACAATGGGGTACTCTTTACGTCTAGAGGAAAAGAGATTTGTAGCTAGATTCAGGTACGGTGGCGCATCTTTCAGGCGGCATAGTGTATCGTATTTACGCTATGCCGCCGTAAGTCAGAGAGGCAAGTGCTGTAAATGGGTGGTGACCCGACGTGATTGACGTTTTTTACGAACGGCGCATGCGCCGTCCGTGTACATATCCCAGTGTGCATTGCTCCAAAGTACGCCGCAAGGACGTATTGGTTTTGACGTGAACGTAAATTACGTCCAGCCCCATTCACGGACGACTTACGCAAAATGTTCAAATTTCGACGCGGGAACGACGGCCATACTTAACATTGACTAGGCCAGCTATTTGTTCGACTAACTTTACGCCGGAAAAAGCCATACGTAAACAATGTAAAAAAATGCGCCGGGCGCGCGTACGTTTCTGGATCGGCGTATCTAGTCATTTGCATATTCTATGCCAAACTCAACGGAAGCGCCACCTAGCGGCCAACGTAAATATTGCACCCTAAGATACGATGGCGTAGGAGACTTACGCCGCTCGTATCTTAGCCTAATTTAAGCGTATCTGGTTTCCGGCATCGATTCAGAGTTATGTTGACGTATCTACTGATACGCCGGCGTAAAGCTTTCTGAATCCAGCTATTAATCTCCAAATACGGAAAGGTTTCTTCACAGTAAGAGCTGTTTTTTCATTTGCACTAATCATATTATGTTGGTGATTGTTTAAGAAATTTCTCACTTTATGAATTGAGACCCTCTTTATTTATACAATTTTAGTTTCATACACATTAAGTTTTGTGTATTCTGGGGGGCGTGGCGACCGGACTCCGAGATGGCCGCTTAACCTGGGAGCTCCGTAGCCCGCCGGAGATACTCAGCCACCAGCAGCGTCCACCGGTGACCTAACTACACAGGACCCGCTCAGTCCGAACAGTAAACCCCCGCTGAACGGATCGGTGATGGGGAGAAGCCGCAAAAAGCCGCTGCTGCCACAGAAGCTAGACAGCTTCTTCTCCCTCACAGCGCGCGGGGTCTCACAAAATGGCGGCGGCTCCACAACGCAGCACTTAGCTGAGGGACAAGCACCAAGCCAAGCCAGTGCCGCTCATCAGCCCTCACCCGACTGCACCGCCCAGCGGATCGTCCTCCAGCTCTGCCAGCCCTACTACCAGGAGCCCGGTGAAGTCCAAGCCGAGGCGGGACTCCCCTCCTAGGCCGCGGACAGACCACACCATGGAGGTAAGCGGTCCCTCACATGCCGCTGCAGGCTCTCAGGAACAGGGGGGAGATCCCATAACTAATTTCCCCATGGCTGACAGACCAGTGTCAGATACAATGTTAAAGGACATGTTGCTGTCCCTGCGGTCATCCCTGCAATCTGATCTGTACAGGGGACTGAACGAATGCCAGAGAGAAGTGCAGGCTCTGGGTAACAGGGTCAATCAGATTGAGCACAAGATGGAGGAGTATACCTCCTCATACAACACAATGGTAGAAGCACATTCTGAACAGAGAGGGGACATAGCGTGGCTTAAAGACAAGATGGCTGACCTCGAGGACAGATCGAGGAGAAATAACCTCAAACTAAGGGGTATCCCTGAATCAGTGCCTCCCACTCAGCTTCTACAGTTTTCCCAGTCTCTGTTCTCCACCCTGTTACCGACGGCAACGGCACAGGACTTACTTATCGACCGTATTCACAGAGTCCCTAAACCGTCCTTCCTCCCTGATGACACGCCCAGGGATGTGCTGCTCAGAGTGCATTTCTTCCACATAGAAGATCAAATGCTGCAAATAGCACGCAAGCCAGGGAGCATGCCTCAGCAATATGGCGGCATCAGACTTTTGCCTGATCTGTCTCGGCACACGCTACAACGTCGCAGGAATCTACTATCAGTTACTAAAGCACTGAGAAACCACAATATCATCCACAAGTGGAAGTACCCTGCGACGCTTACGATCACCCATAATGGGAGCACCGTTTTGGTTTTCACACTGGAAGACGGCCTGGAAGCACTACGCCGTTGGGGAATCATTCCTGATCAATCATCTTTACCTCCTGTTCCTATGACACCACAGGGTTTACAGGACGACTGGCAGGTAGTAGCACGCAAACAAGCCTCCAAGAAAAAGGCCGGTGGCAACGCACCAATCTGAAGTTCGCCCATACTTAGTTATCTCCGGGGCCGAGATGTTACACGCTAACTCTTCTTTCCCCTCCGTTGTTCTATAGCAGCTACGACTGCGCTGGGATCAATTGATGGATCCAATTTTTACAGTTGCCAATTTTTTTGTTTTCGGTTTGTTTCTTCTTTTTACCTTACCTTTTTGTTCCCTTGATATACACAGTCTCACCCGAACCTCCATCTCAGAGATCGTTGCCGCACCTGGGAAGCACCACTCGTCTCCAACCACATTGGCCACACACGGCCTATGTCCTGCAGGAACCGTGAGTACCAAAACACCACCACAGCTCACACCGTCACCTTACTACCGCTATGACGATTAAAGTCCTCTCACTTAACGCTCGGGGCCTAAACCACCCTGCAAAGCGGTACTCCATGTGGAGCGAGGCCTGCAAATCCGGAGCTGACATAATGTGCGTGCAAGAGACACACTTCCTCAAGGACAAGACCCCATACTGTGCACATAAGGACTTCCCTATTGTTTACATGGCCTCCAATCCGGTTGTCAAGAGTGGGGGGGGTGCTACTGGCGTTTAAGAACTCGATAGCTTTCCAGCCCAAGGAAGTGGTCATAGATGACAGGGGCAGGTATGTGATAGTTTCGGGCGACATTAATGCCAGGCCGTACACCATTGTCACACTGTACGCCCCGAACTCTCACCAGCTGCGCTTCCTGCGGAGAGTCCTCAAGAGAGCGAATTCCATGAAATATGGCAGGCTATTAGTATGCGGGGACTTCAACCTCACGGCGGACCCACTGTTGGACACTTCTTCAGGCCTGAAGAAAGGGGGGCAGACTCTGCAACCGCTGCTCCACTCCGAGGAACTATTTGATGCTTGGAGGTGCCTCCACTCGACTGAACGCGATTACACATTTTTCTCTGGCAGACATGGGTCTTATTCCCGTATAGACATGTTCCTGATGGACAAATGGCTGCTACAGAACGTAGAAAGGGCATCAATACATGAAATAACGTGGTCTGACCACGCTGCCATATCTTTGCATATAGTAGAGAGGGGTGTCTCTTCCTCCTCACCCATCTGGCGCTGCAATCCAAAAATCTTACAGCACCCACACTACCACAAGGCTATCACTGAGCATCTATCCAACTATTTTCTGATCAACTACGAATCTGTACAGGATCCCTGTGTCATGTGGAATGCACACAAAGCCTTTTTGAGAGGTATCCTCATACAGTTTGGAGCGATCGAGAAAAGAAAACAGGCCAAAATTTTCCAGGAAGCTCTCACAGACCTGCGCACTACGGAATCACAAAATAAACAGTCGCCCTCAGCAGCCCTAGCCACCAGATTACAATCCCTCAGAGAAAGGATTAGGGAGCTCTTGACCCAGCAATATGATAGGCACCTGAGGCGGCTGCGGCTTAACCACTACTCCAACGCGGATAGGGCGGGCAAGTATTTGGCGAACATGCTAAAAGCTGCACGCACAAAATCCAGAATAGCATACCTCAAACATCCGGCCTCCTCAACCAAAATAACTAATCCCAAGGAAATTGCTGACCACTTTGCGGAGTATTACAGTTCCCTGTACAACCTGCGCGATGATACCACCACCCCTCAACCCAGTGTAGACAAGATACAAACATTCCTGCGTAACATAAATCTACCCTCCCTGTCCGCACAACAGCTTGATGGCCTCAATTCTCCTATCACTGCCCAAGAGATAGAGAGGATTATACACACGATCCCTGCGGGTAAATCACCGGGCCCTGACGGGTTTTCAAATGAATATTTTAAATCCTTCCAAACAATTTTAGCACCCCAAATGTCGAAAGTCTTTAATGAATTTGTTCAGTCGGCATCGCTTCCTCAGGAAATGCTGAGAGCCCATATAGTGACACTCCCAAAACCAGGCAAGACCCCGGACACGCCAGCCAATTTTAGGCCTATATCCCTCCTCAACACGGATGTCAAAATTTACGCAAAGCTGATAGCCACTAGGCTAACGCATATCATTCCATTGCTTATTCAGAAAGACCAGATGGGCTTTGTGAGGGGGAGGCAAACCTCGGACGCCACAAGGCGTATTATCAATGTGTTGCACCGTGCTGAGACTAGTCGGACGCCTTCTCTGTTGTTATCTATTGACGCGGAGAAGGCGTTCGATCGGGTCCACTGGACGTATATGGAAATGGTTTTGAATGAATTTGGATTTCGGGGCCCGATCCTGAGGGCTATATTGGCCCTATACAGGGAGTGCAGAATTATTAGGCAAATGAGTATTTTGACCACATCATCCTCTTTATGCATGTTGTCTTACTCCAAGCTGTATAGGCTCGAAAGCCTACTACCAATTAAGCATATTAGGTGATGTACATCTCTGTAATGAGAAGGGGTGTGGTCTAATGACATCAACACCCTATATCAGGTGTGCATAATTATTAGTCAACTTCCTTTCCTTTGGAAAAATGGGTCAAAAGAAGGACTTGACAGGCTCAGAAAAGTCAAAAATAGTGAGATATCTTGCAGAGGGATGCAGCACTCTTAAAATTGCAAAGCTTCTGAAGCGTGATCATCGAACAATCAAGCGTTTCATTCAAAATAGTCAACAGGGTCGCAAGAAGCGTGTGGAAAAACCAAGGCGCAAAATAACTGCCCATGAACTGAGAAAAGTCAAGCGTGCAGCTGCCAAGATGCCACTTGCCACCAGTTTGGCCATATTTCAGAGCTGCAACATCACTGGAGTGCCCAAAAGCACAAGGTGTGTAATACTCAGAGACATGGCCAAGGTAAGAAAGGCTGAAAGACGACGACCACTGAACAAGACACAAGCTGAAACGTCAAGACTGGGCCAAGAAATATCTCAAGACTGATTTTTCTAAGGTTTTATGGACTGATGAAATGAGAGTGAGTCTTGATGGGCCAGATGGATGGGCCCGTGGCTGGATTGGTAAAGGGCAGAGAGCTCCAGTCCGACTCAGACGCCAGCAAGGTGGAGGTGGAGTACTGGTTTGGGCTGGTATCATCAAAGATGAGCTTGTGGGGCCTTTTCGGGTTGAGGATGGAGTCAAGCTCAACTCCCAGTCCTACTGCCAGTTTCTGGAAGACACCTTCTTCAAGCAGTGGTACAGGAAGAAGTCTGCATCCTTCAAGAAAAACATGATTTTCATGCAGGACAATGCTCCATCACACGCGTCCAAGTACTCCACAGCGTGGCTGGCAAGAAAGGGTATAAAAGAAGAAAAACTAATGACATGGCCTCCTTGTTCACCTGATCTGAACCCCATTGAGAACCTGTGGTCCATCATCAAATGTGAGATTTACAAGGAGGGAAAACAGTACACCTCTCTGAACAGTGTCTGGGAGGCTGTGGTTGCTGCTGCATGAAATGTTGATGGTGAACAGATCAAAACACTGACAGAATCCATGGATGGCAGGCTTTTGAGTGTCCTTGCAAAGAAAGGTGGCTATATTGGTCACTGATTTGTTTTTGTTTTGTTTTTGAATGTCAGAAATGTATATTTGTGAATGTTGAGATGTTATATTGGTTTCACTGGTAAAAATAAATAATTGAAATGGGTATATATTTTTTTTTTTGTTAAGTTGCCTAATAATTATGCACAGTAATAGTCACCTGCACACACAAATATCCCCCTAAAATAGCTAAAACTAAAAACAAACTAAAAACTACTTCCAAAAATATTCAGCTTTGATATTAATGAGTTTTTTGGGTTCATTGAGAACATGGTTGTTGTTCAATAATAAAATTAATCCTCAAAAATACAACTTGCCTAATAATTCTGCACTCCCTGTACTCGTGTCCCTCCGCTCAAGTTTACTCCTCGGGATTCCTCTCTTGGCCATTTGGCATTACGAATGTCACGAGACAGGGGTGCCCTTTGTCCCCTTCGGTCTTCAACCTGATGATAGAACCACTGGCTGAAGCCATCAGGTCGAATCCAGGGATTACGGGATTTCAATTTGGCTCTGGCGAGCACACCATCAACCTTTTCGCTGATGATGTTATATTACTTCTCTCTAACCCGGCAACATCTTTACAGGAAGCTCACAAGGTCTTGACATCTTTTGGGGAGATATCTTATTACAAAATTAACTTTTCCAAATCCCTGATCCTGGACTTGGGGGTTCCTCCTCGAATTAAAAGCTCCTTACAAAACAGTCTACCTTACTCTTGGAGCTCGGGGAGAATCACGTATCTAGGCATAACACTCACTAGTAAGGTGTCTTCACTCGCCAGAGCCAACATAGCCCCACTAATAGCCAAATTGGATTCACAGCTTAAAGATATGTCCAAGAAAGAGGTATCTTGGATGGGTAGAATCTCTGCCTACAAAATGTTAATTTTGACACAACTCTTGTATATGTTCCGAACCCTGCCGATCCATATACCTCTTCATTATCTCAAAGGTTTAATGAGGCTCAGCTGGAGATATATATGGAACGGCAAAAAAGCCAGGTGCTTAAGGAACAACTTACTATCACACAGACGAGTAGGGGGATCGGGCCTGCCTGACATCCCCGACTACCTATGGGCGGTTCGGTTAGACCAACTCAAACATTGGTTCCTTGACTCTGACTGTCCCCTTTGGGTAGAGATAGAATCGGGCGAAATCACCGACCAAGGATCTGAAACTACTACTGCTGAGCGACAGGTGGGACCCATGGGACTTGACCGTTTTACCCCCTACCGTGCAGATATCATTAAGGGCCTGGAGATATCTCCTTGACCACAAGCAACAAGATGTCCAGGACATCGACTTTGTGCTACCACTGCAGTTGCTGGAAGCAAAAATCCCAATGTTAAGGGTTGACGACTTGATTGACCGTGACGTAAAGAGTATATCAGACTTTTACGAAGGCACCGCACTTAAACCAATCGACCATTTTATGACAAGTTCGCACTTGACTGGTAACGCTCTATTTAAGGGTATACGTATAGCCCACTTTCTCCGACTGCTGCCTCCTCCCCACATTTCCCTCCCTAGTACAGTTTGGCGTTTTTACTCCACTGTGAAACCAGACACCAAGGGCATAGAAGTCTTTTATAATTTGTTCCAGGACAAGCTAACGTTATCCAAAACCACCGCAATGCAAAAATGGGAGGTGGACCTGAACTCCACGTTCTCGGTGGAGCAATGGTCGCACGCGTTTTTCGGGAAATCCACAAAGCCTCTCACTGCATCAATCACTGGGAGCTGGCAATTAAACTAACCAACAGGTGGCACTATACGCCTCTAAGAATTGCCACGTTCTTTCCAGGAGCCTCGGCTGGCTGCTGGAGGGAATGCGGACAACCGGACAACCTAATACACATGTTGTGGCAATGCCCAAATGTTAAGAGCCTATGGAACCAGGTTTTCCAACTTATCTCATCCCTGACGGGGGTTCTCACAAAACCGGACCCTGCACTTGCAATTCTCCACTTACATATTGATAGATTCCCTTGCACCATGAGACCGGTCGTAACACACATACTACTAGAAACAAGAACGCTCGTCTTACGACATTGGAAATCCAATAAGTCTATCAACATTTCTGACGTGCTCGTTGGGACTCATAGAAACTACACATTTGAAAGGCTTATCGCCATCAATGCTATGAGAACCAAACAATTTGATGACTGTTGGTCTATAAGGATACACTCCTAAGGATACTCAGGTTTTGTTACATTGTTTTTAATTTTTGAGATTTGGTACATGGACATTGATTATCGATGTTTTCTGGTATCAGTACTAAGTATATGATGGAATACGTGTACATCACCGCACCTTGTGTATATCTTTATCCCTTCCCCCTTTTTTTTCTTTCTTTGTTGTTCCCTGAAAATCTTCAATAAAAATTATTGAATAAAAAAAATAAAAAAAAATACAGTAAAAGTTTTGTGTATTCTCTATCATGTTGCATTGATGTAGTGCCACACTATTTGATTTATTTATTCACAAATTTGGTATCACCGTAAATTGCTGTAGGCTGCTAAATCCCTAGCTGAATTGGGGGGCATGGAAAGTAGGTGAATTTTGAGAACAGCAGGATCAACCAGGTTTTTTGCTGAATACAGAAAACAAATCTCATAGTGCCTGAGTATGAACAGCATGTAATAAATCATTTAATGATAGTTTTTTATGATGTGGGTTTAGTGGAACTTTAATTACCAGCAGGATTCTTACATGGTATTTGGAGCTCTTTTGTTATTCACAGTAATATGAAAGTGTTTTTAAATAAAATTATCTATACTATATTACACTATTGGAGGCATATGTCTTTGTTTTGTATGTGTAAAAACTTGGTGAACTGTACCTAATTGTTTGGCTGGACATGGGTAGATGCCTCTCTTAATACTTTAGGCTCCATTAACACCTGGGCATTCTGGATTGCGGATGGAATCGCTGTGATTCTGCCCGCGCTTCTAGAATCGCAACAAAACGTGGAATGCGTTTGCGATGCCATTTTTTTTATGTCGCCCAAAATGTGGTGCGATTTTGCCGCAATTGCCAAGCGACAAATTGTCTGACCCTGTTACTGTATGCTGCTTTGCTCTGTACTGCTTCTGCACCTAACCCAGCTTGTCTCACCCTGCTCCAGCTCACTGCTGATCCTGCACCCACCAGCTCTTCAGGCCGCTGATCTGCAACCACCTCTGCTGTCACCTGCAGTCCAGCCATCCCTGGAGGGTTATCATCTTTCTACTGTGTCAGCTGCTACAACTATCCCAGGCACTCCTGCTTCACTGCACTCTCGAGTTCACTGCCCCCACTTCAGTGACTCCTGAGCCAGGGCTGTAAGAGAGGTCTCTTCCTACAAAGTCAGGCTCTACTACAAGGTACGTTCAGTACATAACATGCAGTTTCCAAAGCGAGCAAAGTTACTTATTTTATTAAGAGAGGTATGGACTCCAGAGAGAGCGATATCATTTTGCCCCTGTTCAAATTATTAGTTAGACCTCATCTGGAATATGCAGTTTCTTTTTGTTGGCACCAGTTCTCAAAAAGGATATTGGGGAACTGGAGAAAGTGCAGAGAAGGGCTACCAAACTGATAAAAGGCATGGAGGAACTCAGCTATGAGGAAAGATTAGAGGAACTGAATTAATTCACTCTTGAGAAGAGGAGATTAAGGGGCATATGATCAACATGTACAAATATATAAGGGGTCCATATAGTGAACTTGGTGTTGAGTTATTCACTTTATGGTCAACACAAAGGACAAGGGGGGCACTCTTTAGTCTAGAGAAAAAGAGATGTATTCTCCAAATACGGAAAGGTTTCTTCACAGTAAGGCCCCGTACACACGACCTAACATGTATGCTGAAACTGGTCCGCGGACCAGTTTCAGCATACATGTTCGGTCGTGTGTGGGCGCGAGCGGGCCGAATTCCAGCAAACATTTGCCCGCCGGGCCTTTTCCCAGCGGGCAAATATTCCTGGACGTGTTTTAAAACCGTCCGCTGGAATCCTGCCTGCTAGGACATGTACGGTCGTCAGTACAGACCTACCGTACATGTCCGAGCGCCCACCGTCCCTCGCATGCGTCGAATGACTTCGACGCATGCGTGGAAGACTTTAAATGGCAGGCCCGCCCACGTCTCCGCGTCATCGCCGCGTCATCGTCGCGGCGACGACGCGGACACGCCCCGCGTATTGTTTACGCGCGGACTTCTGTACGATGGTTAGTACAACCATCGTACAGAAGCCCTCTGGCAGGCATGTACGGTGAAAACGGTCCGACGGACCGGTTTCACCGTACATGTTTGCTCGTGTGTACCGGGCCTCAGAGGTGTGAAAATGTGGAATATACTCCCTGCAGAGGTGGCTCTGTCCAGCTCAGTAGATTGTTTTAAGAAAGGCCTGGATTATTTCCTAAATGTACATTATATAACAGGGTACTAACATTTATAGGTAAAGTTGATCCGGGGAAAATCCGATTGTCTCTCGGGGGATCAGGAAGGATTTTTTCCCCTGCTGTAGCAAATTGGATCATGCTCTGCTGTTTTTTCAACTGTGGGTATATAATTGGGTATATGGGACTGTATGATATTATTTATTTTTTATTTTTATTTTTTATGGTTGCACTGGATGGACTTGTGTCTTTTTTCAACTTGATTAACTATGTATAACTGTTGGCTTTTTTATATACAAAATGGCATGGGGATCGCGCCAAAGGTCCCCCAAAGTATATAAGGGTCTGATATGTATTTTGGAAGGTTCATTTTTAAATTTACAAAATGCTCTACTAGGTTTTTATTATTGTTTGAGCTTAAATTCTTGGGATTCACTGCTATAACTTGGACAGGAATTATGAAAATGATGCCAATGATGCAAACAGACAATAAGAAAACCTGCATTCTAGGCAAAAAAAAATTTGACTGGAGTTTTGCTTTGACAACTGTGGTATGATATTATCCATACAGTGACCCGGATTCAGATAGAATGCTCTATCTATCTGTGGGTGTAACGTATCTTAGATACGTTACGCCGCTGTAACTTTGGGCGCAAGTTCCGTAAGCAGAAACAACTGGCGCCCTTAGTTACGGCGGCATAACGTATGTGTGGCGGCGTAAGCCCGCCTAATTCAAATGGGGATGTTGTGGGCGTGTTTTATTTAAATTTAAGATGACCCCACGTTTTTGACGGGTTTTTTGAACGGCGCATGCGCCGTCTATGAAATATCCAAGTGTGCATTGCTCCAAAGTATGCCGCAAGGATGTATTGGATTAGATGTGAACGTAAATGACGTCCAGCCCTATTCGCGAACGACTTACGCAAACGACGTAAAATTTTCAAAACTCGGCGCGGGGAACCACGTCCATACTTAACATTAGCTACGCCTCATATAGCAGGGGTAACTATACGCCGAAAAAAGCCTAATGTAAACGACGTAAAAAAATGCGCCGGCGGGACGTACATTTCTGAATCGGCGTAAATACCTAATTAGCATATTCCTCGCGTAACTATACATAAGCGCCACCTAGCGGCCAGCGTAAATATGCAGCCTAAGATACAACGGTGTAAGACACTTACGCCGGTCGGATCTTAGGGAAATCTATGCGTAACATACGACGGCCCGATACGCCGTTGTATCTCCTATCTGAATCCGGGCCACTGAGTGTATTGTTTTCAATGAGTTAGTCAACTTATAGACCTTTTGGGGTTGGTTTACTAAAATTGGAGAGTGCAAAATCTGGTGCAGCTCTGCATAGAAACCAATCAGCGTCCAGTTATTTTTTGTCAAGGCTTAAAGGAACACTAAATGTTCGTTTTTTATTAGATCAATTGATTGCTGTAAGCTAGAGCATTTAAATATCACTTGCCTCGTTTTTCCTTTTGACCTCCAAAATACAGTAATCCAGGTTTGAAAATGCCATTTCCTGTCTCTCCTCTTCTTGCTTTCCACCAGCATCTGAGCCGTTTTGCATGGTGGAAAGCCTAGGACTACAGCCCTGCGTGAAGATGCTCTCTTATCCCTTACAGGCATGGAGGCTAAGCCTAATGGGAACTGTAGTTCCCATTAGGCCGTGATGTAGCAAGAATGAATGCGCACCGCAAACCAGGAAGTGAGAATAACGATTCAGGAGTGACGGAGGTGAATAAAACAGCTCGATTTCAACAGGTATCAAACTAGTTATAATGCAAAACATTACTTTTTACTTTATCAGCTACTGTCAGACTTTAATTTAAGAGGAAAATATTTTTGTCTTTACAACCCCTTTAATTAAACAAGCTGAAGTTAGGAGATGATTGGCTACTATGCACAGCTTCAACGGATTTTGCACTCCAGTTTTAGTAAATCAACATGATTGTGACATTATGAAAAACAACAATAAAGAACAACCTCTAATAGTGTACCTGCATAAGTGCATTCCTTCATATAAACAAGTTTTTGAAACATTAGCATTCATTAATACGATTATTCACATCAAACTGATTGAATTTACATGTTTATCCAAAAAGACCTGAAGACTTTACATCCCCCTAAGAAAAAGAGTGAGTTAATAAAACACCTTCAGGTAAAGAAAAAAAATAAAAAGACAGACCCTAGAGTTATGGAATGAGTTATGCAACCTCAAAAAGATGATAAAGAACATATTTATTCTACATTACAGTTACTTATTTTGAATATATGCTAGGCTTTGCATCAATCATCTAAATTAATTCTGTTAAGATTTTTTCAAGCCAGTAAGTAGCTGGCACACGCTGTATGGTTAAAGACATGTGCAAGCCCTGTTGCCTGTAACAAACACTAAAAAGCATTTCCTAAGTTTGCATTGAGTTAATGCCAAAATCACAGTGATACATAGACCCCCGTGGTGAATTTTTCAGAGCCTTTTTTATGCCAATGTGGTCTTTGTGGGAGTTTGATTCACGCGGCTGATAGAGTCATGGAATGGATATTCGGCTAGAAGTCATGATTCAAAACAGAGCACAATCTGCTGTTCACCAAGGAGAGCTCTCATGAATAACTAATAGGTGCAGGGAATCTCCAAGAGTAACTGAGTATTAATTTATTTTATGGAGTGCTGGCAGTCAGGAGCAGAGTAGAATAACAAAGATGTAATATAAGAAGGTCTACATATAAAAGCAAAGAAATATGGTCTGTGCCTCACAGCAAACTTCGCTTTGATGCACTCCGGTGTTTCATTTTTATTTCATCGCTTTTACAGTGTACAAGCACAGAAGATGTTTAATCAACATTTCATTAAGTACAACATTAATTTAACATCTGACAAGATATTAAATCGTTAGTTTACTGCATCTCTAGCCCAGTGGTTTTCTTCTCTCCTTCTAGATCAGTGATGCTCAACTCTTTATGCTGTCGAACGTCCCTAATTCAATTTAAGAACACCAGTGTTTTGGAACATTACAAAATGAGCATGAGAAATGAACAAACAGAATTTACAAGTAAGGAAATCAAAGCCAAACTAAATAGTATTTGTTTGTCTATTTAACCAATTTGTCACACATGACCAGAAGAATAAGTTGTTCTCTCTAAAAAAAAAACAACAACCCAATATTGTTATAGAACAAATCTCATTAAAAGCACATGCCGTGTATGACTAATTAAAATGTGATGGTTATTGTGAAAAGTGATGATTTGATATATTTGATGGCAGTTTTAAGGAAAATCAAGGAGATTTTATACTCTGATGCACAGTAGTGCTGCATTTTAATCAGACAGGCAGGGGCATTGGTAACATAAAAAGGAAATAAACTCAGACACTCACTGCTTTGTTTCTATGTTTTGTTTTTTTAAATTGACTGAGGCTGGTGAAAGACACTGGGGCTGATTTATTAAACCTGGAGAGTGCAAAATCTGGTGCAGCTCAGCATGAAAACCAATAAAGTTCCAGGTTTTATTGTCAAAGCTTTAAGTGGTAGTAAACGCTGTACTACCACTTGTACCTATAGGTAAGCCTATAATAAGGCTCATCTGTAGGTACTGTGAATATCTCCTAAACTTGCACTTGCTCTGAAGGTCAAGGCTTACAGAGCCCATGTCTGAAATGGCAGGTCCTGCGCGCATTCACGAGAGTGACATCATCGCGCTCTTGGTCACTCATGTAGCCGGAGGCCTCGAACCTGGAATAAAGGCCGGTGAAAGATGTCAGCCATCTCAGTGGTGACATCGTGGTGCCGGAGGGCTTTGTTCTAAGATACATTTCTCATATTGTGCTAGTATACGATGCATACTAGCACATTATGACATTGCCTTGCCTTTTTATTTATTTTTTTAAGCACCAGCACTTTACAACCACTTCAACTAAACAAGCTGAATTCAGAAGCTGATTGGATACCATGTACAGCTGCACCCGATTTAATAAATCAACCCCAGTGTTCCATCAAACTTGTGCAAAACAGTGACAGTGTGGCGGAAGGGGGGGTTTGTTACTAAAACTGAAGTGTGAAAAACCTGGTGCAGCTGTGCATAGTAACCAGTCAGCTTTCAGGTTTTAGCCCACGTTCACACTAAGGACCGGTTTGAAACGTGCACAATTTCAAACCATCATTTCAGTCCGACTTCAGGGGTGATTTGACAGACATCTGTGCAAGTTCAGTCAGAGATGTCTATTCAGATCACCCCACAAAAGTTGTTCCTGCAGCGCCGTAAAGTCAGCGTCGCACCGATTCGGACGGTGCCGTTGCCGGCAATAGGCGGCGATTTTTCAAAACGGCCCTATGTAAACATGGGCTGGTTGTCAAAGCTTAATTGTTTAAGCTGAAGTTAAAAACTGATTGGTTACTATGTACAGCTGCACCAGATTCTGTGTGCCCCAGTTTTAGTAAATCGCCCCCCCCCCCCCCCAGTGTTCTCAAAAGTGGATGAAAAATAAAAAGGTGGTTGATCCACTCTTTGACCACCCCTCAACTATTCACATATAAGCAGACTTGGTGCCTTTCAGAGCAGTTTACAATGGGCGATAAAGGATATTGCTAGTGTGAACGGAGCCTAGGCTGAGTTCACACCGTTGTAAATTGGATTCAGATTCCCAGCATCCAATTCACAATAGCAGGAGATTTTGACCGGCTCCCTATGGACCCGGTTCACATATCTTCACAGCAGGTCCGGTGGGATTTGCACAAGGACGTCTTTAGGTCTGTTTCAGGTATGAATTCAGCCTGAAATTTGGGCTGAAATCGGACCTGAAACAGTGAACCAGGACACATCGGACCCCTACTGTGAGCTGCATGCAGTTCAAATGTGAACCCAGTCTAATAGTTTCAAGAAATACTATGCCTGCCAGCATTTACCCAAGTGGCTGGGTATTCTACTGCTCTTGTCTCTCTGACTGTGAGTGTTTTTTTTCTTGGGGGGGGGGGAGTTATACTCTTTTAATCAGTGCAGTTAAAGGCTCACTAAAGGAAAAAATGTTATTGGTTTAAAATATAGTCTGCATACATATGTGAAAGAAAAACGTCATGATTATTGTTTAAAATATAGCTGTACCTGTTTAAAAGGACCGTCCGTCCTGTCTTTTCTTTCCCCTGACTCCCTGGTTTTGCGGTGCGCGTTCTTGTTCTAAACGTCACTGCCTAATGGGAACTACAGTTCACATTAGGCTTAGCAGTGCGTGCATGCGCAGAAGTGTTTTTTTCTTTTCCAAGTGCGGATGAGAACGAGCAAAGTTCTCATGCACACTTTAGCAGCACTCCGCCCAAACCACCACCGGTATACACCCCTTCCCGCCCCTCTGCCTATACACATTCGATTCTCCACTCTCCTTCCACACATATTCCCGCCTCCTCCAGCCCACTAACCTTTGTCAAAATGGAAAAGTGAACCTTTCCTCTTAGCAAAGGGTGGCGGGATCCAGGCAGGGCAGAGCTTGCCTGAAACAAAATTTTCAGATAGAGAGGAGGTACTGGGGTGTTAGACACACCCACGATATCACAGCTCCTTCTAGTCTACACAGACGTACACAGCGTTCTCACGCAGACCTGTAGTCTAACCAGAGGGAGTGAGCACGTTAGTGACCACACTATGAAGTCCTCGCTCTGCTGACTTTTTCTTATCTACACAACCAGGAAGTGGGGAGAAATGACAAGACAGAACTCTAATTCAGAGGAAAAACGAACAAGCAGGAAATGAAAACAGAACTGCAATAAGGTAAAGGAAGGTATATAAAAAAATCATAAAAAAAATTCCTTTAGTGACCCTTTAAGTTTGGAATTAAGGGCCATTAAGGGATAAGACGACCCATCCTGTTAAATCTACATAATTTTTTTGTGCATTAAATATAACAAACATGTCATACTTACCTGCCCTGTGCAGAGAAGCCCCCTGATCCTCCTCTTCTCGGGTTCCTCTTCATCACTCCTGGCCCCTCCCGCCTGTTGAGTGACCCCACAGCAAGCAGCTTGCTATGGAGGCACCCGAGTCGAGCTGCAGCTCTGTGTTCATTCAGACACAGAGCCGCTGCCCGGCCCCGTCCCACCCCCTTTCGCTCCTCATTAGCTCACTGACTTACTTTGACAGCAGCGGGAGCCAATGGTGTCATGGTGCTGTGTCAGTCAATGAGAAGGAGAGTCCTAGCCAGCCGAGTCTCTCATGCAACATAGCTGGATTTAGATGCACCTCAGGTGAGTATTAGGGGGGCTGAGGGGGGCTGCTGCACACAGATGGCTTTTTATCTTAATGCATAATGCATTAAGATACAAAAACCTTCTGTCTTTACAACCACTTTAATGAAGTAAGAAGAGTCTATTGATTGTATCACTTCAGTGTGCACTACGCAAACACTGAGGCAAGAGAATAGCACACTCAAACCTTTATTATTAACGATTCCACCAAAAGTCTGCCATGTCACTACAGACTAGACATCTATACCGACATTGGAGTGGATTTACTAAATAGCAAGTAGATTGTGCACTTTGCAAGTGCAGTTGCACTAATTTTTTCCAGAGCTTAGTAAAAGTGGTAAAGCTGTTCTGATTTCCATCATCCAATGTGCATTTTCTTGCACCTGATTGGGTGTTCTTTACAACGTGAAGCACTACCACATTTAATAAGCTCTGGAGTAAATGAGGGCAACTGCACTTAATGTAAAGTGCACACTACATTGTGTGACTTAGTGCTTTTTTTTTAGCTTAGCACATGAATCAAACACTCACCAGTAAACTATTTGTTATATAATCCATAAACCATAAAGTTAATTCTGAAAAAAGTCCCTAAGGCAAGCAACGCTTCCAAATAATGTTGCACACCATTAGATGACAATAGTACAAAACACCCAGGGAGACAAATTCGGACAGTTCATGGAAAATCATCAGGTGCATGGAGAATCCACCTTCACCACACTACGTGATTCCACTACCCCAGGATGGAATTGCACTTACCAGAAATATGTCAAATCACGCTTTGGATATGTTATGCCCAAACAATATCAAGGTAAAGAAAGTTTTTTTTGTGGACTTTACATGGCTAGAAGATGAATAGATATCAAAAACATGTATTTATTGGTGAAACAAAAAACATGGCAAAATGACATGATACATGCAGCAATGAATAAAATTGTCAATCACATATTGCAGACCATATATAGAAACAAACATTAGTATATATGGTCTGTAATATGTGATTGACTATTTTATTAATTGCTGCATGTATCATGTAATTTTGCCATGTCTTTTGTTTCACCAATAAAAACATGTTTTTGATATCTATTCATCTTCTAGCCATGTAAAGTCCCAAAAAAAAACTTTTTTTCAGACCTACTGGACGGGACCCCTAAACATATTAGAACTCTTATCTTTTTTATTTTTTCTGCAGCAAAAATTACAATTGCACGAGCATGTAAAACTCCAGTGATCAGTCTTGCTGTAGTAAAAAGTAAACTTTCTTGGATCATGGTCAATGAAAAATTGACCAGCATCCTTAAAGATAAACAAACAATATTCGACAGGGTGTGGTCCCCTTGGATTAGGTACCTCCAAGCTCCATGATCTTTGGATCTGGATATTGGGGAGATTTGGACCGTAAGACATGACTCCTGCATACCAGGCCACATGACCTCAACATGGGGGGGTGGGTGCTCTAGGGACCCTGCCCCCCACCCCTAAGCACCTTGGGCCAGATTCACAAAGCACTTACGCCAACGTATCTAAAGATGCGTGGCGTAATTGAAAAATGCACCGCGCGTATCTTTGCGCCTGATCCTCAAAACGAAATACACCTGAAAAACAGATTTTTACGTCCTACGTAAAACGATTACACCGGCGCGTCTTGAAGCGCAAAATACGCTAGACACACCATTGATTTTCTATGCTAATATGCAAATGAAGGAGATAGGGCGATCCACAAAAGTACGCTTGTGCGGCGTAGACTACGCCCTGTGTGCATCTGCTAGTTTCACGGTTTAAAATGACACCTTATAAA
This sequence comes from Rana temporaria, assembly GCF_905171775.1. Lineage (NCBI taxonomy): Eukaryota > Metazoa > Chordata > Amphibia > Anura > Ranidae > Rana > Rana temporaria. The sequence goes on along the minus strand of NC_053491.1, from coordinate 228,094,119 downwards.
AGGTGCCCTAACTTTACACCAGCCGTGTAAATGTCAGCTAAAGCAAAACCGTTAGGGAAGAACTGAGCACACACACTTGCAGGACAACAATCTGTATGCCAACATGCCAGGGGCATCCATGCTCATAGCTATACTAGTGACTTTAGTAACCGAGGGTACCCCCTCTTCTGAGGGAACAACAGCCAGGAGACGCCTCGCAGAATGCACCTTTGCACAGTAAACACACACATTAATCATGGTACAATGAGAATGCATGCATGCACACCCACTGTGGTCCCTAGCACAGACACATCACATCCTCATCGAATTTGATTAGACCCAAGTAACCCCCATGGGACTAGGGAGCAGCAACGCCACGCCACGGCTCCAATTATGTTACTGTGCATTCATACACCATTCACATGGACCTGGGATCACTTCTCCCTGGTCCTGGGGATCCCTACTCCACCAAAACTGAGGGTGACACCCTTTTTTCATCAGGAATGTCACCCCCACATTCATACATCATTTGGAAAAAGACAGTGCAGTGCTAGACAAAATATAACATCAAGTGTGAAAAGTGTGTCAATAGAATATTTAAATAAATGAATAAACCATGAATGAAAAATTATATACGTGAAATATAAAAATAACACAATCTAATATGGCAATTATCCTCTGAAGTAAACAGGACTGTTGCAAAAAATAAACATGATAACTAAACCTGTGAAGGTAAGTGATGCCTAAAACAAATGTATTTCTGCAGTGAAGCCAGAAAACCTGTCTCAGTGTTCCAACAACTCAGTGTAAATTATGCCACATAAATAATCACAGTGATAATGATACACAGTGTTTCAGTATAGGTCCATGTTTCATGGACCTATATCATACATCATTCACACACATAAACCAAATCATAATCACAGTATAATAAAAAAAAAAAAAAAAAAAAAAAGTACAACCAAAATGAATGGCGGCAGCGTGAGCTACGCCTGGGCCGACCACGGGCACGGCCACGGCCAACCAGGGGAGACTCATGGGGGAGGAGCAGGGGAAGGAGGAGCCTCCCTTGGTGAATGTCCTCCTGCTGGCCTCCCCTCCAAGACCACGGCTATCCTGGTCAGACCCACAGTGAGGGCAGCCGTATTGGCCTGGACAGCCTGGGTGTTTGCATGGACAGCCTGGGTCAGGGCACTCACCTCCAGGGCCACGCCTGCTGTGGTGGTCTGCAGGTCACAAATGCATGTTATGACCGCCAAGGAGTTTGTGCCCACTTCATTGACCGAGTCCTAAATTGAGCCCAGGCTGTCCTCCATCTGGGTCAAAGTCCGGGCGACCTGACCCAGATGTTGGGTCTGCCGGGCCTGGTCCCGGCAGAACCTCGGCCACCCCCCTGGTCTTCTGGGTAGCCTTCCTGCCTGCAGCTGAGGCTTGTGGCCTGGGAGGAGGGGAGATAGAGACCCTTGTGGGGGGAGCCCTGTTGGGGGAGGAGTGGGAGGGGCTACCCCTGATGGAGGCCTGACTGCTGCCAGCCACAGGGGTAGCCTCAGGGGTAGCCTCAGGGGGAACCACATCCGTAGTCAATAGGATTTCCCTGGCAAAGTCCATCCGATCATCCCCATCCTCCTCCCCCTCATCCTCCCCCCCTCAACCTCCTCATGATGTGAGGTGTGGCCACTCCCCTCCCCTGAGGACTCCTGCCCTTCTTGGGGCTCTTCAGCAGCCTGTTGTCCGGGGGTTGGTGCGGACTGGCCTGATGGCCCTGCAATCTCCTGGCCATCTATGGATGACACAAAACATTCACAGGTTGGAGGACCCACACACTTGGCACATATTCCCTTCCCCCACCCACACATGCTACTCACCAGATAGAAATTAAAAAAATAACTTACCTGTCCTCACGCCCTCCTCGGAGTCAAAGCCAGGCAGGCCCACCACTTGTTGTCTGTGGAAGCACCGGGCCACTGCCCACTCCTCCTCAGTCAGCCTGACGGAGCAGGGTGGTCCTCTGCCAGTGCCCGTGGCATGGGCATTTATCTTGGCCATCTTGTCACGAACCAGGCTCCTCAGGTCATTTATCTTCTTGGCTATCCCACTGGGGGTCCTCGTCTCCCCCCCCCTTCGCATTGATCTGATCAGTTATCTGCTGAATGATCTCCCTATTCCTGGCCGCGGTGGTGTCCCGGCTCTCAGGGCCATGTAAATATCGCCCAAATTGGGTGATGGCCCTGGCAAGTATTTGCTTTTCTCACACCGAAAAATTAAGCTTACGTCTCTTTGGTGCCATAACACCCAACACTCAGCACCAAACACACACACAAAAATCTAACACAACAAACAAACACAAATACACACAGAACAAACACACACAAAAAGACACAGAACAAACACACACAAAAAGACACTGAACAAACACACACAAAAATCAAACCGCAAACACAAGACAGCAATATCAAACAACACAAGCAGACAGCTAATACAAATTAAAAAACAAACACAGAAAAAACAAACAGAAAAAAACACTCAGAAAAAAAACACAACTACTACAACCTCCTACTTCTATAAATCTTTTATCTAACAATACTACACTCACCAACAAACACCAACAGATAACAGAGCAAAAGCAACTTGCTTTAGGAAGGGGAACACAGGGATGTACTTTTGCAATGGAAGTGCGTTTGTGTGGGGCTATTTATACACATGGTGGATCTCACTTAGTCTGCTTGGCCTTTTTCCTATCTCACCGATTGCGCCGGCCAAGTTCTGAGCATGCCCAGTAAGGTGCAGATTCGTGCGCGCATGCGCAGTACGGCCGGCCCTTCATTTGCATGGGGTCACGGCTCATTTCAATGGAGCACGCCCACTTCCTTCCCACTTGCAATAACCCCGCCTTACGCCTCGGTATTTACGTTATGCTGGCGCGCATTTGGGCGCAAATGCTCTGTGGATACGGCACTTACGTCACAAAATTCAGCCGCCTTAACTTAACTGACATACGTTAGGACAAACTAAATTTGCACCGCTCTACGTGAATCTGGCCCCTTGTTCCTATGTTGATAGGGACAAGGGCCTCTTCCTGACAACCCTGGGTGGTGGTTGTAGGGGTCTGCGGGCAGGGGGCTTGCCAAAATCTGGAAGCCCCCTTGTCAGAATCTGGAAGCCCCCATATGTGAATGATTATGGGGTACACTGTACAACTTCTCATTCACCCAAAAAAGGTGTCAAAAATAAATAAAAACACTAGAAGTTTTTGACAAGTTCTTTGACAAGGCTACATCATTCTTTCCCAGGATGCTCCCATGTGTGAAGAATGTGGAGAATTAAACAACCAAGTACATCTATTGTTGGCCAGGAAATTGTCCAATTGTAGCTCTTTACATGATCCAACAAAGTTGGTACCACAGTCAGATGGGTTGAATTCAGTGGGAACATGATGCCATTGAATTGGTAGAGAGAATCTCTTAATACGTTCAATCCTGTTGCTGATGTACACATTAAAGTGTTTTGTTTGGTTGTATATGTAACCAAGTACTGCCTTACTGTCTGTATAGAAGGTGAAAGAATCAATTCTAGTGTCCATTTCACTTCATATGACTTCGGCAATTTCTACTGCTAGCATGGCTGCATAAAGTTCAAGTCTTGGTATGGTATGTGCAGGTTTGGAAGTGAGTTTTGCCTTGTCTAGGACAAAACTACAGTGTGATTATCCATTAATTTCAGAGGTCTTCAAATAGGCTACTGTAGCAATAGCTTCAACTGATGTATCAGAGAAAATATGAATCTCTCTCCGTTTAGCAGTTGAAGTGGAACCTGGAACATAGCAATGGGAGATCTGAAGTTTTTCTAGTGAATGTCTCCATCTTTCCCACTTGTGTTGATTCTCGCTAGGCAAGGGAGTATCCCAGTCTATGTTCACAGTAGATAACGATCTTAGCAAAATCTTACCTTGAGTGGTAACTGGAACAAAGAAACCCAGTGGGTCATAGATGCTATTCACCACCGACAGGATTCCTCTCTTAGTGAAGATTTTGTCACAAGTTGACACTTGGAAGGTGAATGTGTCTTGTTTGATGTTCCACAACAAACCCAGACTTACCCAGAGTAAAAGACATTCATAAGTTCCTGGCTGTTGGATATAATATTGTGCAGTCTAAGGTTTGCTACAGACAGTATGTCTTTTGTTCTGGTGAGAAGATCATTTGCTTCTTTAGCGGTTGGAAAAGACTTGAGTGAGTCGTCAACGTAGATGTTTCTTTCAACAAATTGACAAGCATCAGATCCATATTCTTCTTCTCCAGTCTGATCTGTTCTCTTTAGCCCAAAGGCTACTGCTGAGGAAGGACTGTTACCAAAGACATGTACCTTCATTCGATAATCTATAACTTCCTTGTTGATGTCATTGTCTTTGTGCCATAGAAACCTAAAGTAGTTCCTGTTGTCTTCTCTGACGATGAAGCAGTGAAACATCTGTTGAATGTCGGCCATTACTGCTAAAGGCTCTTGTTTGAAGTGAGGCAAAACTCCTATTAGACTGTTGTTCAAGTTGGGCCCCATAAGGAGCATGTTGTTGAGAGAAACACCTTCATGCTGAGCACTGGAATCAAAGACAACTTTGATTTGGTATGGTTTGCGTGGGTGATTCACGCCAAAGGATGGCCGGGGTGCAGGCTCTGCGTGATCTATGTCAAATATATTTTGCATAAGGTCCACAAAGTGCTTTTGCATCTCTGGTTTCCTTCTTAGGTTTCCCTTTAAGGAGGAGAATCTACTGATGGCCTGCTGCAAGTTGTTGGGCAATCTCTCTCTTGGGAGACGAAAAGGTGGTGCTACCCAGTTATTGGAGTCATCTTGGAATAACTCATTGTCCATTACCTTGATGAATTCTTTGTCTTCCATTGAAGGAGCCAGTATGTCATCTTCACTGGTTGCATTAAACACTGTAGAGTCGAAGTCGTCATTGTGGCAGGACAACGGGCTTGTGTTACCTGAGATACCATGTTGCCATTCGTGGCTGGCTATCTTCTCTTAACACCCAGTAGAGATGTGGGCATGGCTCAAAGTAAGTGTTTTGGCCATTTGGCAGAACATTTGTATTGAATGACAAAATGTTATTTTGCCTATACAGACATGGCCTATGATGACCCTACCTAAATCCATGCGCTGGGTAAATGGGGCATCTGGAGGTCCACTGACTTGTCTGTGTACCTTGTGAACTCTTAGAATGTCTCTTCCTAACAGAAGAAGGATCTGAGCATCTTTGTCAAGCGGTGGTTTCTCATTTGCTATTACCTTCAGGTGATGGTGATGGAAAGCAGCAGCTGGAGTAGGGATTTCGTCCCTGCAGGTAGGGGTGTAACGGATCAGAAAACTCACGGATCGGATCGATCCTCGGATCAGGAGTCACGGATCGGATCATTTTTCGGATCAGCAAAAAAAAATACTAAACTTGTTACACCCAACAGAGTTTTAGATTCAGTTATTTTCAACACAAAACGGAGCTTAAATACAGAATATGTAAATCTGACGGACTGTTTACATGTTACATTTTAAAATCTGCAGCAAACCTTACATGCGTGCTAATGTGACAGAACACCTCCGATTTTCACATTAAGTTAAATATTAATATCAGAGAAGTTCTGTCACATTAGCAAGCATGTAAGGTGCCATTAAACGCAGCTATTCACAAAAAAAACTATTTGTTTTTTTACCAAAAAACATTTATCAGAGTACATATTGGCCTAAATATATGAGCGACACAGTACCGTATCGCAAAAAAATGCTCTGGTCAGGAAGGGGGGGGGGGGGTAAATCTTCAGAGGCTGAAGTGGTTAAACAGGGACCTGGACAATGCCATACACAGTGTGTGAAGCAAAGGAACGGTGTACTGTGACATGCTGTGTATACAGTGGGGGAAGTGTCTCAGTGTAGCACACACACAGACAGTAGCGATGTACAAGCACACACTGACAGGTTAAGCCCTCTCCACCCCTCCTAAGGACTCTCATGATCCCCTCACAGCCAGGTGTGATTGTTCCAGCACGGCATTCCAAGCAGGCAGGTTAGGGAGAGGAGAAAGTGAGTGAGAGGAAGTAACAAGCTGAACACACACTGCTGGCTTCGTTTCTCACCTCTCTATACAGTGCACTTGTTCCCGATCCCTCACCTAACATTATCTTATCTGCAGAGCAGAGGCTGGCCGTTCCCCCTTCCAGACACTTACAGATTACTGTGTAATCACGGGTGAGTCGGTGACATCCATCGCTTCTGTCGGAGCAGCCAGGGGAATTCAGTCCCATGCTGTGAAGGGTCACTGGCAAGCACACGCTCTCCACTGGGCTGGAGCAATATGGCCGCCAGCTCCGGAGCTAGGCCGAAGCCGGGGACTTTCCTACGGCCGAGGCTCCGGAGCGATCCGCGGATCGTGTGGTGTGCCGATCCGAACGGGGTGGCCCGTTCGGATCACGGATCGGTGACGATCCGTTACACCCCTAGTATCTGATTGCACTCAATAAGGATGAGCTGAACACCCCCCTGTTCGGTTCGCATCAGAACTTGCGAACACACCAAATGTTCCTGTGAACATTAGAACCCCGTTAAAGTCTATGGGACTCGAACATTTGAAATCTAAAGTGTTAATTTTAAAGGCTAATATGCAAGTTATTGTCCTAAAAAGTGTTTGGGGACCTGGGTCCTGTCCCAGGAAACATGTATCAATGCAAAAAAAAGTTTTAAAAACGTCCGTTTTTTCAGGAGCCTGGAATGGATATTAAGGGGAACCCCGCCGTAAAAAAAAAAAAAAAAAAAATTACGTAGGGTTCCCCGCAAATATCCATACCAGGCCCTTCAGGTCTGGTGTGGATTTTAAGGGGAACTCCACCCCAAATAAAAAAAAAACGGTGTGGAGTCCCCCTAAAAATCCACACCAGACCCTTATCCGAGCACGTTAACCTGACCGGCTGCAGAAAAGAGGGGGGGGACAGAGTGCGGCCCCCCCTCTCCTGAACCGCACCAGGCCACATGCCCTCAACATGGGGAGGATGTCCCCATGTTGATGGGGACAAGGGCCTCATCCCCACAACCCTTGCCCGGTGGTTGTGGGGGTCTGCGGGCGGGTGGCTTATCAGAATCTGGAAGACCCCTTTAACAAAGGGGACCCCCAGATCCTGGCCCCCCCTATGTGAATTGGTAATGGGGTACACTGTACATCTACCATTTCATGAAGGAAGTGTAAATAGTTTAAAAAAAAACACACAGACACCGTAGAAAAAAATCCTTTGTTAATAAAAAATAAATAAAAATCCAGCGATGTGAATCCACTGTCTCCTATCCAGCGATGGATGATCTCTCCAGCGATGGATGATCAGCGGTCCGGTCCAGCGATGCAGAAGATCCATCCGTCCAGAGCGCAGCAGGGGAGCTCCACTCTCAGCTGGACACAGCCCAGCGGAATGATGCGCTGGAGCTGTGACATTACTTATATAGAGGAAGCGGCCACCCGTCACGTGACTCCGCCCCCTCTGACGCACACTCGTACGTCACTGGGAAAGACCCTGAAAGACAGGGCTTTCCCAGTGACGTACGAGGGTGCGTCAGAGGGGGCGGGGTCACGTGACGGGTGGCCGGCGCTTCCCCTATATAAGTAATGTCACAGCTCCAGCGCATCATTTAAATTCGGGCACCATTTAAATTAGGCGCGTTCCCGCGCCGAACGTTCTGCGCATGCTCCATGTTAAAATTTCCCGACGTGCTTTGTGCGAAATTACGGCGCCCCAACGTTTTTTTTTGAACGGTGACGTGCGTTACGGCGTTTCGTATTCCCCGACGTCTTACGCAAAAAAAAAAAATCGAAATTCGACGCGGGAACGACGGCCATACTTTAACATGGCTGATCTAAAGATAAGCCATGTTAAAGCAGGTATAACTTTGCGACGGGAAAAACCGACGAGCGACGACGTACGAGATTGCGGCGAACGCGCGGATCTTCGTGGATCGCCGTAACTAGTCATTTGCATATTCTACGCCGACCGCTATGGAATGGCCACCTAGCGGCCGGCCTAGAATTGCATCCTAAGATCCGACGGTGTACGTCAATTACACCTGTCGGATCTTAGGGCTATCTATGTGTAACTGATTCTATGAATCAGCCGCATAGTTAGGACGGACGGGCGGATCACAGAGATATGACGGCGTATCAGGAGATACGTCGTCGTATCTCTTCTGTGAATCTGGCCCTTGGTCTGTATTCTGCCTGCCATGTATCAACCTGGGAGGAGAGTTGGCAGGTTGTGCAGAGCTGGGCTCAAGCGGATGGAGGGCTTGCACATGTTCTTCAGAGCCACACTCTATGCACATAGTCCCTTGCAAAATGTTCTGTAGAAGCACAGCACCTGAAACATACCCTAAAAGTCTTTTAAAGCTCTTACACTCTTCAAGAGGCTTTTTCCTAAAGCCAATACTTTTAGTGAGGGGGTGTGGCTTCTTGTGAATGGGACACTCTCTGTTAGGGTTTTCAATCTTCCTACTCTGTTCGTGGCCACAACTGTGTTAGGAGTGGGAAGGATGTCAGTCTTTTTCACAGATACTGGGCGTCTACGGGTTTTATATTTGCCCTGAAGACTTGTACTCTTAGGAAAGGGTGAGAAGAGACTGTACTCACCATATGAAAAACTTGGATCGTCCTTGGTCTCTGCGATTTTCCTGATGCAGTTGCAGAAGAAAGAGAATGGAAGGGAGGAAACCTTGTTCTCTTTTTTGTATGATGACTCTAGTGCAGACCATTTCTCTTGCAAACCATACGGTAGCTTGGAGACGATTGGGTTTACCACTCTTGCAGTGTCAAGGTAACTGAGTCCAGGTAGTTTTGGGTCTGCCCTGGCTAGCTGAAGCTCAAGGAGAAGGTCACTCAGTCTCTGGAACTCCTTGTTGTCCTTATATCAGATATATTTGGGATAGTTTCCAGACGCATTAACAAAGCATTTTCTATAGCTTTTGGACTGCCATAACTTTGCTCTAGTCAATCCCATACAGCAGTGAGGCCTGCTGTAGGATTGTCCATGAAAACCAATCTTAATGGTTTAACACGTGCAGCAGATAGAAGACCAAGCCATCTGATCAGCAGATCCAGTTCTTCAGCAGTTGTAATGCCAAGATCACTGATTGCAGTTCTGAAAGCACATTTCCAACTTTTGTAGTTTTCAGGTTGGTCATTAAAACTTGTAAGACCAGTCTTTGTGAGCTCTCTGCAAAGTATGTGCCTCACAAACTCTGCTGTCTCAGTTGTCTCTGCCTTAATGCAAGATGCTGTTGGCTGAATGGTGCTGATTGCACTATCTTTGACATTGTTGTTAAAGGACACAGGGAAATATGGTGCAGCAGAAACGTTCAGGTGAGTTGCTTGCTTGAAGTCAGTTATTCCAATGGTACATTCATTCAAGGCTGTACCGATGACCGAAAATTGATGACTTGCTTGAAGCTTGCTCTGATGCTCTGTGACATATGAAGGAGGATTAGGTGGGCAGGTAGGAAATGCACTGGAGTGATTTTGCGGGCAGAAAGTTGCTGGAACCTCTTTGACTTGAAGCTGTGAAGGAGTCTCTATGTAGTCAGGAGCATTGGAGACGATGGAGTGTATGCTGCAGTGGCTTAGGACATAGACTTTAGTGCGAGGGGGTCTTCCCTATCTGCTATGTTTAGGTTGATGCTGTCTTTCTCACTAGCACCTTCGTCTGCACTGATAGCTTTTCCATAGCTGCATCATGTTTACACAGTTCGTTTAAGGTTTCTATTGTTGCTCTTTGACGTGCTGTCTGAGCTTTCAACTCTGCTCTTTGATGTGCTGTCTGAGCTTCCAACTCTGCTCTCTTTTCTGCATATGCAACCTGCACCTTTCTGGCTTCCACTTCAACGTGGGCATTAATAATTCGCTCACTGAGTGTTGAGTATCTTGAACTATGGGACCTAGAAGACTTTTTAGAAAGGGTTTATAGGGTTTATATTTATAAACACACAATATTTAGTAATTCTCCTAGGTAGCAATTAAGGATGATCTCAGTCTGTATTTAGATCCTAGTCTCACCTGAGCTATTCCATTAGGAATCTGTTACTGCATAAAGCCAAGAAAAAGTGGCTGAGACATTTCCTGCCCCACAGCCACACATATACAAACACCCCTTGTATACATGTGGTTTTGGGGTGAGGCATACCTCATCTGTTTATGATTGGCTTTGTGCAGTGACAGCTTCCTAGTGGGATAGTTGGACTAGGATCTGAACACACATGAACTCATCCCTAGTAGCAATATATTGTTTAAGCGCACCCTCTAGCTGCAGTGCCTCATAAGAAAATTGAGAGAGGACAGACATGCAGTTATTGGTCTCAGATCATAAGTCATTCACAGAGAAGTATGGGATTAACTTTTTTTCCAGAATTATACTTACCTAGCTGGACGCAGCATCGGTCCGATATTACACGGTAGATTGCTTGGTTCTGAAAGCTCCCTGAGCACATACTGTAGCTCGCTGGAGCACTGGGCTGTGGGGGGGATGGGAAGGGCTGATTTAGGCTCTCAGCAGCTCGTTGAGAGGTTGAGCTGGGTGCTGGTCCAGGCATGTGGGCAGATCCCGACTCCATTGTCGTGATCCTGGCCGAGCCTCAACTGCCTCTGTTGACTTCAGCTCACTGTCTGCTGAAAATGGGTCACAAGAGTGCAGAATGCACTGCATTTCTGTGATCCATGGGAGATTTATAGCCAAACAAGCTTTGGCTATACTTCTCCTTTAACCACTTGGGATCCGCCTGCCGTCAATTGACGGCTACAGTGCGGATCCCAATCGCCAAACTGCCGTCAATTGACGTCCGCCCCTTAGGGCGGTCCCCGCGCGCGCTCCAGAGCGCGCTGCGGGGAAAATCTGTGTTGGCCGTGTCCCTCGGACACAGCCAATTACAGATCGCCGCGAACGGCCAATCAGAGTGGCCGTTCGCGAGGCGATCTGTGCGGCCAATGAGAGAGGATCTCATATGTAAACATATGAGATCATCTCTCATTGCCGTTTTACACAGAGACAGCGGTGCTGTCTCTGGAGAGGAGACCGATCTGTGTCTCTTGTACATAGAGACACAGATCGGTCACCCCCCCAGTCACCCCCCCCTCCACCTACAGTTAGAACACTAAGCAGGGATACATTTAACCCCTTCCTCACCCCCTAGTGTTAACCCCTTCAATGCCAGTCACATTTATACTGTAATTAGTGCATATTTATAGCACTGATCGCAGTATAAATGTGAATGGCGCCAAAAATGTGTCCGATGTGTCCGCCATAACGTCGCAGTCCCATTAAAAATCGCAGATCGCCGCCATTTCTAGTAAAAAAAAATAATTAAAAAAAAATAATTCTGTCCCCTATTTTGTAAGCGCTATAACTTTTGCGCAAACCAGTCGCTTATTGCGATTTTTTTTTTTTTTTACCAAAAATATGTAGAAGAATACGTATCGGCCTAAACTGAGAAAAAAAAATGTTTTTGTTTTTTTTTAAATTGGGATATTTATTATAGCAAGAAGTAAAAAATATTGTATTTTTTTCAAAATTGTCTCACTTTTTTGTTTATAGCGCAAAAAATAAAAACCGCACAGGCGATCAAATACCACCAAAAGAAAGCTCTACTTGTGGGGAAAAAAGGACATCAATTTTGTTTGGGAGCCACGTCGCACGACCGCGCAATTGTTAGTTAAAGCGATGCAGTGCCGAAAGCTGAAATTTCACCTGGGCAGGAGGGGGGTATATGTGCCCAGTAAGCAAGTGGTTAATACTGGATAGCAGTTCCTCTTTGTCAGCCTCTTGGTTCTGTTGAAAATGTCAAGTTGGTTTAGTTGGATGTTTTGCTTGTGTGCCCATTTCAGAGTTTAAATTACTGTATGTAGAAAAAATTCAGATTTTTCTTGTGGATCTGTCTCTCCCAAATGTGTAGTGCCTTGTTTAGACATTGTGCCAGTGATAAAAGAGTTAATGATGAAATCTTTTAGCAGTAGGGAAATGTATCAATCTTAAATTAGTTGGGGGTTTACAGAACCTGTGTATTGCAAACCTGTATTTTGCAAGGCAATGTGGACAGGTTTTGCTTTTACTTGCTTTATAGGATTTTGTAGACCGGGATCAGAATGGCAATCACAGCACCCTGCGTTCAAAGATTCCATCAAAAATGTATCAGAATTCCACAAAAAACTGCTGAAAGATATTTTTTTTTTTCATAGCGTTATTAGGGTTTTAGGTATGGTTTAAAGTGAAGCTGACAGCCAGTTTGCTATGACCCTTTAGGCTTGATTCACACCTTTGCAGGTTGCAGTTTGCATGTTACCGGTGCATT